>NW_022103915.1:357512-360059 GCF_000313985.2 Echinops telfairi
TTGTTTTCTCCTCCAGATTGTTCATCCAGCCTGTCCTATCCAGACAGGCGGGATGTTTTCTTGATGTGCACTCAGCCTTTATATAAAACTCTCTCCTATACTTGAGTTTCTGTGGATTTGTTTCTTGAAAGTACCCAGACTCACACACCCTCAGATTGGTTTCCTCGAGGAAGCAAGACAGCAGCCTCATCTCAAAAAGAACACAGCGCCCAAGTCAAGGAGAAAGTAGGGCATCTTATTAAGCAGGTGGAACCTCCTGGTGCCCCCTCAGCAGGCCCTGCTTACACTTCATTGGCCAGGACCCAGTAACATGGCTGCTTCTAGCTGCAAGGGAGGCTGGTAAATAAGAGAATGTAAGTTTCGCCGTGCTGTGAAAGAAAGTGACTCATTATGGTGGCCATAGCTCCTGCCTACTGAGAATGCTGTCCAAGGGTCACAGAAGAAATGGAAGACTGGCTGCTCCTGGGGACGGAAATGGCATGGGGATGAGATCAAGGGGTATTTAATTCCATCTGGTGAGCACAGTGCTGTGTGCATTATTACCAACACAGCTAATAAATACTGCTCCCAAAGACACCACAGTTGCTGGAAGCTTCACTTGCTCTCTCTCTCTCTCTCTCTCTCTATATATATATATATATATATATATGAAATAACCGTTGCATCAAAGAGGAATTCTTTTTTGGTTTGTGAGATTTTTGCCATGTGTTCATGTTCTCTGCCAATTTTTAATTGGATTATTATTATTTATTGTTGAGGTGTTGAAGCTTTAAAAATAAATTTTAGAGATAATCCTTTGCCCAGAAACCACTGATCAAACTTACACACACACACACACACACACACACACACACACACACACACACCCGTCTGTGGCTTCTCTTCCTCTGTCGGTGAAATCTTTCGATGCACCAGCTTCATCATGATGAAGAATTTCCCTTCTGTTCCTATCTTGTTGAGTGTTCCTATCAGGAATGGGCGTTGCGTTTTTTCAGATGCCTTTTCTGTTTCAATCTATACTACCATGCGATTCTCCTTTGTTTTATTTAGGTTGTGGATTATATGAATTGCCTTTGTAATATTGAAATATCCTCGATTGCCTGGTATGGTTCGAATCCTACTTGGCCACTTTGTTTCGTTATAGGTTGAGCATATTGCTGGAGTGTATTGGGGGATTTTGTGGGGAACTTTTACATCTATGCTAATGCAGATGTTAGTCTGTAACTTCCTTTTTCCGAGGCTCTGTCTGCTTGGTTTTGACATCAAGGTCATGCTTCACGAAAGGAACCGGTGAGTTTGCTATTAGAAACGTTTGAGTAGAAATGGTGTCATTCTTCTCTGGATGTTTGGTAGAATTCACCAGGAAATCCGTCTGAGCCTTGATTTTGGTTTTTTTGGCAGTTTTTTGTGACCTGATCATTTTCTTCTCTTGTTATGGATCTGTTCAGGTTTCCTACTTCTGTCCGTATCTGTTTAGATATGTAATGTGCTCCCAGAAATGTGTCCTTTTCCTCTGTTTTCAAATTGATGGCGTACAGTTCTCCGCAGTTTTCTGTTATTTTCCTTTCTAATTTCAGTTGGTTCTGTTGTGACATCATCCATTACACTTCTGATTCATATTGCTTGCATCTTCTTTTCTTTTGTTAGATTTGCCAGTAGTTTTTTATTTTGTGAATCCTTCAAAGAACCAACTTTTGATTCAGTGTTAGTCTGGGTTGACTAGAGAAACAAATTCATAGGTACTCACGTGGATAAGAAAGAGCTTTATGTCAAAGAGCAATTGTATATTGAGAAAACATCCCAGCCCAGTCCAGATCAAGTGCATGAGTTCAATATTAGTCCATATGTCCGATACCAATCTATAAAGTTCTCTTCAGACTCACCAAACACATGCAATGATGCTGAATGCAGGAAGATCCCAGGCCAGTGGGAAGGAAGTCTTGTGGACACAGTGGTGGTGGAAGCATCTCAGCGTGTGTGGCTTCTCCTGCACCAGAACTCTGGCTGCATCGGTGTAGCTCCATCAGGCTCCTTGTCTGTAATGTCTCCCAGGGAGTGAGCACATGTCCCCGCCTCCAGCGAGCTGTTTATCTCCTTAGTGCCTCCAAATGAGGTCATCATGCTGCGACCTGATTGACAGGCTAGACTCCACCCCTTCGCAGGTTGACGCGATTATGCAATTGCCACATCTCTGTCTGCTGTTTTCCTGTTTCATTTACCTCCACTCTGACCCTTAACGTTCGTTTTCTTCTGGTGACTGTGCGCTTATTTTCTACTTTAAAGATGGCCAGTTAAGGCTCTTTCTTCTTTTCTTCTTTCTTTCTTTTTCTTCTTTTTTTAATATGTGAATTTATTGCTATTAATTGCCTTCTGAGCACAACTTTTCCTGCTCCCCAAAGTTTTGATATACTGTGTTTTCATTCAAGGAATTTTTCTTTCTTTTTTTTAATTTAATTTAATTTAATTTTTTTCTTTCTTTCTTTTTTTAATTGTTGTGGTTTAAAAAAAAATCATTTTATTGGGGGCTCCTACAACTCACAATCCATA
>NW_022103915.1:360878-372660 GCF_000313985.2 Echinops telfairi
CATTTGTCTTCAGTGATTGTATCAGGGAGGTGAGCACACAATGATATGATATTTTTGTTCTTTGATGCCTGATAACTGATCCCTTCAGCACCTCGCATTCACTCAGGCTGGTGTGCTTCTTCCATGTGGGCTTTGTTGCTTCTCAGCTAGATGGCTGCTTGTTTACCTTCAAGCCTTTAAGACCCAAGATGTGATAACTTTTGATAGCCGGGCACCATCAGCTTTCTTCACCACATTTGCATATGCACTCATTTGTCTTCAGTGATCGTGTTGGGAAGGTGAGCATCATTGAATGCCAGGTTAATAGAACAAAGTGTTCTTGCGTTGAGGGAGTACTTGAGTAGAGGCCCAATGTCCATCTGCCTCTTATAGCAGTAGTTTTTAAGCAGGGTGTTATATTGAATTTCCCTTGGTCTTCCCATGCTAATTTCCAGCTGTACACCACTGAGAGATGAGAAAGAGACTTTGTGCTATCTTGGTACTTTCTTAGCTTAGTGAGGGCTGCTTTGTGGCCTCACTTATGCGGCTCTCTGGCGAATGTTCAAAGTGTGGTTGGGTGGAGTGTTCTGTCTACGACCAGGTCAAGTTGCGTCCTTCTTTTGTGTCTTTTTTAAGTTCATTTGTAGTTGCTCTATGCTGCATTGAAAGGAGTGTGTTAAAGACAAGAGCCCTGGTGACATCGTGGCTATAAATTGGGCTGCTAAATGAAAGGTGAACAGTTGGAGACCACCGGCCCCTCCAAGGCAAAGAGATGGGGCTGTTGACGCCTGTGAAGAGTTGCAGTCTAGGAAATCCACGGGGCGCTTCTACTCTGTCCTGTGAGGTCACAAGGCATCAGAATTGACTCAATGGCAGTGAGTTTTGAGTTTGACATTATTGTAGAGCTGTCTTTTTCTCGCTCCAGTTCTGTGAGAATTTGACTAAAGTTCTTTGGGGCTGTTTAATTAGGTGCATGCATATTCATTATGGTTGTGACCTTTTTGTTTTTTTTCTGGTTGACCCTTGGTTGGTTGCTGTTATTAGGAACCATGGAGTCAGTTCCCACTCACGTGCGCGACCCCATGCCCACCTGAATGCGGCACTGCCTGGTGCTGCTTGGCCTCGCAGTAGCTGGCATGCCTGAGCCCACGGAGTTGCCATGTCCATTTACTCATTCAGAGTCTTCCTCCTTTCTGCCGACTGTGGTCACTACACCATCTCTTGTCAGTTTGAGACATAGGAGGGATGGGGTGGAGGTTAGCCTGTCAATCAGGTCACAGCTTGATGGCACTAGAGATAAATAGCTCACTGGAGGTGGGACACACGCTCACTGTCTGCGAGACATTACAGACAAGGAGTCTGATGGAGCTACACCAATGCAGCCAGAGCTCTGGAGCAGGAGGAGCCACACGCCGAGATGCTTCCATGACCACTGGGTCCGCAAGACTTCCACCCACTAGCCTGTGATCATTGCATGTGCTTTGTGAGTCTGAAGAGAATGTTATAGATTGGTATCACACATATGGACTAATATTGGACTTATGGACTTGATCTGGACTGGGCTGGGATGTTTTCTCAATGTCCAATTGCTCTTGTGTATAAAGTTCTGTGTTATACACATATGAGTGTCCATGAATTTGTTTTTCTAGTCCACCCGGACTGACACACTAACCTTCGACTTTACCAAGAACGATGTCTTTTTCCAGGAGCCGTTCTCTCCTGACAACAAGGACATGAGATGAAGTCGCCGTCCTTGTTTCTGGTTGTGCTTCTTCCAAGGTTTGACCCTTTCACCTTTCCATGGGGCCTTTCTCTGTCTTCTATGCTGGATGTCGCCCCAAAGTCTATTTCATCAGAAATAAATATCGCCACTCCTGTTCTTGGATTGCCATTAGGGTGATATCTTCCCATCTTTGATTTTAGTCGATCTTTGTCTTTGTGTCTCTTGTAGACAGAATATTGATGGGCCCCGTTTGCATTTCCAGCGAGCCGCTCCCTGTCTTTGGACTGTCGCATGCGTTTCAGCCGCACGTTTGGGTAATTACTGACAGACGCTCTCCTGCTGCTGGCGTCCAACTATTGGTTGCTCAGTCGCGCTGCCAACCTCTCTGTTTGCCACACAATGGTCTGTGCAGGCTTCACTTTGTTCATGGACGTCCTTGTTCTTTTCTTAGTTACTGATGTTTCTGTGTTTACTGTTCTCTCTTTTGATGAGGCTTATTAACTTTCTTAGAGGTTATCCTGTATTTTATTAATTTCTTCCCAAGCTTAAAAGTCTGTTCTATCTTGAAATTAATCACTCCATTTGAAAATTCCATAGCTACACTATTCCCCTATTTATGTTTCATTGTGTTCATTACAAATTGTGTTAGTCTGGGTTGGCTAGAGAAACAAATCTAGAGGCACTCATATGTGTGTTAAGAGAGAGGTTTATATCCAAGAGTAATTCTATGTTAAGAAAATATCCTGGCCCAATCCAGATAAAGTCTATATGTTTGATAGTCCTTAAGTCCGACATTAGCCCTTATGTGCAATACTAGTCCACAAATTCTTCTACAGACTCACACAGCACATGCAATGATGCTGATAGCAGAAGAACACAGGTCAATGGGTTAAAAGTCATGTGGAAACATCTGAGCACTGGCACGGCTCTCCATGTGGCTCCTCCAGCTCCAGGGCTCTGGCTGCCATCAGCATGTCTCCATGTGACTTGTCAACAGAATGTGTAGCAGAGAGAGTGTGTGTCCTGCCTCCAGGGAGGTAGGCAGGAGTTCCCAGAATCCTCAGGAGAAGGACACGCCCACACAGAGGCATCATTGGCTATGACCTGATTGACAGGCCGGACTCCACCCCTTGGCTCAAGTTGACAGGAAATGATGCAACTGCCACACAGATTGAAATCTCTAGATGCCTGTGTTCAGTCTGTCCTTTGAATCCTCACCCTTTCTTCTGAATCATGGGTCCCAGGGTTATCATCTGTGTCCGTTTCCGTAGATCTCTGGTGTCTTTGTTGTCATAGTGAAGTGAAATTAATTACTTACAGCTCTTTTATCCATTTCTCTATAACTCCCCCCCAACAACTGGGTGGTTCCATGAAAATAAAGTATAGAGGACTCGCATTTGGGGATTGGTCCAGTTTGCCATTCCTCTGAGCATAAGAGAACCATCTCAGAAGTAGGAAGAGAATCCTGGGGCTACCAAGGAAGAAACACCACCAGCTTAGTTTGAGTGAGATCCCTGTCTGAAGTGCCAGGCGGGATGGAGACCATGAGACTGAGCCTGTGAGGCAGGAGCAGTGAGGCAGAGCAGCAGGCACACTTCCCAGCCTCCAGAGACAGAGGCCACTGAACCAGCCGGCTGGGAGGCTGACGGCCAAGAGACTTGACTCGTAGCTGAGCGTAGGCACTCCTGTGGCCCAAAGTTTATGTCCCTCAGGTTTTCCGGTCCTGACTTGTGGTAACCTGTCAACTTCCCTATAAACCCCACTAATTGTGAGTGTTGTCTGTGAGTTCTGTGGGGGCCATTGCAGTAAATTATTAAACTCAGGCTGAGAAGTAGAGTGTTGTGGGAGGGAGAGTGGTGTCAGAACACGGTAAAAAGCCCTGGAGGGTAGAGCTAGTTTTGACTTCTGCCTTGTGTCAATCAGCCTTGGACTGGTGTTGACCTGGATTCTCCATCTGAAGCCCAAAAAGGTTAGATGTGTCCCCGAAGGCATTTCCGTAGGCTATAAAGGGCCTGTGTAGCATGTCTGCCTCGCTCACCCTCTTGCCAGAGACTCGAGAGTGTTGTTTTTAATTGTGCTGTCGTTGGGTGCTGTCCAGTCCCTTCCACCTCATGGCCACCCTACACGTAACAGAAGGAAACAC
Organism: Echinops telfairi; assembly: GCF_000313985.2. NCBI lineage: Eukaryota > Metazoa > Chordata > Mammalia > Afrosoricida > Tenrecidae > Echinops > Echinops telfairi. The sequence continues at coordinate 364,724 of NW_022103915.1, forward strand.
TGCCTGTCACGGTCTACCGTCGGAACTGCTTTGTTTTTGTCCCTGGTCGCAACCAGTGTGTCTGTCACTTGCATTGGGCGTCTCCCTCTTTCTGCTGCGCTTTTGCTTTACCGAGCATGATGTCCTTTCGCAGGGAGCAAGTGCTTCAAATAACATGTCCCAGGTGTGGGAGACAAAGTCTTGCCATTCTGGCTCCTAAGGAGCCCACTGGTGGCATTTCTAACAACACAGGTGCTTGTCCTCCCGGCAGCCCATACACCACTCACACCATTCTTCTCAAATGCACCGAGTCTTCTTCCGTTTTCCTTATTCAAGGTCCAGTTTTCACATGCATATGAACCAATTGAAAACATCGTGGTTGGGGTTAGGCACATATTAGTCCTTAAAGTGACACGCTGGCTCTTTAAAGAGGTCTCGTGCACTAGATTTGCCCAATGCAACACATCCTTTGATTTCTTAACTGCTGCTTCTATGAGCATTGATTGTGGAGCCAAGCCAGATGAAATCTTTGACAACTTCAATCTTGCCTCTCTTATCGTGATGTTACCTCTTGTTACAGTTGTGAGGATTTGGGTCTTTACACTGAGTTGTGATCCACACTGCAGGCTGCACTCCTCGATCCTCATCAGCAAGGGCTTCGAGTCCTCCTCACTCTCAGCAAGCCAGGTTGGGTCATCTGCATGGTTCAGGTTGTTAATAAACTTTGCTCCAATCCTGATGCCATGTTCTTTGTTATATAGTCCAGCTTCTCAGATTATTTGCTTAGCATGTAGATGGAATAAGTATAGTCAAATGATACAACCCTGTCATACCTTTCCTGATTTTAACCCATGCAGTACTCCCTTGTTCTGTTTACACAACTGCCTCTTGGTCCACGTATAGACTCTGCATGCGCACAATAAATTGTTCTTCAATTCCCGTTCTTCCCAATGTTGTCCACAGTTTGTTATGATCCTCACCATCAAATGCCTTTGCATAGTTAATAAACTAGGAGTCAAGAGCTTTCCGGCATTTTCTGTGTTCAGTCGAGATTCACATGATGTCAGCCATGCTATCCTCAGTCCCATGTCTCCATTTGAATCCAGCTTGACGCTCTGGATCTCCCTGCTGAGGTACAGCTGCAACGATTGCCGAATTACCTTGGCCCAAATTTTACTTTCCTGCAATCGTAATCCTACTGTTTTATAATGTCCACACTCTGTTGAGCCACCTTTCTCTGCAAAGGGCACAAAGACAGATCTCTTTCAATTGGCCGGCCAGATAGCTCCTTCCAAATACCTTTACGTAGATGATGAGTACTTCTAGTGCTTCGTATGCTTATCGAAACATCTTCCTTGGCATTCTGTCCATGCCTGGAGCCTTGTTTTTGGCTACTGCTTTCAGTGCAGCTTGGACTTCTTCCTCCAGTGCCTTGGTTCCTGTTCAGGTGCTACCTCTTAAAATTATTGAATGTCTGTCCACGAGTTCTTTTTGGTACAGAGACTCGTATTCTTTCCATCTTCTTGTGCTGCTTCCTGTTTCATCCAGTGTTTTATATACTTTGTTCATTGGATCTTTCAATATTGCAACTTAAGGCTTGAATTTTTCCTTCAGTTCCTTCTGCTCGATATACGCTGAGTACGTCCCTCCTACTTGGTTTTCCATCTCCAGAACTTGGTGCCTTTCATTACATCACTGAGTCTTCTTGAGCTGCCCGCTGACATTCTGTCCAGCGTTTGGTGTCATCCCATAGTCCACCGGTCTTCTGTCATTAGTCTTCAACCAATTAGTCTATTCTTGAGACCGCCAAAGCCAGGCAGAATATGTTTGAGACTGTGGCCCTGGACTTGGTTTAATTTTGTTTATGACATGCCCTCTTGGACTTGTTTTCATTGTCAACTTGACCTTCCATATGAGCACTTGCGGTCTGGTTCACAGTCAGCTCTGAGCCTCTGCTGCTACTGGGCCCTTCAGCTTCTCTTCACACAGACGAGTCCGTTTGAGCCCGCGTGCTCCTTCTGGAGATGCTCATGTGTACAGTTACCCTTTATGTTGTTTCAAGGATATTTGCAACGAAGACGTCGTCGTCGGTCTTGCAAAATTCTGTCGTGCAACCTCCAGCTTTATTTTTCATCACCAGGGTGGTATTTTCTAACCACTGTTCCTTCCTCTGTTTCCAACTTTTGTATTCCAATCACCACTGTGGCAATGCATCTTCATGGCACATTTAATCCATTTCAGACTAAAGCCATCGGTATAATTCTTTAATTTCTTCACTAGCTTTAATGGTTGGTGTGTGAACTTGAGTGATCGTTATATTAACTGGACTTTGTATGTGGATAGATATTATCTTATCACAGACAGCATTGTACTTCAAGATAGATCTTGAAACATTCTTTTTCATGATGAATGTGTTGGGTTGCTATCTGCAAGGTCAGCAGTTCAAAACCACCAGCCACTCTACAGGAGAAAGACAAGGCGTTCTACTCCCATAAAGAGTGACCGTCTTAGAAACTCCCAGGGACAGTCCCACCCTGTCCTATCTGGTCACTAGAAGTCAGAATCAACTTGATGGCAGTGAGTTTTAAAAGTTATGCAAAGTACACAGATGCATAGAAAGTAAACCTTTCTGAAGTTGGGACATGAATAAAGAAGAATTGATAAGAGTTTAGTCATTTTTTAAAGAACTTAGGAGAGTGGCCAAGTCCTTCTCCCTACAACCCCCCTGCACACACACACCCTGCCCCTTTGGCATCTGAGACTAGAGCTCCCGGACCCCTGGGGACAGCTCATTTGTGTGACATGGAAGAGGCCCCAGAGAAAGAGAGGGAGAGGGCCAGTGCCTGGGCCAAATAGTATGTAGCCGGACAGGACACACGATCATTCCAGACCAGTTTCATCGATGAGCGTGTGTCTGCTCTTTTATTTTTTTTTAACAATCATCTTATTGGAGGCCCTTACAGCTCTTATATAACAACCCATACATCAATTGTATCAAGCATATTTGTACATACGTTGCCATCACTATTTTATAAACATTTAGTTTCTATTTAAGCCCTTGTTATCAGCTCCTCGTTGCCCCCCTCCCTCCCCCTCATTTGATTTCTTTTTTTAATCGTTTTATTAGGGGCTCATACGACTCTTAGCACAATCCATACATACATCAATTGTGTAAAGCACGTTTGTACATTCATTGCGCTCATCATTCTCAAAACATTTGCTCTCCACTTAAGCCCCGGCATCAGGTCTTCATTTTTCCCCTCCCTCCCCGCTCCCCCCTCCCTCATGAGCCCTTGATAGTTTATAAATTGTTTATCTTGTCATATCCTGCCCTGTCTGACGTCTCCCTTCACCCACTTTTCTGTTGTCCGTCCCCCAGGGAGGAGGTCACACATAGATCCTTGTGATCGGTTCCCTCTTTCCAACCCATTCTCTCTCTCCCCTCCCAGTATCGCCGCTCACGCGTGTGTTTGTTCTTTATCGCCGTGAAGACTCACATTGGTTTCATGACATGGGTCACTAGGTGACACTGGTCACAGTCTCTGTGTTGGGGAACCGTGGCCAAGTTCTTTGTCCACATCCTGCCGTGGCCAGGAGCAGGGACTCGCTGCCCTCTGCCAGCTTCCCGAGCTGCAGCCCCCTGAGCACGAGTGTTTAAAACGTGAAAGTACCGACTAACCGAACCCCAACCGTGTGCACAGCCCGCGCCCTTCTATCTCAGGACTGTCTGCCTCACTCAGCTCGGAGCGCTGACGCGGCGACTCACCAGGCTAAGGAAGACAAAAGGCGTCACGGTTACATCTGACACACAATCAGATGCTCGGCGGGGTTTCGTACGTGAAGATGATCCCTCATAACTTAGAAAATGAGAACTAGAGGGGCTTCCTTGCCAAGTGGCCCCCTGCCTGTGGCCTTCCCTCTGGTGCTGCCATGCGTGGCTCTGCATGTGGCCGTGCAGCCAATGCAACTGGACAGGAGGAGGAAACCAGCAGCTGAGGGACCCAAGGCAGGAGACAAAGGTGTGGCTTGAGCCCGTGTTGATCATACGGTCATTGACAAGGAATGCCCAAGGAGTCAGCAGGCAGTTAGAACCACAGATCAGCGTTCAAGGCCAATAGCATTCTTTTAAGCCAACATACACACACTGAAAATACAACCGAAAACAAGATGCGATTTTCATCGGCAAAAGGACTCTAAACCACCTGGGAGCCTGTCTTGGCACCCACGAACCCCTGGGGAAGTTGAAACGCGGAGAGGTGGCAGGAGAGGTGGCATCTTCCTTCATGGTCGTGGGTGGGGCCAAGCCTCTGGGCCCAGCGCTGCCTTGGCTATGCTTCCCGGGTTCTGGTGCCCACATTCCTGTGGCTTTGGAAGGCTGGAGGCGGCCCGGAGCAGCTGGGCAGGGCTCTGTTCTGTTGGCTTTGCGGTCCTGGGAGCATGTCTGCCTCTAACCCCAGCTACCCTGCCATGGCCCAGGATGAGGCGGGTCCCGTCCCCTTCCCACCCGGAGCTTCCTCTGGCCTCTCAGCTGGAAGCCTGCCTTCCCCAGGTCCTCTCCCCCATGCTGGGACAGAACGCCCTGGCCCTGGCCCTGCACTTGTTCACAGGTCAGTGGGTCCTGCTTGTGGCTCTGCTCATACCCCTGTGACCCGGGCTCCTGAAGCGTGGGGTGGTGGCCAGTCTACCTGGGATCTTCCCAGCCCATTCATAGTTGGGAATGCCAGAGCATGCCAGAGCATGCCCGACTGCCCACCTGGGTGCCACTGGGCAAGCTGCTCTGTGGGGGGACAGGGGCGCAGGCCGGGCCAGGCTGGCATGAGACCTGAGGGGGACCTAGAATCTGGTGAGTAGGAGGGCCACTGAACCCCAGAGGACTTGGAGGGGCAGTGAGGGGGTGCCCTCTTTCCACTCAGCCACAACAGGGGCTCACTGCGAGGCCGGCCGAGTCTCATTGTGCAAATGTGAGGGGCCTCGGAGTGACCTAGGGGGGGGTCCAGAGAGGCAAGGGCGATGCTTCTCAGCTAACTTAGACACGGGGCTGGGGGGATTCCTGTCATGGAGCAGAGACAAGGGTGTGGAGCTGTGCCCCGGCTATGGGAGGATGGGGTCTGCAGAACTGGGAATGCTTCTGTAAAGCATGGGGAATGATGCTGTGGCCCTGAGGGCACTGGGGAGCCACAGAGGGATTTATGGCTGGGAGGGCGGGTCAGGGGGCACTCCGAGTTCTTTCAGGCAGCCAGCAGGCACCACTGGAGGAGACTGGATGGAGATGGGATGGCCAGGACCGAGGGAGGGCCAGGGAGGTATCTGCCAGGTATCTGACTGAAGGGCCAGGGCCAGGGGCACCTGTGGTTGGGAGTGGAGGGCACTGAAAGAAGGGCCTGAGGTTGGGACCCTCCAGCGGGTGAGGGCCCGTCTGGGGAGTTTGGGGTGGAGGGAGGCGGGAGCAGTGAATACCCTCTGCCCTCATCGAGGTCTACTGACCTCGGCCCCCTGTTTGTGACTCAGTGAGTGAATCCACTGTAGCCCTCGGCAGATCCACTGTAGCCCTCCAGGACACCGGCCCCAGGTCACCGGGTCAGTAAAGAATGGGCCAGGGTCCAACTCTGCACCCTGCTCCCTGATTCAGGGACTGGAAGAGTCCAAGATAAGACCTAACTATTGGCCCCAGTCCTGGAGGGGCTGCACTCGGGGTTCTAGGGCCGAGGCCTCAACTGGGCAGAGAGGAGCGGCCGTAGGAGAGGGGCAGTCAGCACGGGACACTGGGACACAGCTGTCACAAACGCCGTGGGTGCTGTTGCTCGGGACGCAGAGAGGCCCACGTGCCACAGAGCACAGTTGCTGCCTCCTAGGAAGGTGCCCCAGCCCCAGAGGAGCGCTGCACAGATAAAGGCCTGTGGTTGGTCACGCACAGAGCTGCTGTGATGTCCACTACAACATGCACAACGGCTCAAAGGACAAGCTATTTCTGTGTGGAGCATCAGGAACGAGAGGGCTGAAGAGGCAGGCGGGCCCCAGCAAGGAGACTTGGGGGCCAGGGTCTCTCCATCCTGGGCCACCAGCGACAAGCTGCTGCGGAGGCAATGGGCAGCAGGTGAGAGGGACAGGCAGGGCTATGCTCCTCAGAACCAGCCACGTGGGCCGGGGGACTGCAGTGGGGTGGGAGCGGGGAGTGGCCCCAGCTGTGCAGCTCTGCCCCGGCTCCCAGGCCAGCCAAACACAACACAGCACACAGGAGGGCAGGGAGAGTCACACAGACTCGCTGCCTGGAGCCAGCTCCAATTCAGAGTGACCCTGCAGGACAGGGTAGCACTGTCCCTTCTTGGTGTCTGAGACTTTTACATCTTTATGGGAGCAGGCAGCCTCCTCTTTCTCCATGAAGGGCCTGGTGGATGGGAACCACTGACTTTGTGACACTATGCCACAGGGCTCCCTGTTCTGACAACCAAACCAAACCAAACTCACTTCTATGGAGTGGATGAGACCTTAGAGGACAAGGTAAAACCGCCCCTGCGGGATCCAAGTCCGAAACTCTTTCCTGGAGGAGGAAGCCTCATCTGCTTCCTGTGAGGCGGCTGGTGGCTTCAAACTGCTGACTTTGCTGTTAGCAGACCAATGTGTAACCGCTAGGCCATCAGGCCTCCTCCGGTGTGTACAGAGATGTCTAAATCAGGGTGTCAGTTGCGGGCGCCCCCTGGGGGTCGTAGAAGGACTGCCCGCCACCCCTCTCTGGGCTTCTTCAAGCTTCCAGGGATTGCGGCTCAGTCTGCCTGGATCCTTTCTCCTGTCAGAGGCACCCCACTCGGATGGGCTGGGACAGCGCCCCCTTCCCCCCGCCCCTCTCCAGCCTGACCTCCTGTTGTCTGATGCCATCTGCAAAGACCTCCTTCCAAATATGGTCACACTCAGCACACCTTGGGGGGACTGGGCACAGTTCAACCCCAAACAACGTGCTTAGCACAGTGAGCAGTTGGACAGGTGGGGAAGCCCAGGTAATACACATTTGGGGAGATGTCTACTCTTCAAAGAGAAAGGCAGGCAGGCATGCAGGCAGCCATTGAAATGGCAGCCCACCTGTGCCACCAGTACCCGGGTGGCACAGCGACACTTCTGCCCACAGATCTACTTCTGGCATCCATTGTTATGGTCCAAGATGCAAACAATTGAACAGTGACTAGTCTCCGGCGGACCCTCTGGAAACCACCTAGAGATCCCACTTTCGGGGGTTTTGTTGCATAAACATTGCTTCGGCTTGAAGATGGATCGCTCTACAAACGGGGCTTTTATCTGCTGACTCGATGGCCCCATCTCCTTCGACGGGTCCCCGCTGTCCTCTGGTTCACCAGTAGCCTTCGTTCCCGGAGACTCTGCCTGGCATGCATCTCACAGACCCCTCTGAACACTTGCGGCATCCCCTCTCCTGCGACCCTAGGGGCACTTGGCTCCTATTGGCGCCCTCCAGTGCCCATCCTGAGACTGGGCTTGTGCACAGCTGGAGAGGTGTGTGTATGTGGGGGTGCATGGGTTATCTGCGCCCGTGGGCATTGGTGGTGGTGGGGGGCGGGGGAGCAGTGAAGCTGGGAGTGGGAGGTCACGTCCCAGGCTGATTGGAAGCAGCCTCCAGCCAGCTCGGCCTGGTGGTCCGTGCCCCCCCCACCCCCACGGGGCCTCTCCCACCCGGTCCCGTGCATTCTGCCCCCAGCGGGCAGGGGCGGCTGTCTTGTCCCAGCTCGGGGCTGGCACAGAGCAGGCATTTGTTGCATGAATGGAGGGAGGGATGGGAAGCGCCCAGGGCACGCTGGCACGGTTCTCCACAGCCTGCAGGCCCACCGGGGCTCCCTGCGCTTCCACCCCGTTTCTCCAGCCACACGGGTCCTGCGCTCGCGCCGCTCGGCGCCGAGCTCGGCTGGGCAACCGCCCCGGCTCTGCGAGATGGTGCCCGCCGCGGCCGCGCCCGC
>NW_022103915.1:373166-385857 GCF_000313985.2 Echinops telfairi
CCCCCCCCACAGGCCGGAAAATGCCCCTTTAATCCAGGGCCTTCCTCGCTGGGGCCCAGCACCGGCCAGCACCTCTCCCGTGTCCACGGAGGGGGAAGCGCCCAGTGAGGAAAAGCGGGCGTCGGGGTCATACCCTACTTGTCTGGTAGCCCTGTGGACAGGCAGCAGTTGGGATCAGACTGACCAGGCGGGCAGTGTCCACTCCAAGAGGTGGGCTGGAGGGCAGGCCCGGGGCCAAGGAGGCCCAGCGGCTGGATGGGGTGAGCTGGTATGTGCCCCCTCCTCTCGGAGGGGGCCTCCTTCCACCCCTGAGTCCCAGCCATCTGCGGCCACACAGCGAAGAGGGCAGAACTATCAGTAAGTCCTAGGCCAGTTCAACGTGTCCCCATGGTGACCTGCCCAGGGGTCGGGTGGGGTGTGTGTGCTAATGGCTGCACGTCCACCTGCCAGATGGGGAAACGGAGGCAGTGATTGGCCTCGCTGATAGAGCAGGGACAATCTTCTCTAGGATGTGCCTGACTGTGGGGTCAGAAGAACGCCCCCTTCTTCTGAGCCTATCGGAGCTCAAGCCTCACTGCCCCCCAGACTGTAGAGGGCCAGCCTGGCTCATCCCGGGATCAAAGCCAGTCAGTGGTTTTATGGGACTGGAGACATGCATGCTGAGGACAGTGTCACTGGGGGAGGAGGACACAAAGCACCCTGGGGTGAGGGTTTCAGGCTGCAGTCTGGGGTCCTTGGAGAGAAGGTCCAGGGCCAGGCTTCCCCAGCCCACCCCCACAGAGAGCAGCCCAATGCCCTCAAGCATTCTTTGCCCCAAAGGCCACTGGGGGTCAGCAGGGTGAATGTAGCAGCCTGGGGTCAGGGCACAGGAGTTAGGCTGAGGGTGGGAGGTGTTCCTGGTGCAGCCACAGGAAGAATGGGGGGGGGGGTTGGGCCCCCAGGTAAGGACCTGGGACCACCCCTGGCTGGCAGAAGGGGTGCTGGACCTCCAGAGGTGGGGGCAGGGTGGGGCTGGCTAGTCCTGGGCGTAGCCGACCCGAGCTGGCAGGGATCAAAGGGCGGAAGAAGGCCCCGCCAGGCCCTCTGAACAGGAATCCGTGGCCCCAGGGGACGGAATCCACAGCCACATTCCGGGTGCCTGGTCCCCACACGGCAAGGGTGGGGCAGAGCCAGGGTGCCAAAAACCGTATTGAGCGTGGGAAAGCAGCGCTGCCAGCCCAGCGCCTAGGCTCTTGCCACCAGAGCAGCACCCTCTGCCCTGGCCAGCTGCAGCCCTGTCCCCTACCCTCCCCGCCTCCACGGCCTCAGGCCCTGGGTCCCAGGCAGCCAGCAGGTAGAGGTGTCTCCCTGGAGAGCCGATGTCCTTGAGGCGGGTGGGGCCTAGGCTCCTGCTGCACCCAGCACGAGGGCCAGCCACCCCCACCAGGCCCAGCAGCACTCTGGGCTCTCTTGTGGGGGGCAGCCCCTTTTGGGGTCACCCTGCGCACCTGGCACCCAGCACATGCAGGCGGGCTCCAACACGTGCTAGCACACATTACACACGCCTGCGGCAGCAGCTTACTCCATGGCACGCAGGCAGTATGGCCATCCTGGCGGCAGCCCCAGAAGCTCCCTTAGCTTAAGACAGTGGGGGGGGGGGACACTGGCCCTTCAGACCCCCTTCACCCACGGACAGAGGCCACGACCTGCAGAGATGGTTGCTGAGTTGGGAGTGGGGTAGGGGGCAGAGACAGCCAGCCTCCATCTGTAGTCAGGGCCCAGCCACCCCACCCCCTCACAGCGGAACACTGCCCCAAGGACAGAAGGGGACTTCCCAAAATCACACAGCAGGCTGGAGGCCATTCAAAGTGGACTCGGAGACCCCTTCAGACTGAGACCTCCCACTCCCCAGAACCACGGCGATGGCAGCCCGCTTGGGTCTGTTTCCAGGGGGTGGCTGTGGGGGTGATGTCCTGGTTCCTTGGACAGTCTCTCCTAGTCCCAGTACCCTTGTTCTTGGGGTCCCTGGTGCAGCTCCGGCCCACATCTGCCCCCAGGTGCCCCCTGGTGGCTGAGGCTGGAAACTGTGGCCGTCTTCTGCCTTCTGGGAGATGAACCCTTTCAGGGTGGGGAAGACGTGGGCGAGCTGCTTCCCTGGCTGCATTCCCAGAGCTCTGCTGTCACCTGAGTCTCGGGGAGCCCTAGGCCTGGATAGGAGCAAGCTGGAGTGGCCACGATGCTCGGGATGCCAGCTGCCCTCCCATACAGCTGTGCCCCCACAGTCTACCAGGCCCCCAGGTGGTTAGTGGGGTGGATGAGGCTGGGCAAACCTGGGGCAGAGCTGTACTGTTCCCTGCACTGGGACCTGGGGCCCGGGGGACCCTCTCCCATCCACCAACAGAGGAATTCATGCACACAGCCACGGCAGCATACTCGCACACACGTGCAACACAGCGCATGCACAGGTGCACGCATGCGCGTGCCAGGCCCCGGTCCAGGCCCTTGTGCCTTGGGAGAGCCTGGTCAGGAAGTGTCTGCAGGGACCCGGGTCCCTCTAGTGGTCCTTGGATCAGGACGGTGCCCTGCTGCCCAGGAAGCTGCGCTTCGGGGTCAGGATGGAGGGCGGAGTAGGGGGCTTGCAGTGCGATGAGGTCCCGTCTGTCCTGCTTGGTGCCAGAGAGGTGGGGTCTGTGAGATGAAACTTCCTCCACAAGGAGGAGCAAGTTCCCAGTGCGCCCTGCACATGGACGCTCCCCTAGGAGTTCCAGGTGCGAGTGTAACAGCCAGCAGGCCTGCTGCCTTCCCCAGAGCAGGGCCAGCGGGAACATCTGAGGGGCAGAGTCCCTGAGGGGCAGGGCCATCTCCTAGGGCCTTTTCCCCTCAGCAAAGGCCTCACTTTACCCCCACCCCCAGGGGCAGGGAGCTGGGTTGACAGTGGGCCCCGAGGAGGGGCAGTCCTGGAAGTCCGGGAGGGGGTGTGTGAGATGCCCAGCACCCCAGGAGAAAGGTTGTCTTGCCCAGCTGACTGCTGTGTTCCGAGGACCAGCTGGCGGTGCGCAGAATCCATGAGGGGGCGGCATCTGAGGGAGTGTAAGGGGGAGACCCCAGTGCCCCCCCCCCCGCAGCACCCAGGAAACCAGGCCCCACCAAATTGCCAGAGCCAGCCAGCAGTCAGCAAGGGTAAGGATTTGGGCAGGGCCCTGGGCACCCTGGCTGGCCGAGGACTCACTCCCAGCCGGTGGGGTGAGGGCCTGCCCAGACAGAAGGGTGGCCTGAGATAAGGCCTTGGTCAGGCTGGAGGGTGTGCAGGGTCAGGGCTCCTCAGAGGCCCCTTCACCCGCCACACCTGGATTGAGCGCCGCTCCACCAGGCCTGCTACCAACCTGCTCCCGGAGACCATGGCTCTTGGCCTGCAATTCGCCTGGGCTGGGGACTGGACGCAGACTGGTCCCTTGAAGGACCAGTGGGGCCATGCCAGCAGTGCTGGACCCGAGGGCCACAGGATTCCCCTCCCGGCTGGACCAGCTGTAAAGTGACCACCAGAGGGCAGGGCAGGCAGCCCTGGCTGTGAGGAACGGTCTCTAGACTAGCCAGACTCTTCCCTGCTGCCTGGAGGTGTCCACCACAGTGAGGACTCAGGCTCTGACCCCACACCTGTCTTGGAATCCGTGTGGCCAGAAAGGGATAGAGAAGCAGCTCTCTCGAAGGGGGGGGGGGGAGGGGCGGGCGGAACCTGCCTCCACCGTTTGCCTCTGATGTATATGTGACCGCCGGCTGCTTTTGTGGGTCCCCGTGCCTCAGTTTCCCAATGAAAACAGTCACAGTGCTGAGTGTTCCCAGGGGAAAGCAACAGTGACAGTGCAGCCCCTTGGAGGGGAAGGAGGACAGAATACTGGCCAGGTAGGCATGGGCTGCGGTGTGGCCCGAGACCCTTAAGCCCAGGGCTGGGCCATGGGAGGACACCCCCCAGGGCCTGACCACCCCCAAACCTCACTCAGCCAGCTGTGGAGTCACCCTTGCCCAAGCCCTGGACACATTGACCCTGCTGCCCTGGGAAGACAGGGGTGTAGGGTGGGCAGCACTGCCCTGTGGGAGGGAGAGAGCAGACGGTGGGCTCTTTGAAGACTTCAGGGCCTTGACAACTGGCCTGGGGCGGGGAGTGTTTCCTCTGATTGGGGGGGGGGGGCTTGCTCTGAATCAAGAAAATTCCCCATATGGGGTTGTCTGTCCACAGACCTAACAAGGAAACATTTTTCCTGGTGTTCTTGTTTTTAGGCCTGTTCCTGGGGTTATTTGGGGCGCGGATTCAGTAAATTGCATCAGCTCTGCTTTCTTAGATATGGTGCTCCTCTATCTTTTCAGCAATTATACTGCTTTATCGTCTTAAATCATCCTAGTTTTAAATACGAGAAGAATGCAGACCTACACATTGTAGGGTAAGACGAAAAAGGTAGGGATATTTGACAAAGAACGCGATATTCAGGGGCTTCCAAGGGAAGCTGTCTGTGGACCCATGTGGCTAGTTGGCTATGCACTGATCTGCCAGTCATAAGGTCGGCGGTTCGAACTCACCAGTCCCTCTGCAGCCTCTAAAAGATTTGGAACCCCAAAGGGGCAGCTCTTGGCTGGCCCATGGGGTCACTCTGGGTTAGAATTGATTAGATGGCAGTGGGTGTTTCTTATTGGGACGGGAGGCTGTGCAGACCACAGGTTAGAGACCGTAAAGCCAGAGCACAGCTGAAGAAGAGTGGAAGACAGAAGGACACTGAACAAGCATCTCCGTGGAAGGTGTGAGCACCACCGAGTGTCCAAAATGCAAGACGTCACAGCAGTTTTCATAGACGTTTTGCAGATCTGAGCCTCTCTTCTTCAGATCACGCAGTGAACATTTCAGAACGCATTTTGATATGCAGAAGTCAGGATCGTTCATGAGGTGAGCCATCTGAAAAGAATGGTGTTTGAAATGTGACAGCTCATGCTAGGTTTCAGAACATTTAAGCCTCTGTGTATTGTAGCAAACTCACCACCAGTCAATGGTCACGACTCATCGCAATCCTACGGGACACAGTGAAACTTTGTCTGCGAGTGTCTGCGGCGGTAAATGCTGATGCTGATGTGAGCGGAAAATAGCTGACCTGTGGTTAGCAGTCAAAGGCACAGCCCAGGATGTCCTTGGGCCCCTTATTTATTGTACAGTAATTTGTATTTCTGGCCCCTTTTAAAGATAACAAATTGGAGCTGCCTGCTATTCAGTTCCTAATAAAGTTGAAGTGATACTTGGTAAAACTCCAGATTCATGTAATTTGTACTGCTCTAATATTTCTTTGGATCAAACGACACCATGGGAAGTAGAACTTGACCTAAAGATTTAGTCAAACACAGACAACTTTAAACGCAGCCGGCATCCACATCCTATGTCCCACGTAAGCTAAGACCACGCTTGATTGTCCTGGTGTTTACGGGTGAGCAGCGTGCAGGGCGGCCTATGGCATGTGTTCTGTTTCTTGAAAACCAAGCGGACAGGGGAAAGCTGCTGCTATTTTTGGAACCTGCAGGTCAAATAGACCCAGAAACAAGCCTAACATTTGAGGAACCGAAATGTGTGTTCCCACTGCCATTAGTCACTCACAGGGAGCCCAACAGCTCCGGGCGACCTGCCTTGTCCACACACCCCTTCCTGGCCCACAGCCCTGGGCTGGCCTCTGCAGGCAACTGCTGGGCCCTGGCGACCACCCGGCTCAGGGAGGGCACCTCGGTGCTTGCTCCTTTAGTTGGTGCTGGCCGTCTGAGGAGGGAAGTTGTGGTGACCGGGCATCGGGGCTTTGAGACAGAGGGACTGCCCAGGGGGTTTCTCTCTCAAAGCTGGGAATCCCAGGCAGCGCGGTGAGGGTGGGGGCTTTTGTCCAGCTAGGGCTTTCGAGCTCAGCCCTCTGCCTCCCTGAGAAACAGTGTGGCCCCCCTGGGGGACAGCATGGCTGGGAGGCTGTGGCCCCCCTGCGGGGAAGGCATGGAAAGAAACAGTGGCTTCGGGGCGGGGGGGCGGTGTCTTGTCTGCGGTCCGGCCACACATGAATGGTCAGCAACTGGAGGAATGGCAGCGTCGTGGGCAGTGGGTGACGGGGGAGCCTGCCCAATGTGGGTGCAGTCCCCCGACTTCTGGGACAGGCTCCAGAGAGGGAGGGCACACAGCCCAGTGTGGTGACCCAGGCGTGCAAGTGAGGGTTTTTCGAAATGCTGCCAATCCCAACAGGACAGGTGGACGAAGAGGGTGGTGGGTACCGCTGGGAAGAGCTCACCTACGACCACACCCTGGTCACCCCTCACCCCCAGGCACAGCCAGGCCATAGGGCTGCAGCAGCCGCCGGACATTGTCTGGATGCCCGTCCCCTCTGCCCACACCAGAGCCAAGGGGAACGTGGCCGTGCCAGCCTGACCCTTGGGCAGAGTGCACCTGGAGCTGGGCCTGCACAGGTGTGCCTGCATGTTGTGTGTGCACACACACTTGTATTCAGCTGCCTGTGACTGTGTGTGTGCAACTGTGAGTGTGAAGTTTGTAGTATAAAGTTTTGCAGGGTGGGAGCCAGGCCCCCGCCACTACTCCTCATGGGTTCAGTAAGCACAATTGTACGGTTGAGATATATATATTTATCTTAAAGTCACTGAGAGCATGAGAGGTAGAGGAGAGATATTACAATAATGCGGTCAGACACATTACATGGTAGCATGCTCACCTCAGCCCCGCTTGGTGGTCCACGCTTGGTGGTCCACGTGGAGGGAGAGAGGGAAGGGAAGGAAGCAGGATGGGAAAGGGATCAAGGGAGAGAGAACAGGAGAGGAGAGGGAGAAGAGGGGAGCGACCAGCGAGAGAGCTCTCTATTGCTAACTCAGGCCTATATACCTTTTGGGGGCATGCAAGCCCACTAATTACAGGTAAAGACAAACATCACAGGAAGGGGTTGCACTATAGGTAGTACAGCAATGAGAGGGGGTGGTCTAGGGACACACACGCAATAGGAAGAGGAGGGATTGGGGGTATGCATGTGACAAGATGAGTGGATCCTAGAATTAGGATGGGCAGCTTAACTTTGGATGTCACAGAGCCGGTTTGACTTGTTCCTGGCTCAACTGATAGAGACCATTATCAGTAGGATGTGACCTCCTCCTACAGGAGCCTGTCCATTGTCCCCAGCAGCAGGGAGCAGGGCCCACTGCAGTTGGCAACTGATCACCCTCAGGGGAGATGCCTGCTAGCATCTACCTCCACCCACAAGTCCCCCTTTTGTTTTATATATAAAATTCAAAAGCCACATGGGTGAAATGGTTATTTTCTATACATTAAAGGCTGTCAAGGCAAAACTTCATGATCCAATTCATATAGCCAAAAATTCAGGCTTATAGCAAACATTTTGAATCCAGGCGCTGGGAGTAAAGTCCCCTTATGCCCATCTGCTATTGGATGAAGGTATGCGAGAGATTGGATACCACAGCGGCAGGAAGAAATAGAGCCAAATAGGAATGTCTGATTCTATAGGGAGAATGAATCAACCATGTGCTTACCTTAAGGCAGCACAGCTTTAGAGGGAGAAACTGTGCAAAAGATAGATTGCCGCAGGAAAATGCACTTGGACTATATCTCCAACTATCAGAGTGGCGGCTTTCCTACCATGGAACACTGGCTTTCCAGATTCCCTCTGTACATGTCAGGGATTAAGTCCCAGTTTTATTTCCCTTAGTGCTAGTATCCCACATTTCCCCTTTCTGCATTACATTTGAGATTCAATAGTGCCACAGAGGCAACTGTGAGTGTGAAGTTTGCTTAAGTGCCTGGGAAAAGATAATTCCACCAGAAGAGAGAAAGCCGAGTTACACGGCTATAAGACAGCGGAATGATGAATCCTATGCTGACTTCATGTCCCGACTGGAAGATGCTATTTCAAAATGTGTGAAAAATGTCCAGGCAGTAAGAGACCTAGTGCATAAGCTATCTTATGATTTCTCTAGTAAACACTGTAAAAAATGCCTGTGTCCCTATATTATCTCAGGCAGGATATGCAGGAATGTAGAGACAGAGGAATACAAGCCTGACTTCATGGCAGCTGCATTGGTGAATTATATCATACCTAGAAGAAAGTGCTTTAGTTGTGGGAAGACAGGTCATCTTCAAAGACAGTGTAGGGAGAGCAAGCAGCAACCATCGAGATCGGGTTTAAAAGAACCTGAACTCTGTCCCCGCTGTAGGAAGGGAACTCATTGGGTGAGTCAATGTCCAAAATTCAACAATGAAGGGTTGCCATTAGCAAAGACTTCCTGGCAGGAAAATAGTAAAAGGAGCTTGATACAGACGCCTCCCAGCAGAGCATGGAGGCAAGGTGTCTGCCTCCAGAGCAAAGATCTTAGAGAGAAACTCTAGGCATCCCCCAGTCTCACAGCAGGAGACCAGACCTAGCCAAACAGGCAAAACCCCAGCCTCTGTTCTCGCTGCAGTTGGATTGATTAACTAAGAGATGGCTCAGAAGCCCTCACAGCAGTTTGTTGATTCTAAAAAGCAGAAGCCTCTTTTTGAAAGAGTAATACAGCTTCTATCAGGAAGACTTAACCTAAGTACTCAAGGAATTAAAATTGATACTGGGATTGATCAGAGTTGTGAGGAAAAGCCAAAAGCTGTGATTAAATCAGAAATTATTAAGAGCAGCAATTGGGGTCCGCAACCTAAAAGAACTATGGGATGTTTATTTTAAAAGTCCAACTTAAATTCTCAAGGTGTTCAGCAAGATTGTTGCTGGAATTATTGGTCAGGATTATGAAGAAATTAAGGCAGTGATGAAATCTGATATACCATGGTTTATAAAGAAGGAAGATTTTTAAAGCCAATTTTTGCTTCCTTGCATTCCTAGAGTAAAAATGTATGCTTATCAGGAAAGAGTATTTGAGAAGTCTGACCAACCTTTATAGCAAGGGGTCTTCTGGAATGCTGTTGTGGTGAAACAGCAGCCCCCCACATGGAATTAGAAATTAAAGGGGAAAGGTTTTTAAACTCTGGATATGGAGTCATTGCTTTAGGGCATTCAGGAGCGCCTAAGACGCTCCCATTAACTTCCCCTAAAGGAAGCATGAAGGGAACGAGTGAAGTTAACCAAGAGACATTTCAAGATTGTAAGATCATACAGTGTGAGAAGCCTGAAGGGCAAAACGGCTTAATTGAGCCTGTAACCTTATTGGCAAACTTGGAGAAAAAATATCTGTTAGTAAATTGCTTCAAGAACAGCTGAATTAATTTATTAAGAATTTTTTCAGTCTTTCAAAGTATGGTAAGAAGTTCTCCCAACGAGTCAGCTCTCTTAATTCTCTAAGGGCTGGAAGCCAGTATTTACATAGCAATGAAGGCTATCTGACCAGTTCAAGACCAAGCAAGGTAACTGAGGTTGCCAGCAATGCTTTAAAGGCTGCATAGTTAAAACAGAACGGGGAGAAGAGTAATCTTATGTGTGACAAAGTTCATTTGGTCAATTTAACAAAAAACATTTTCTCCTTACTAAAAGCTTATAACAAAATTAGGGCAGATAAACACATTTTGACTTCTACAGACAAAGCTAATTCTAAGAAGTCCCAAGAAGATGGAAATCACATTTGGGATCCGGGTCCATTCACTTGGAGAAAGGGCTATGTATTTATATTTCTGCAGAATAAAGCTGATGGACTCCCTTTAGAAGGACACAACCACATTTCGAGAAAGATGGACAAGGAAGAGATGGAGAAGCCATCCAATCTTAATCGTAATTCCTTTTTCAGGTTAATGACACCCCGAAGAGAGGGACTATTTGTTTATATTTTCACAGGCAAAGGAGATAGGTGGATTTCTCTTCAGCCAGCAAGGCCCAGAAGAAAGCAGGGAAGCTGATGTGTGACCTGACCCCCCTGTCCTGTTATTGAAGTGTGACCTGACCCCCCCGTCCTGTTACTGAAGTTATTCAAAACGTCAAGGAGACCTCGCAGATTCCTGAGAATGGTGACTGCTGAGATATTTCTTCCATTGCTGACGCTGTCTAAGGGACCCTCTGGGACTTTATCATAACTGAGCATTTTATACAATAGTGACTGGACTATTACTACAGACTTGTTTCGTGGAAAGATCAAGATTTTGGACTTGTCAATGCTCTAATGTGATTGGAATGTAACTGATTTCTGTGTAACTCCTTACCTATATAATGTAATATTGCTTGATTGGAATTTGATCAGGAAACATTTGCAAGAGTTCAAGGGAAACATTTCATTAGTTATTGATCAGCTTAATAAGGATATTTTCTATACATTCAAGGGTGGATTTAAGGCATTCCACTAGCTGAGGTATTTAAACAAATGGTGGTTGGCATAGAAAGAGACTGGATCCCACGTACTTGGGTTCAAAGCATTTCTCATGACTTAAGTTCCAGTCTGACTGTGTTGTTTATCATCATAATTTTGATGCTCGCAGTCTCGTGTCACTTCTATAGGAAGCTAACAGATATGAAAAGATACCATGCTGCCTCCGTGACCTTATTGAATCTTAAACATAGTGCAGAAAGGGGAAATGTGGGATACTAGCACTAAGGGAAATGAAACTGGGACTTAATCCCTGATGTGTACGGAGGGAACCTGGAAAGCCAGTGTTCCATGGTAGGAGAGCCGCCAGTCTGGTAGTTGGAGATATAATCCAAGTACATTTTCCTGCAGTAATCTATCGTTTGCACAGTTTCTCCCTCTAAAGCTATGCTGCCTTAAGGTAAGCACATGGTTGATTCATTCTCCCTATAGAAGCAGACATTCCTATTTGGCTCTATTTCTTCCTGCCACCATGGTATCCAGTCTCTCACATACCTTCCTCCAATAGCAGATGGGCATAAGGAGACGTTACCCCCAGTGCCTGGATTCAAAATGTTTGCTATAAGCCTGAATTTTTGGCTATATGAATTGGATCATGAAGTTTTGCCTTGACAGCCTTTAATGTATAGAAAATATACATTATATATACAAAATATAAAAAAGTCACCTATGTGACTTTTGAATTTTACATATAAAACAAAAGGGGGACTTGTGGGTGGAGGTAGATGCTAGCAGGCATCTCCCCTGAGGGTGATCAGTTGCCAACTGCAGTGGGCCCTGCTCCCTGCTGCTGGGGACAATGGACAGGCTCCTGTAGGAGGAGGTCACATCCTACTGATAATGGTCTCTATCAGTTGAGCCAGGAACAAGTCAAACCAGCTCTGTGACATCCAAAGTTAAGCTGCCCATCCTAATTCTAGGATCCGCCCATCTTGTCACATGTACACCCCCAATCCCTCCTCTTCCTATTGCGTGTATACCCCTAGACCTTCCCATTCCTATGGACACACCCCTAGCTCATCCCCTTCCTGTTGTGCTTATGCTTATCATAGATCCCCTTCCGTATACCTATTGTACTGCCCCTTCCTGTGATATGTGGTTACCTGTAATCATGTCCCCCTAAAGAGATACAATGCTTGGTTAGCAATAAAGAAAAGGCGCTCCCTGGTTCTCAGTCCCCGAGGCTGCTCCTGCTCTGGTGGCTGGGTTCCCCCCACGAGGACCACCAAGTGGGGCTGAGGTGAGCATGCTACTATGAATGGTGTCTGACTTCATTACTTGACTCTTCTACCTCTCATGCTTTCTATGACTTTACTATAATCTTTACTAATTATTGCTGTACAATTGCGCCTACCGGACCTGTGATGATTTGTGAGGGACCCCCCTCCTTCACCCCACAGATGGCCCATCACGTAGGGCCTTGTAGGAGAAGAACTCTTTTGAGTTATATCCCATGTAACAATTCTACATCCTCATCTGACAGAGAGAGTGAATCAGGAAAACTTTTTTTTTTTTTTTTAGGGAAAACTGTTTTTGAGTTTATTTTTTAAGTGTGTTTTTAGTCCGAGTAAGATATGGGTCAGGCAAAGAGCAAGATACAGAGTACGGTATCACGCTTTTCCACCTCTTGAAGAAACAAAAGGTAATAGTAACAAATAAGAAAATGAACGAGTTTCTTCAATTGGTAAAGAAATTTAATCCTTCCTTTACGGAGTCAGGAACCTTTGATTTGGAGATCTGGGATAAGATAGCCATTAACTTAAGAAAAGCATACCGAGATGGGGAGAGTACCCCCGGGGAGATGTGGTCTCTGGGTTCAAGTTAAGATGGCCTCAGTACTTTTGCAGAGAATGAGGATCATCAGTCTAGTGGGAAATCTTGTGTGAGCGATCCAGATCTAGAAAAGCAAGCTAAAGTGTCTATGAATGAGTATGAATTAGGCCATGAAACTTTAGGAAAAACTGAAAAAGCAGGGATTGATTTGTTAAGCAAGGACTCTGATTCTAAACGAAACCTCACACACGGCTAGCTCAGTCAGTAGAGCATGAGACTCTTAATCTTGGGGTCGTGGGTTTGGGCCCCACGTTGGGCACCATCTGTGGGGCGAAGGAGAGGGGTCCCCCACAAATCATCACGGGTCCGGTAGGCGCAATTGTACAGCGATAATAAGTAAAGATTATAGTAAAGTCATAGAAAGCATGAGAGGAGAAGCAACAAAGCCCACATGGAACAACATATCAACCTGTGTGATCACGAGGTGTTGAACGGATCACTGAAGACAAATGGGTGCATAAGCAAATGTGGCGAAGAAAGCTGATGGTGCCCAGCTATCAAAAAGTATAGCGTCTGGGGT
>NW_022103915.1:386535-407306 GCF_000313985.2 Echinops telfairi
GAGAGAAAATGTTTTGAGAATGATGTACAAATGCGCTTTACACAATTGATGTGTGTATGGATTGCGATAACAGTTGTATGAGCCCCTAATAAAATGTGAGAAAAAAAAAAGAAGAAAGCATGAGAGGTAGAAGAGTCAAGTAATGAAGTCAGACACCATTCATGGTAGCATGCTCACCTCAGCCTCACTTGGTGGTCCTCATGGGGGGAACTCGGCCACAAGAGCAGGAGCAGCCTCGGAGACCGAAAACTAGGGAGTGCCTTTTCTTTATTGCTAACCAAGCATTATATCGCTTTAGGGGGACATGATTACAGGTAACCACACATCACAGGAAGGGGCAGTACAATAGGCATACACATTGTAGGAAGGGGATCTATGATAGGCATAAGCGTAACAGGAAGGGGATGAGCTAGGGGTGTGCCCATAGGAATGGGAAGGTCTAGGGGTATACATGTGACAAGATGGGCGGACCCTAGTTTCATGATGGCAGCCTAACCTTGGTCATCCTTGGGCGGGTTTGACTCTCTGGTGTCTCCTTCAAGGAAACAGACAATTACTATCCTTATCAGAAGGGAGTGGGTCCTACTTGTTGTGGGATAAACAGTGGTGTCTGCTTGTTCTAGATGGCTGATAGCTCTTAGGGAGAATGATCCCTGATCTATTCTTGATGACCTCCAAGTGTATAGTCATTCTCAAGCAGCTAAGTCTGGCATACATTTGGGGGAGACAACTTGAGAGAAATACTTCTGTTTCCCATAGTGAGTGAGACTGGGCCCCTGCGCAGAGTGTCAAAGGGAGGCGGATGTGACTCACGGGTGGTTGTCCACCCAGAAGGCTGGAAGGAAATCTTAGGTCAGGGCAGGTGGGAGGGGTGGCAGCCTGCAGGTGAGGGTCAGCAAGTCCAGGCGGCTCCACCTTGTGAGCTCAGAACAAAGGTGTGCCACACAGCGGTCAGACCAGCTCATGCCTGTGTCCCTGCACATGTACCACACACAAAGTGCTCACACGCCACGCCCACATACCAATGTTCACGCACTCACACTCATACCCACAATCACACCTATACGTATCTTACAATTCAATAGTTCAATCATATCAGGAAGAATTGTACAATCGTTACCATATCAATTTTAGAAACTCTACCCCCATGGCTAAATAGCCTTTAAAATGAGTTGTGCAATCACAATCAGTTCTAGAGCTCCCTCCTGCCTCCCGCCTTTATTGTTTATTCCCCAAATCCACTTTTCCTCCCTGTCACCCCCACCACCACCTCTGTATCAGTTGTTATCACTGTGCACCCACTCCACCTGTGCATCACGGACTGGGAAACCCAACAGAAAAATAGGAAACAAAATCGACATAAGGTGGTAGGGATAAAATGACAATAATATCAAGATAAAAATACAAATAATTACTTAGAAAGAAAAGGCCCCCATCAACATCCAAAAAGCCAGAGAAGAAAGTTCTGCAATGGAACAAATAAGAGCTACTTGCTCACAGAGCAATTCGGGCCGGGTCTGTAGGGAGTCACTAGCTGGTACCCTTATCGAGTCATCACAGTGAAGGAGCAGCGGTCTCTGCTGCTCGGGCTCCTGCCGTTGGCAAGAGTGGATCTGCCAGAGGCTGGCTCAGGCTAAATGCCCTGCGGAGGGGTTTTGGCCTCCCACTGTGCCTTCTACAAATTGGGAGTTCACATTTGTAGTTCTGATACTTTTCCCTTCTCCATATTCAAATTTTGTAATTGTCATCTTTGGATCACACAAGTTGGTGTGCTTCCTCGATGTGGACTTAGCTGACTCCTTGCTTAAATGGTTGCTTGTTCAAAGACAAGCCGTTAAGACCCCAGACATTATTCTGATCCATAACCGGGGCACCATCTACTTTCTTCATCACATTTGCTGTAGCACCTTATCTTCAGTGATCCTTTCATGAAGGTGAGTGTCGAGCAGGGCCATGTTATCAGAACTAACTGCTCGTGAATTGGGGCTAGAGTTCAGTAGGAGCCCAGACTCTTTCTGCTTGTGCATGGGGTTTGCACATCTCAGGTTTACTTTTGCTGTTGCAATATGACAAAATCACAACCCTATAAGACCAATTGCATCAATTGCAGCCATAAGCCAACCAACAACCAAACAGACAGAACACACACACAGAGAAAAAAGCAAGCTACAAGCAAGGAAGCAAAACTCCCATATAAACAAAGAAGCACAGTATTGTCAACCACCCCCTGGGGTCTCTGTCGATTGCACCACTATCATCATGGATGTCCCCAGTGACCCCTCTCTCCACACACTGTGGGCATGAGGAGTCTGTGCGAGTGCAGCTCCCCCTTGAGCCGCAGCCCACCAGTTTTTGTCCTGCATAGTTAGAGCTCCCATTTGATGGGGCTCTGTTGACCCTAAGTTTGGGGTTGATGTCAGGGGGCAACTTCCTGAATCAGTTCTTCCAAGTGCAGATCCTCGCTCAATGGATCACTGCAAGGTGAGGTGATCCTGGTCCCTTTCCACCGGACACCCACTGAGCCAGGGGCTCCCCCAAGGTCCAATGACCCCCACTGCCACGCTCCTGGGGCGGTTACTCTCTGCTTCCTCTCCCATCCAAGTACCCCAATCCTCAGTCCAAGGCTGCTGCAAGGCAGGGTTCAGTTCACTGGGGGCCTCAATGTTAAGCCCTTCTGGTGTAGCGCCTGTGTGCCGTCTGCTACCTGCCAGGTCACTTACCTGATCATCCTGGTGCTTAGTCCATGGTACGGTTCTCGGAAGGTTTGGTAGACACGTTTTCGGAGTGTCTACCAGGCACCTAAATTCTGGCCCCCTAGGTTCCTGATCTTCATTGTTTAGCATCCCTTCCCGCACTGTGGGGCTAGTTCCCCCAGTCACCCCCCAAACTCACCCGCAGAACTGCCAGCATCTCCTCCACACAGTCGGGGCCCCTCTCTCTCTAGGCTTGGATTCTGGAAAGCTCTCCCTTCATTCCAGGGGGGCACTGACGTACCCCAGCCTTTTACGCACACTCTTACACAGTGCTCCATGTTCACACGTGTGTGCTTGCACCCGCTCACACTCCCATGCTCACGTCCACACTCGTGTGCCTACGCACACACATCCATGTTGATGATCACACACACCTATTTCCAGTCACGTGCACAGATAGATGCGTGCATACACACACCTGTGGGGCCCCCTCTGCCCCCAGCCGCGTGTGCAGCCTCTTCACCTGGGCTGTGACCTTCCATTCTCACCCACTCCCCCTGCCCCTGCAGCCCCAGCCCCTCCTCAGCTCACTTGGGCCAGGGGCTGTGGGTGCTAGCCTCTCGCCACCTCACCCCACACCACCAGACCCTTGGTTCCTACACAGCCTCCCTGGGACAGCCTGCCCTGCACCTGCCCACCGGCTAGTGCCCTGGGTTCATGCCCTGCCCTGCCCAGGGGTGTCAGACTCACTCACACTATGGGCCTGGGCTTCTCCCAGCCCTGTCTGCTCTCTGTCCCCTGGCCCATGGGAGACCCTCCCCCAGCTGTGGAGACTGGCCCATCTCCTCTCCCCCGCCCCCAAATCTGAGCTCAGCTCCCGGGTGTCTTAAGCTCAGGTGAGGGGCTCTGGACCTTGGCAAGGCCCTCCACAACCCCAGCCTGTGCACCCTCCCCGTTCCCCACGTCCACTCCAGGCCTCTGGGCAGCTCACAGTGGTGGAGCTGGCCCTAAACTGCTCCAGCCAGTGAAGGAGCAGCGTCCAGCCCCTCCATGCCCCCTGCCCTGCTCCCTAGCAGAGGCTGCCTGCCCAGGAGTGGCTCTTTCCTATATGACAGCAGCCCTCAGACACAGCAGGGGTTTCCCTGGGGGTGAGGCAGAGGAGGGGACAAGCTCACAGGCTGCTCCCCCTAGTACCCCCCCTCCCCCCCTTCCCCCACCTCCCCAGGCTCCTTCCTCAAGGTCCACCAGGCACTTCCTGGAGCAGGGCTGCTGGCTCCTGCCCTCCTTCCTGCCTAAGTGGCCTCGTGAGCTTCCAGGGACTGGGGTGCATGGGGTGCCCCACCAGCCTCCCCAGCATGGGGTAGATGAGTGGGCAGGACACTTGAGGCTGTGCCCTTGGCTGATCACCGTGTGCTCCCTCCCAACCAGCCAGAGCACCCCTCTGAGGGGACCTCTCTGCCCAGGACTTGTGGGGCAGGGGAGCTATGGACTGGGACGGAGTGCTCTGGCAGGCTGGGGTGCACTGTGCACTGTGGGGTCAGTGGCCCCCTGGCCCTCACCTGTCAGGCCAGGTCCCCAGAACTGCCACCCTAGCTGGGGATACAAAAGTGTCTCCAATAGTCCCCGTGGGACCTCCACCCGCTCCCTGTGGAGAACCACAGCCAGTCCGCAGCCTGGTGCTCAGGGTGGGGTAGGACCATGCTGAGTGCCAATGAGAGGGAAGGGCGGGTGAACCCACGGTGGCCCTGGACCAGCAGGTGCTCTATTAACAGCCAGTGGCCTAGCATGTGGCCTCCTGTGGTGGACAAGCAGGCTTGGTCCTGGGAGCTGGCCTGGCCAGAGCCCCCCGCTGGCTGACCCACCGAGGGCCACAGCCTATCTGCTCCTGCCTCCAGGAAGGAGGGGGGGCGGCTCCCGTGCTGGGCGTCCAGAAAGACATACCTCTACCAGGACAAAGTCTGAGCAGGGGTCTCCTGCAGGCTCCTCTCCAGACGCCCCCTCCCCGCCCCCATGCCCAGGCCCAGCCAGAGCTGCAGAGGGGCAAGGCATCACCAGGGCCCAAAAAGGAGAACTGGCAGTAGCTGTCCCCAGCAGGAAATGTAGCCAGGAAAGTCCCCAGGGTAGAGTGGCCTCACTGGATCCCAGGGTGATGGGATTCGAGGGGAGAGAGGGGGGTGTGCCAAGGGTGCTCAGGGCACAAGAGAGGTGCTCACTCCTGCACTGACCCTGTAGGGGAGGTCTGTTCACCCCCTCCTCACCCAAGGTTCAGCTTCCATGTGGCAAGTCTTCTCAGCCACTGGCAGCAAAGACCCCTCACCAGCCTGCAGTTCCCTCTGCAAAGGTCCACCTGGAGGGGCAGCCCCACCCCAGTGGTCCAGCCAGCAGGCAGCCCATGCCCCTCAACAAGGCACCAACTGTGGTGCTCGGAGCCCCTATGAGACCCTGCCCCGGCCCCCAATATGTGGGTCTCTGAGTGATAGCAGCAGTCTCCCGGCCTCTGCTGGAGCGCTAGACCACGCTGAGCTGGGGGTGCTATGTTGGAGTGCTGGCCCCCACCTTTGTCTGTGAAAGAAGGTTCTCGCTTGTTATGCTAATGAGACTGCACCAGCTCAGAGGGAGGCCCAGCCCTAACCCCCAAGTTTGAGAATGGGTGCCCTCATGGGGTGCCCCAGCAGCTGGGCTTGGCCAGTGGACTCTGTCCTGTGACAGTGGGGGTGGGGGCAGGGGCTGTGCTGCGCACCCAGACAGGGGCCCTGCAGCCAGGTGTGGCTCTGTGGTTTCACGGCCCCAGGAGTGGGGCAGACACGCTCAGCTCAGGGCAGCACCGCCCTCCCTGTCCTGGTGTCTGCCCGGAGTGAGAATGTGAAGGCCACTGTACAAGCTGCATCTCTGACTGGAACGCAGGCCTGGGAAGCTGCCACCACAGCCCAAGAGCTGGTTTCTGGGTCGGCCTAACTAGGACACAAGACAAAGTCCCTGAAACCATGGCTTCGTGATCCTGGGAGGGGAGGGGCAGGCTCCTAGCCCAGCCTGCTGCTGCCCCCGACCTCTCCTCCCTTGCAGCCGCTGCCCTCCCACACTGTCCACTGCCCCTGGAGGGTGGAGGAAGGAGGTTAGGAACCTTATTATAAAATCCAGGTCACACACGGGGCCTGCTGCTCAGTGAGGGACCTGACGGAGCAGGCCCCTGCTGGACGCTCAGAAACCTGCCAATGAGACCGGCCCCGCAGCACTAGGGGAGATGCCCGCACCACGCCAGGGCCAGGGCCTGTTCTGGATGAGGATCTTAAAAGACTGGGCCAGTGAACGGTCTCTCTCTTCACCTGAGCAAACGTGACACAATGGTAAAGGCAGTGCCAGGCCCACCTTGACCAGAAGGTGGCCAAGACTCCCAGAAGAAAGTCCAGACTCCCCGCTGGGCACCTACAGAGCCCAGACGTGCCATTCAACAGAACGAGGCAAAGCCGTGTGGTTAAAAACCAGGAAAGGCTGGCGTTAGGGCTGTGTCCTGCCACCGTCCTTACTCAATCTGCTGCCGGGTCACCAGAGCAGCTGGCTTCTATGAAGAAGAACGTGGCATCAGGACTGGAGGAAGGCCGATTGAAAACTTCTGACATGCAGAGCAGATGCTCACTGAGAGCGAGGAGGACTTGAAGCCCTTGCTGGTGACGATCAGGGATGGCAGCCTGCAGTGTGGGCCACAGCTCAGTGCGAGGACGGCCAAACCCCTCCCCACCGGCCCGTAGGCGAATCCTGATGAGTGGAGAAAAGATCGAAGTTGTCAAGCATTTCATCTTGCCCGGATCCATTATCCAAGGCCATGGAAGAAGAAGTCCAGAGATCAAATGATGTGCTACGTTGGGTAAATCTGCTGCACGTGACCTCTTTGAAAAAAACAAGGTGTTCCTTTGAGGACTAAGGTAGGCCCGACCTAAGCCATGGTATTTGTCACGCCATATGCATACGCAAGTTGGGTATGGAATAGGAAAGACTGCCGAAGAGCTGGTGTATGGGAACGGTGGTGGGGAAGAACCCTGGAAGTCCCGTGGGCTGCGGCGAACAGGACACAAAGCCATCCTGGAGAACACATGACCCGAATGCTCCTTAGAGGTAAGGATGGTGGGACTGTCTCACCTCGTGCTGCCAGGAGAGACCAGTCCCTGGAGAGGGCCCGCGTGGAACAGTGGAGGCACAGCAGGCAAGAGGCCCTCAGCGAGTGGGTGGGCACAGTGACTGCCACGCTGCATTGCTGAAAGGTCACAACAGCTTTGAGGCCGGCACAGGGCCGGGCAGCATCTCGCTGCGGTACACCAGCTCACGGTGAATGGGTTCCGCTTCACAGCACCTGACAACGTCCTCCGCGTGACCTTCAGTTGCCCAGGACAGAAGCTGAAGCAAGAGTCTGCTCGGTGGGCCTGGGGTCAGGGTGTCCAGGCGTGGTGCTTGGGTGTGATGGTCCCAGACGTGGTGACCCGGGGCATGGTGGTCAGGTATGTGGCAACAGGCTTGGCGGTGTGGGCGTGGTCCGGGTGTGGCTGCAGTGGGCGCAGCGTCAGGGTGTGGTGATCTGGGTGAGGCGGTGGCGGGGGTAGGTGGGGGGGTTGTGGTGGGGAGGGCTGGGGGTAGTGGTGATGGGCCAGGGCCATCATCTCTTCTCATCAGTGATCTCGCTCCTCTTTGTCAGCGTCTCCGGCTGCTTCTGGTTCCTGTCACTCCTCCACTGTCTCTTTGTCTGCTCCTGTTCTTCCTGCACACCATGTAAACAGCGGCAGGGCCGCGACTTCTCAATTCCGAGTCAGTTCACCATCTAAGGGCGTTCTTCCCCAGGGGCCCGCAAGCCAGTGT
This sequence comes from Echinops telfairi, assembly GCF_000313985.2. NCBI lineage: Eukaryota > Metazoa > Chordata > Mammalia > Afrosoricida > Tenrecidae > Echinops > Echinops telfairi. The sequence continues at coordinate 394,074 of NW_022103915.1, forward strand.
CCCAGCAGAGAGCATGCAGAAGGCTTCTGCGGGGCCGTCCACTTGAAGCAGAGTGGCCCTGCTCCTCAGCCAACTCTGCTGGGCCCAACACACCATCTGAGTTTCTCAGAACGCCCAGGCCCGGGCAATCTGGCCCCCACGACAGTGAGTTCCAGGAGCTGATGGGATCGGCTGCCTGTTGAGGGCTCATCTCAGCGTCAGAGTCCTTGCCCCCAGACCCCAGCTCCTGGAGCCCACCCACCCAATGGGTGCCGGGTGACTGCCTCCAGAGAGGGGTTCCACTTTTCCTTCCAGAAAGATCCCCCCGTCAGGAGCTCCTGAGACATCAGTGCCCCCGCCCCCTGGATGAGAAAGTGGAGTAAGGGGCTGGCTGTGCTCGATTCCCAAAGCCACTCCAGCGAGAAAGCCCACCACCCGGTGGGGTGGAGCCATCCTTTCGGTAGCTGGAGGTGAACAGTCAAGGGGTGTTAAGTCCTGCTGAGTCTTCTGTCTACTTCACCCTATCTACTCATGTCACCTAATGTCCCCTGGAGGACCTCTCTTCCCTCAGGCCACGGCGAGACCAGAGGACCACCCCAGGACCACCAGGCACTGTCCACTGTGGGGGACACTTGCAGCAGGCCTCCTCCCCTGCAGGGAGCACCCTGATTCTGGTCCCCTGTGGCCCCAACTGCAGAGGCAGCACCTCTTCCCATCACTCACTTCGGAGTGGAGGGTGATGCCCTCCAGATGGCTGGCACCAGCCACGCGCTGAGGTCCCCACATTGCCCTCACTGCCGACCTGCTGACCACACATTGGAGCTTTCCTGTTGCCACCACAGCCTGATACCTCAGGTGACTCCCGGGGTTTGGGGAAGGGATTTTTATCCTGGCGCTTTATTACGAAGGTGAGGAAGGGCCCCCGGCTTGTCCCTGGGCCACCATCTCCTGCCCGCCCCACCCTTGGACATTTCCTGCGCACACCCCTGTCCCCCCCAGGAGACCTGCGCAGGCGGACAGGATGAGTACAAGGGCGAGGTCAGGCCGCTTTCTAACAGGAAGCAGGGCTGAAGGTGTGGGAAGAGACCGAGCTGGCTGCAGGTGCCCCTTCGGGTGCTGGGACCACATCTCGGCTGCCCGTGGACCTCACGCTGCCTCAGTACCTTGGCACAGTAGTTGGTCCTGAGGAGTCACACAACCCTTGTCCCTGACAAGCGCACGGGGAGACGGCATCAGTTCCCTCCTGGCCGGCGTCCCGATGGCCACCACTCGGGCATTCGGATTCTAACTGTCCGGTTGATGAGTGAGCTCAGTGGGACCTGAGGCTGAGCTGGCTTTGCGTTGTGCCATTTGTCATCCAGACTTGACCTCCACTGCGTCCTCAGAGAGTTGGTGGTCAGTAGGTGTGATCCAGGGTGTGCTGCCTGGGCCCGGTGTGGGCCGTCAGCACTGTCTAGGCTCTTAGCGTGACTCCCCCACTCCTGGTGAGCACAGGGCCTCTCAGGGGACCAGGGAACTGTCCACAGTCAGTGGCCTGAGCCCACCAAGCTCACCAGGGTTGTCAGGACTGGACATCCCCACAGAGGCTGGGAGCACTTGGACTTGCCTCTGCTGTGCCAGTGTCCTTGGGACAAGAGGGGTCTGCCTCAGCTCTGGGGTCCCACACAGACTGTGGGGCCAGCTGAGGCAGAGGGCGGACCCACACACACTGAGGAGTCAGCACACACTTCCAGGCGCCCCAGGAAGGTGGGGATAGGAACGGGCCCCTGGGTGGAGCCTGGGCTGTCCTCCAGCCTGGGTAGCCTGGAAGCCTCCTTGGAACCCTTGGGAGACAGATGGGGGGCTTCCAGGAGAAAGCCCTGGGACAGAAGCTTCCAGAAGGCTGTGGTGCGTGGCCTCAGACCCAGCTGCTCCCTGGCCCGGAACACCTGCCTTTTGAGGGACTTGGTGCCCACCCATGTGAAAGACCAAACCACCACCCTGCCCCAACATCAGGTCAGTTCCCACCAAGAGCGACCCTGCTGGCCAGAATGGACCTGCCCCCGTGGTCTCTAGGGCTACACCTCGTTACAGGAGCAGACAGCCTCAGCCTTCTCCCGAGAAGCGACTGGTAGGTTTGAACCACCAATCTTGGGTAAGCAGCCCAATGAGTATCCCATTGGAATCGTGATGGGTGGATTCTGGGATGCACCATGATGCCAGGCCTGTGGGCTCACCCTCCGTTCCCCCTCTGGCCTGAGTCACCAGGCCCTGAGTCACCCCACGGGACCCACTTCTCGCCCGTCAGCCCCCTGGGCCTGAAAGCTGGGCTGGGCCTGTGTGGAGCTAACTGAATGCTGAAGGTCCCCCTGCTGCGTGCTGTTTATGGCCCTCCACCATCATAGCCCTCCACCTGGACTTGGCTGTCCAGCCCTGCCTGGTAACCCAGGGAGGTGGCCGGCCTTTCTCCCGAGCCACCCACCTCCAGCCTAGCCTGGGGATGCCCATGCGGCAGTCAGTCAGGGTAAAGCGGGGGCTGCCCGGGGTGTGGGGAAGGGATGCTGAGCCTAGACCCAGCGTCCATAGCCCTCATAGCAAGGATCCTCCCTCAGAGGTGGGTGAGGAACTTATGTCTCAGGAGAGGGGCCTGCAGCTGACCTCCCCTAGTGGGTGAAGTGGCCAGGCTGTTCTGGGCCCGTGGATGGTGTGGGCTGCAGCCCTGGCCATCCCCGCCTGTGCCCCTGGGTAAAGGCCTCTAGCCGGGGTAGCTGGGGAGGGAATAGCTGGCAGAGCTGGGCAGAGCCTGAGGGAGAACAGTCCCGGCTCAGAGAGAAGTGTGTCTCAGACACTTCCTGACCCGGCCCCCAGGAAGGTGTTGTCACCAAGCTGAAGTGACACTTGGGCTTTGCCATCCCCTCAATGGCTGGGGTGACAGTCAGCACACTTCCTGAAACCTTGGCTGGCTGAGCAGAGAGCAGGGTGGCGGCGGGCAGCGGGAGCTCCGGGAAGGTGAGTGTGTTGGAGCTCTTGTGGTCTGTGGGTCAGCCTGATGACCCGGTGGTGGCCTTGGTCCATGGTGGTTAGGGGCCCCTCAGGTCTGGAGGCACACACAAGCCCCTCAGACTCTTCCCCCAGAGTCCAGGTCTCCACGTGGGGCCGGGCATGTGGCCAGCTTCCTGGGCACTGAATCTCGGGGAAATGGAGAGCCTGGCCTTTGGGACATGTGGGGCCATGAGGAGGGTCTGGCGTGGCCACGTGGTGTGGTCCTAGGCCCTGCTAGGTGTGACCCTTGGTGGGTGGCAGATGAGGACCTTTAGGGTCTCTCTCTGCTCAGCATGAGGTGGGAGGCCGGGAGGGGCACAGAGAGGCTTCTGAAAGGGGACAGGCCCCTCAGGTCGGGTGGGGTTGTAGATCTGCGAGCAGCAGAGGATCATGGGACCAGGTTTGACCTCCCTGGGAACAGGAGAAACGCAAGGGTCCTTGTGAAGGAGGCCCCAGGAAATCCCTGAGCATCACGGCTAGCTTCCAGAAATTTCCCCGAAGCTGAAGGAACCAGCCCTTTGTGCCTCCACCCCCACCCCCAGCCACCTGGGGTGGGGCTGGGGTGTGAGGTTGGCATTGGCCTAGGTGCCCAGGGACCTGTTCTGAGTGAAGGGGGTAGGGTCAGCAGTCAGCAGCACTGATTCTGGGAAGTGCTCCGGGCTGGGCAGACAAGGCTGGGTGGGAACTGCGCAGGGTGACCGCAGTCTGTCTGCTCCTGACCCCCCCCATGCAGGACTCTGTGGGATTCTGGAGACTAACTCATGAGGGCCGTAGAACGCTGTGTCTCACTCAAGGAGTCCCTGGTGGCTTTGAACTGTTGACCTTGCGGTTCACAACCAGCCCATAACCACTGCGTCACCAGGGCTCCCGCCACCAGCACAGGCCTGAGAGGTCTGAATGAAAGGCGAAAATACCGCCCGCCAGCAGCCTGCCTCAGGAGGACCAGGGCTGACTTGTGGAAACAGATCTCCAGGCCTCGCTTCCGAGGCCCTCGGTGCTGGACGGGGCTGCCAGCGCTTAGGAGCAGCTGAAGGCAAGTGGCTGGCCCTCCCAGAGGGCCGACCGGACCCTCTGCCTGTGAGAGGACTGCAAGTCACAGCACCCACAGGGCAGGGGCAGCTGCTGCCCAGGCCCCAGCCTGCAGGTCTCCCGAGGGGCTGCTGGTGCATGTTCCTGCCACAGGGCGGCTGGGATGACCCTCTGCTCCCCAGGGCCTCCCCACAGGTGGTCTGGGGTCCACGGCACATGGCACCCTGGCCCCACACGGTCGCTTTGAGGTGGGTCCCTCTGTGTTGTCACCACCGGCTTCGTCAGCGTGGCCCCTCGGGTGTTGTGGTTTCTCTTTGCCAGAGGGCTGGGGCCTCCTGCATCGAGCGGTGCCTCTGCCCCAACAGCGGGTGCTCCCACTGCTCTGTTCACCAGCACTGCCTCTGTGTGCACTGGGGACCAAGGCCGCGCGCGCGGACTCCCCGACCCTGATGCTGGCTGGGCTGCATGGTAGACATGGACTCAGACACGCTGGGCAGGAGGCCGTCTTTGGGCTGTACAGAACCTAGAGAGGGGTGCTAGGGGAGGGGACGGGGGCAGTGTGGCTGAAGGGGCCCGGTGGTGAGCTGTAGACTGTTAACTAGGGCATTTCCAGGGCCAGCGGGGATGGTGGGTTAGAGCCTGATCTCTGCTTAGGGAGGGGACAGTGGAGGAGGGAAGCCTGGCAGGCATCCCTTACCAGGTGCTCAGGATGAGGGGCACCGAGTCAGGACCAATGCCTTCCCTGTCTGGACCCTCAGGGGCAGGGTTCTCAAGGCCAGAGGGCAGCCCGCTTCCTGGAAAGAACATATGATGAGTTGGTCCAGCTGCCTCCCCTGAAGGGAGACCCCACTCTGCAGAGACAGGCAGCCACCAGTGTCCTGGCCCTGCCGCCCAGGAGGGACTGTGTGTGGGTGTGAGGTCCCTGGGCCGCCTTTTCTTGATACAAACCTGTGGGAAACAGCTTCACGTTTTCCCACATCAGACAGACGGCCACATCTGTCTGGCTGCACCTGTTCCTCCAAGCCCTTGGCCCTTCCTGCCTAGACACAGCGGCTTTCCAGATGGGCGGCCCGCAGGGGCAGACCCAGTGCCGCAGGCTTGGGCTCAGGGAGCAGTGCCGTGGAATGGTGGGAGGGGCGGCATGAGCTGCACACATACTTCACTGGTCATGCCAGTCACCACCCCACCCTCCAGCCTGCCTGCCGGGTCACCTCCCTCCGGGCCAGTGGCCCCCTGTGCCTGCCGCCATGTCACCCACTCTGCCAGGCACTCAGGATGCCACTTAAGGTCCCCTCCCTGCCAGGGGACTTCCTGTCACTTGGAGATGGCTCCTCTTTCTGTGAGTTCCTGTTTTTGTTTTTTGGAGAAAAGAGGCCTGTGGCACTAACTGGCTGTAGCTCATCCAGGGTGGCGGAAGCGCGAGGCTCCTTGGTAGGTGCATCTCTTGGGGCCGCCCTTCTGGGCACCAGTGGAGTGGCCTCTCTGCCACCCCAGGACCAAGAGGCAGGCCCTCAGCCTGCCTCCCGGGCCCCACCATCTCCAGACGTAGAGTGGGCTGTCCCCAGCATCTAAGGGTGGGCTGAGAATGCCCAGCTCATGGCTGACGGGGAAGAGCCTTTGCAGGGGTGTGCCTGGCTCCGAAGCCCGGAGTGTGGTCAGGGGTGACGCCCACAGCCCCCGCCCTGTGCCACTGGGTGCAGAGAACCTCGTTCAAAAACCTTGGCTGTGTGTTTCCAAATCGTGCTGGAGCCCACTGCTGCCTTGGCTGGCCCCGACACCTGCAGGTCTCTGTTGGGCCCCTTCTCCCAAGCCCCGTCTGGTTTCCCGTCCTGAGCGGGCCCAGCATGTGGGGGTGGTCAGGCGCTGGCTGCTTCCTCTGTGAACTTTCCACGGTGGCGCGCTGTTGGCTGTTCTGCGAGGCTGGCCTGTGTTGACTGGCGGCAGCTCCATCACGGGTGACTGGCTGCCCCCGCTGATCCTCAAAGCATCTCCCACGGCCTTGCTTTCCAGACCATTCTATGACCACACGGTTTGTTCATCAAAGTCGCTGCTTTCTGTGTTTCGGAAGTCCCCGGGCAGCAGATGCCTCTGAACCTGTGGAGGCGACGTGGTTCTGCTCCTGATAAGCCTTCTCTGGGTGTCGATCTCTTCTAGACATCCCGTTTCTGGCCCACCCTCTTCTTCCTTCCGCCAGCCACCCACCCCGTTCGCCCACCGGCTTCTTCGTAACCAGCAAAAGCGGCTTCATTTGGTGTGAAAACCATTGCTCTTGGTTTTCTTTTATAGTCTCACCCAGTGGTTGTCTTTGTTAGCGGAGTGACGAATCGATTTCCGTCACGAGGTTTCACAGTTTCTCCCGTCTTTGGGACTGGCACTCCCTACGAGCCAGCCGCAGTGTGCACACGCTCCTCCACAGACCTGCATCCGGGCTGTTTCCGCGACGACGATCAACGCGGTGTGCACGCATCTGCGTGTGCTGTTCTGGGTCTCAAGGTCTCTGCTGAGTAGAGGGACGGCCGAGGCAGCGGTGCCTCTGTCCTGTGTGTGAGCCGGTGCTGTGCTGCTGTCCCCCATGGCAGCGCAGGTCTGAGGGTCCCCAGTGCTCCACACCCGCCTGGCATGGGTCACTTTCTCTTCTGTTCTTTGGAACTTGCGATCAGGACTGTGTGGAGTGCGGCTTCGTGGTTCGCATGGGCAGTTCTCACACACAAAGTCCGTGATGGTGAGCCTTCCTTCCTGTGCCTGCCGGCCGCCGCGACCTCGGCTTTGGTGGACTGTCCTTCTATGTCTTCTGCCCATTTTTAGAAAGTTTATTAAGCTGTAATTCACGCATCAGACAGTTCAATAATTCAGTGCTACTAAACAGTTGAGCAATCACGCCACAATGTCAGAATAGTCTCCTTTCTTGTCCTCGTTATTAGCTCCCCAACCCCCCACCCCCAGGCTCCCTACCAAGACCCTAAGAAACCACTAATCCGTTCTCTCTCGATAGATGCACTCATCCTGGATTTCATGTACAGAAAATATACCTACAATGAATCCAATGATAACAAGATACAACGAAGAAAACCCTCAATCGAAAGGAAAGCAGAAAATACTAAAACCTAGGGAAATTTGAAAATGGGTCACAAGGGAGATCAGATGATAAGGTGTGACATTTCAACCTGACTACATCTATAGTAATCCGCTTTCCAATGTACTCTGTCTGATAGCAAAGCTGTCCACATCCCTGGTCAGTGGTCACAGTGGATTCATGAGAGGCTTAATCCATGTGTGGCCCCTGCAAATGGAATTTGGGCTTTCTCCATCATCCGTAGCTGTCTGCAAGCCAGACGCTCAGAATTTATGCTCTAATATCATTCCCTTCCCTCCTCCCGTGTTAGATTTTACTATTGACAATCCTTAGATCACACAGGTGGGTGTGCTTCATCTGTGTGGATTTAGCTGAGACTTCACTTAGATGACTGATTTTTGTAAGACATGATTGTAAGAGCCCAGATGCTATTCCTTCTGATAGTCAGGCACCGTCTGACTTCACCAGGTGGCCATAGCACCCTTATCTCCAGTGATCTCTTCATAAGGGCAGGTAGTGAGTAGGGTCACATCCTAAGGACTGAGTGTTCTTACATTAGGGCTATAATTCATTATGAGCTCAAGAGCCATTCAGTTAAATATGGTTTATATATGTCCCTTGTCCACTTTAGGGCTTCATTCTCCTTTTATTGGGGAGCATTACAATCACCCTGTGATAGGTAGGCTTATTGTGCCAACCTAGCCAATGAACACATGTGAGATTAATTGAAGGGGCGGAGAGCTAAATGGCTCTGCGAGCCTCACCTTTATTGTCTCTTGCTCTTTGATGATCGGACCAGTGTGCAGCTGCCTTAGCTTGTTCTGTGCTTCAATTTGCAAGCTACACTAGCTGTGGGACACCTCATGGACTGTGTCACTGTAGTTTGAGGTTCCTTCAAGACCTGCTTCACCATGCTACTGGAGTATACATCACTTGAGCTGGGGACTGTCGGACCCTGTCATCTGACTGACTGTTGGTGACCTGCCGTGTTGTTTGTGTCTGTGGCAGGATAGCCTGAATTGCTCTACAGAGGACTCAGCTGTCTGTCTGCTTCCTTGACTTGCAACAGACGGCCCTCAAGACTTGAAGGACTGCCAGTGTATTAGCTGTCTCATGGAAGTGAGTTGCACTGAGCCATTTGTACTGCTCTATAGATGGTTTATTTCTTAGGCTATCTATCTATCTATCTATCTATCTATCTATCTATCATCTATCTATCTATCTAAATATATATAAAATCAGAAGTGTCCTGGTTTTGTTTCTCTGGAGAACCTTGTCTAACATACACCCTCAGGGGATGATTATCATGAAGTTAGCCAATGGTTTAGAATTTAAAACACGGCTGAGAAAAGGAAAGTATGCGTGTGGCGGGGGCTTTGTTGACTTGTACAGACTGAGAAAACGTGAGTGACTGGACCCTGTCTACACAGCAGTGGGGACGGGGTGGGAGACAGGGCAGATGGTCAGTGACATGCTTTCTCAAAGACCATGCCTGCTGGACTAAGACGCGTCACCAAGAAAAGCAAAGGGAGCGGGAAATGGGGACATGCGGTGGTCCCTGGCCACCGCTCTTTGGGCACCCTCAAACCAAGCGATCTGAACCCAAGTCCTGTGACCTCAGACTCCACCCCTTCTTCTCAGCCTTAAGTCCAAGGGACTAGCTCCGTTCCTTAAATCTGTTGCAGGTGAGTGCAAGGTGAAGCCCTGCCCGCTTACCGGGGTTTCCAGACCAGACCCTTCTAGTGTATGCTATGAAGGGTGCCGGGAGCCTCGCGGGGCAGGGTCTAAAGTCCCAGGTGCCCATAGTGTGCAGCCTGGGTCACCAGGGTCTAGGCAGAAACTAGGTCAAAAGTGTCCACTTTGGAACTTAGTACCATTCTGCCCATTTTTAATTGGATGATTCGTGTTTTTCTTATTGAAGTGTTTCCAGACCATTCTACGCTCTGAGAGTAAAGGTGGCAGCAGGACTGACCAGACACATGCCAGACCCTGGGGTCCTTCCTGTGGACCTTCCCTTGAAGTCTGGCCCCACACAAATATGCAAGGTGAGTGACTCCTTTGACCTTGAGGGTTGAGGATACAAACTGTTGGACCGTCTCTTATGATGCACTTGGTCTCATAATGGGGACAGTGATTTCCATAATGATAAGAAATAAGCATGCTCTGGGGGTGAGTGAAGCCAGAGGTGGGGACACGGTGTCCCATGATTCTGCTGAGAAACGCTGGGAAGGCCCAGGGGTGGGGGGAGGACAGGAAGGACACCTGGAGGCCACATGTGTCCATCTCAAGTCCCAGAGCTGCCCCAGGCCTGCCACCACAAGTGGGTGGACATGAGGAACTGGTCCCTGTGCGCCCACCCCCCATGCCTCCTCCTGGAGCCCAGTCTGTGTGGGGACCTCATGCATCGCTTCAAGGCCCCAGGTGCACAGCGCCACAGGACTGAGGCTGTGTTGGGGGGTCCCAGAGTGGGAATGAGCTCTGGGAGCAGGCACACCCAGGTGAGGAGCACCCTGTACAAAGTCAGGGAGTTCATGGTGCTCCCTGAGAGTGGCCCAACGCCCCCAGGCCTCCACAATCCATGGCAGAGGGTCTGTAAGTGGGTGGTCTGCAAGGTGCCCATGGTTGACCCCTCTCCTACCACTGAGAAAGCGGCCACTCTCCCAAGGGCTCTGCAGCTCAGCACCGGACAGGGTGGCTGAGGCTGTTCCTGGGTGAGGAAGGTGGACATGACCAAGTGTCCATGCAGGGGACCGAGCCTTCCTTGTTAGGCACCTGGGCCTTTCAGATAGACCCGAGAAGGGCCCTCCTGAAGGAGGGGCCACAGGCCCAGAGGTGATGGAGATGCCTGTGACAAGCCAGCATGCCGCCTCTGGGGACAGCAGTGTGGGGTCTATCCATGGGGAGATCCCAACCCCAGGAAGCAGCCAGAGGGCAGCAGGCGAGCCCCAGGATCAGAGCGTCCCCTCCAGGGCTAGTAGGCAGCAGAGGCCCAGACTAGCGTTCTCGCCCTCCGTGTGGAAGATGGGGTTCGACTCCAGGCCAGGGCTGCTCACGCACAAAGCACCACCTGCCGAGGGAGGCCTGCGAGTCCCACAGGTTCACTGGAGACCCCCACCCCGATTACAAGGGACTAGGAAGATAGGCCAGGTGAGCCACTTCTGAAAAACAGCCATGGGCCCTGTCGACTGTAGGGGTCTGTTTGCAAAGTGGGCTGGGCTGGTCCTGGGCTGGACACAGGGCTCCCCAGAAGGGGCCCCTCAATGCTGACTCCACATACAGGAAAGGCCAGGCTGGGGTCCAGAGGTGGCTTCGGGCATGGGGTTCTCAGGGGCAGCATGCTGGGTGAGCAAGGTAAGCACAGACTTCCTTGAGCTTACTAATCTGCAGTGAAAGTTCACATGGATGGACAGATGAAATGTACATGAAACTGTCCACCGCAAGTTAGTAAGTGCAGGAAATCTGTGCTTACTTTAACGGGCATGCCAACACTGAGGGTGGCAAGAGTACCTTGGGGTGCAGACCCCTGGGGGGCTCCCCAGGACCAGCTGTGCCATGGGGTTCCCAGGAGCCTCATTGACCCTGGGCCTCGGCTGTCACGTGCCCCTGCTTCCTCGGTGACGACTCGGGGCTGAAACAGGCAGCACAGCCATGAGGGAGAGGCAGGGGATAGCGGGCGCCCGGCACCCATGCTCCTGCCAGTCCTCAGGGCCGAGGACACAGAGGGACACGGGACAAAGGTCAGGACACCGCACTCACCGTCCAGGGGAACCTGTTCCTGGTACATGGCTCCTCAGCCAGCTTAGAAGCCTTCCTGCCACGAACTCCATAAATCCCACAAACTCCATGAACCCCACGAACTCCCTGAACCTCATAAGCTCCCACGAACCCCATGAACAGCCATGAACCCCACAAACTACCATGAACCCCATGAACATCAATGAACTCCACAAACTACCATGAACTCACGAACTCCTATAATTCCCATGAACCCCACGAACTCCCATGAGCCCCATAAACATCCACAAATCCCACGAAATCCACGAACATTAACAAACCCCATGAACATCAATGAACCCCATGAACCCACGGACTCCCACAAACTCCACAAATAGCCACGACTCCCACAATCCCCATGAACTCCCATGAGCCCACGAACCCCACAAATACAATCTCCACAAACCCCCACAAGCCCCACACACTCAGTTTACTGAGGCTGTGTCACTAACACCTCCCGGAACCCGGCAGAGGGTGAGGGGGGGAGACAGCAGGTGAACGGAGTGGGCCACCTCGGGATGCCGTGGGTGGGCCTCAGAACTGGTGGCTCTGTCCAGGAGGCGTCTGCCTGCCTTGGACTCTCAGCTGCCGCAGTGCGTGTGGGGCACACGAAACAGCCACAATGCTCATCATTTGAGCTGGAGAACTGGAAGCAAGACACAGGCTGGACGGCGGAGCAAGGAGAGCATGCGACCAGGCAGGTTTGGGTCCCAACCTTCACCCACCCTAGAGTGTTGAGGCCCTGATTCACTCTGTTGCTAGGGTCCGCCTGGTCAAGCTTGACTTACACTGACCCCGTGTGCAGTGGAATGAAGCACCACCAGGTCCCGCGCCAACCTCACAGTGGCTAAGTTTGAGCCCATTGGTGTAGCAACTGTGTCCATGCGTCTTGCCAAGGGTCTACCGCCTTTTCACTGCCCCTGCATTTACCAAGCAAGGATGAAGTCCTTCTCCAGGGACTAGTCTCTCCTGACAACAGGTCCAAAGTGTGTAAGATGAAGTCTCCTTCCTCATCCTCGCTTCTGAGAAGCATCCTGGTGTACTCCGCCGACAGATGTTTGTGCTCTGGCGGCCATGGCGCGTTTCTCTTTCTGCACCCACACCATCATTCAAAAGCATCAGTTCTCCTGCGGTCTTTCTTATTTATGGTCCAGTTCTCACACGCATGCCAGGTGACTGGAAGTATCATGAATTAGGTCCGGTACCTTTAGTCCTCAAAGCGACACCCTTCCTTCTTCAACATTTCAGAGAGGTCCTGCACAGATTTCCCGAATGCAATACACTATCTGATTTCTTGGCTATTACCAAGTGTGTCTGATCCAAGTCATGGGATTCTCCACTGCATCATAAGCATGTGGAAGTTGGACGTTGAATCAGGAAGACCGCAGCAAAATCAATGCATTTGAATTGCGGTGCTGGAGAATACTGAAAGTGCCAGACTGCTAAACGGACAACGTCTGTATTGAAAGAAGTAAGGCCACAGTGCTCCTTAAAGGAAGGACGGCAAGACCTAGTCTCACGGACTTTGGACATCCTGCCAGGAGAGTCCAATCCCTGAGACAGCTGCTTCCATGAACAGCGATTGTGGACCCAAGCAAGAGTAAATCCTTGAAAACTTCCGTTTTTTTCCGTCTGGTTGTCATGGTGTCTGCTGGTCCAGTTGTGAGGATTTGGGGTTTCTTGACACTGATTGCGCTCCACACTGAAGGCTGCAGTCATGGATCTCCAACAGCAAGTGCTTCAAATCGCCTCACTTTCAAGAAGCAAGTGCTGTGTCATCTGCATATTGCAGGTTGTTAATAAGACTTCTTCTGATCCTGATGCCACGGACTTCTTCATATAACCCAGCTTCTCAGATTGCTTGCTCTACATACATATCACATATTGAATAAGTATGGTGAGAGGATACAACCATGATGCACACCTTTCCTGATTTTAAACCAGGCAGAATTCCTGCCTGGTTGAATGACTGAGTCTTGGTCCATATAGAGGTTCTACATGAGCACAATGAAGCGCTCTGGAATTCCAATGCTTCTCAGGGTTGTCCATAGTTTGTTATGATCCACACAGTTGAATGCCTTTGCATAGTCAATGAAACACAAGTAATCACTTTCTGGTATTCTCTGCTTTCAGCCAAGATCCATCTGACAATCAGCAATGATATCCTTCTTTCCATGGCCTCCTCTGAATCCAACTTGAATTTCTGGCAGCTCCCTGTTGATATGCTGCTGCAACTGATTTTGCATTATCTTTTTTTTTTTCCCTTTGGTCTACCTTATTCTTTAAAAAAAAAAACAAACATTTTATTAGGGGCTCATACAACTGTTATCCCAATCCATACACACATCAATTGTGTA
>NW_022103915.1:408367-418610 GCF_000313985.2 Echinops telfairi
CTCATTCCTCCTCCTCTCCAAAGTCTCTGAGCTGCGTCCTTGGGTGAATGCTGCCCTTTCCCTCTTGAATGTCCATTGCTCTAACAGAGATGGGAGTTCTTTTCAGACCTGAAGGATGACTAAGGACCATAGTCTTGGGGGTCTCACCTGCCTCTGTGTGACGAGTAAGCCTGGTCTCTTTTATGATTTGCGGTCTTGTTCCAGTTTTCCCCACTCTACTGTGACCTTTTCAGAGAAGGTGCTTGTGGCGGCTGGGCACCGTCTGGTTCTTCTGTTCTCAGGGAGGCTGGCGCTTGTGTGGGACATTCGTCCATTGGACTTGCTTCCGCGTGTCTTTCAGCTGTCATCGCTTCTGTGCTCAGGAAGAGACCAATCGTTGCACTAACGTGGCTGTGCACAAGGCTTCACGGCCCCAGCAGGGTGTGGAACATCATCTCTGTTAGGCCAATTCATCTTGGTGTTCCCGAGATGCTAATCCTGATGCCCTTCTTCTGCCTTTTTTTTTTGTAACTCAGTTTATTGGTTGTTTTTAGATCAGTACAGAGATATTATGAACAATTTGTACGCAATTCCTAATGCTTGTACCAAAATTCTAAAATGGCATGTAAATACAATTCTTTTCTAAATTCCAGTGACTTTCCAGCTTTAAATTTGGATGCAATTTTTAAAGAGATTATCAAATGTTGATAACTTATCTTCAAATGTTGATAAGCTGTTAAATCTTAAGTCCCAATAATTCACAATTTAATGTCAGACAAACTACACACTCAAATGTTCAGCCTCTCACAGCACATAACAAAGGAATCAGGAAAAATGGACTACCACGACCAATGGTGTGACAGAATGCACACAGTTCTGACATGAAAGCCATGACAACAGAATGATTTTCAGACGCAATTGTACTTAAAAAACATGGAAACAAAATTCTAAATCTTCAAGTCATACAAATGCATGACAGTGACTCCAAATTGCATTAAGTCCATTTTGTATTATGGATACAAGCCTCCCCACGGAATGTTATGTTGACACCAAAGACAGTCAAATCTCCCCACAATTCAACATGCACTATTTTTTTAAATCAATTTATTGGGGCTCATACAATTCATCACAATACATAGATCAATTGTGTAAAGCACACCTATGCATTTGGTGCCCTCATTATTCCCAAAATTCGCTTTCCTCTTGGGTTCCCGGAATCAGCTCATTTTCCTTTTTTCCCCTTCACCCCAAGAACCCTTAATAATTTATAAATTATTATATCTTATATTACACTGCCCGGCATCTCCCTTCACTCACCCCTCTGCTGCCCGTCCCCCAGAGAGGAGGTTATATGTAGATCCCTGTGATCAAGTCCCCCTTTCTACACCCCCCTTCCCTCCTGGTATCGCCACTGTCACCCCTGGTCCTGAGGAGTTCATCTGTCCTAGATTCCCTGCGTTTCCAATTCCCATCTGTACCGCTGTGCATCCTCTGGTCTAACCAGGTCTGCAAGGCAGAATTGGGGTCCTGGTAGTTGGGGGGAGGAGAACATGCACTATTTTGTGGCTGTACCAAAAAATAAACAATCAGTAAATGATTTCAGGTCTTAAAAAAAAGTATTTACACTTAAAAAATGGGATGAAGTGGGATTTCCTCCTTCTTAAAGGTGTTTGTAGAACTACTGAAAAACTCCCATTTACAAAATAATTGATTAAAAATGTTCCTCTGAATTGTACAAGAAGGGAGCTAACGAGCCCACTGATTAGACAAGCACTCATCAGACTTGGCTTCGTCTCCTCCTGGTTCGTCAGCGGCTGGGCTCTCCTCGCCTTGATTCTCCAACTCGGCACGGCCATCTGCTTTAGTTCTTGGTGAGCGACTTCAGCCTCTGCCCTTTGCGCCTCTTTTCTCTCGTGTCCCATCTTCTCTTGGGGTGCTCCTTCACCGCCCCTTTGGCTGAGCTGACCTTCCTTTTGGGGCTCTTGGCTGCGGGGAGGGTGCTTGCTTGATGCCTGTGCACCTCAGGGCACTGAGAACGTCCTTGAAGCTGGGTGGGTTACCTGGTAGCCGCCGCTCTGCCCACTGTCTGAGCTGCCAGGATGTGCAGCGGGGCCTCTTTTCTTCTTCCCGTGCTGCCCAATATTTTGCCCGTAGGCTCCTTCAACACTGCAGCTCAAATCTGGATTTTCCCCTCCTTCATTTCTTTCAGCTTGATAAATGCTGAGCGTCTCCTGCCCTTTTGCCAGCCCCAAAGGGGCCCCCCTCCCCCAACTTTATTATTTTTCTCTTCAGCGCGTTCGCTGCGTCATTTCTTCTATTAGCTCCAACTACTCAGTGCTCGGAAGTACTTTTTTTTTCTCATTTGATGCGTGTTTATTTATTTTTTCTTTTTTTAAATCATTAGGGGCTCATACAACTCTTATCACAATCCACAAACACATCAATTGTGTAAAGCACATTTGTACATTCATTGCCCTCATCATTCTCAAAACATTTGCTCTCCACTTAAGCCCCTGGCATCAGGTCCTCATTTTTTCCCCTCCCTTCCTGCTCCCCCCTCCCTCAGCCCTTGATAATTTATAAATTATTTTGTCATATCTTGCCCTGTTTGACGTCTCCCTTCACCCACTTTTCTGATGTCCGTCCCCCAGGGAGGAGGTCACATATAGACCCTTGTAATCAGTTCCCCCTTTCCAACCCACCCAACCTCTACGCTCCCAGTATCGCCACTCACACCACTGGTCCTGAAGGATCATCCGCCCTGGATTCCCCTTCTCTGTGTTTCCAGTTCCCATCTGTACCAGTGTACATCCTGTGGTCTAGCCAGACTTGGAAAGTGGAAATCAGATCGTGATAGTGAGGGGGCAGGAAGCATTTAGCAACTAGAGGAAAGTTGTATTTTTCATCGTTGCTAATCGCAAACTGATTGGCTTGTCTCCTCCCCAAGCCCCCTCTGCAAGGGGATCTCCAGTGGCCTACAAATGGGCTTTGGATCTCCACTCCGCACTCTCCTCCTCATTCACTATGGTAAGATTTTTTGTTCTGATGATGCCTGATAACTGATCCCTTCGACACCTCGTGATCGCACAGGCTGGTGTGCTTCTTCCATGTGGGCTTTGTTGCTTTTAAGCTAGATGGCCGCTTGTTTACCTTCAAGCCTTTAAGACCCCAGATGCTATACTTTCTGATAGCCGGGCACCATCAGCTTTCTTCACATTTGCTTATTTACCTGCTTTGTCTTCAGCGGTTGTGTGGGGAAGGTGAGCATCATAGAATGCTAATTTAATAGAAGAAAGTATTCTTGCATTGAGGGAGTACTTGTGAGTGGAGGCCCAATGTCCTTCTGCTACCTTAATACTAAACCTATAAATATAGGCACATAGATTTATTTCCCCATCCTCATATATAAATATATTTGCATATGTACATGTCTTTATCTAGACCTCTATAAATGCCCTTTGCCTCCCAGCTCTTTCCTCTATTTCCCTTGACTTTCCTCCTGTCCCACTATCATGCTCAGTCCCCACCAGGGTTTGAGCAATTCCTCTTGGTTACATTACCCTTGATCATGCCCTACCAGACCTCCCACACCCACCTCACCACCAATTTGGATCACTTATGTTCCCTTGTCCCTGGGTTTGTTACCACCTTCCTTTCCCCCCACTCCCCCTCTCCCATGTCCCCCCGGAACTGTCGGTCCCATTGTTTTCTCCTCCAGATTGCTCATCCAGCCTGCCCTATCCAGACCGACTTGTGGAAGGACTTCTCAGGTCTCTGTTGGCTTCCATTTGGTCTTTTCTTTGCTTCCTGTTTGTTTGTTTTTAATGATTTGCTCTTTTCATGGAGGATGTCCTTCATATCACTCCACAACTTGCCCGGTCTTAGTCACTGCTGTTCAATGTGCCAGCACTCTCCTCCAGCCGGTCTCTAAACTCAAGGTTGTACTTTGGCTCCCATGCACCTGTTTTGATTTTCTTCGGCTTCAACTTGAGCTGGCATAGGAGCGGTTGATAGTCTGTTTTCAAGTCAGTACCTGACCTGGCTCTGACTTGAGTTTCTCCAGTATCCTTCAATCACTCCAAATATGAACGTTGGACAAGGAATAAATAAGGTAAAAGAAGGATTTATCCATTTGAACTTTGGTGTTGGTGAAGAACGAGCAAGCACAGCTGTCTGAGAAGAAGTCCTGCTAGAACACTTCTTAGCCCCAAGGGTACTGAGGCTTCAGCCCCCATCCTTAGGGAGTGTCCTGAGGAGACACCAGTCCCGGAGAAGGACATCATGCTGGGGAAAGGAGGGGAGCAGTAGATGAACACGGTGGCTGCAGCAGTGAGCTCAAAACAATTCTTAGGGTGTACAGGGCCGCGGAGGGTTTCCTTGCGTTCCACACAGGTTGTTGTCAGAGCTGACTCAATGTGCCTAACAGCAAGAATGACGTCGTCTCCAGCCACAATGCAGTCTGTGTGATTCCTGTGCAGTCCATCCAGTGAATGCTGACCAATGGTATTTGCCATGAGCATGGCACTGGCCTTGAAAAATTCTGTCATGACATCTCTGGTTTCCATTTTACCATCAAGCTCCTATTTTTTATCTACCGACTCTTATTTCCAACTTTCACATACTAATCACCAGTAATTATCAGTACAACCTATGCTCTGTGCCGCATGGTCAAACCATCACTTAAAAACCCCTTGGTTTCCAGTTAGACATTTCCTTGACCCTTCTCCTCTCCTGCCACCAGGCGATTTCCAAGTCCCCAGCCACACTCTCGTCCCTGTTTTACAGAAAACGCCACCCTAGTGACCCCACCTGGCCTCTCTGCTGAGCACTGCAATGCGTCCTTCGAGGAGAGCCGAGTCTTCCTGGTGGTGGTGTACAGCTCGGTCTGCGCCCTGGGCCTCCCTGCCAACTTCCTGACGGCCTGGCTGACGCTCATGCAGGCCCTGCAGGGGAACGTGCTGGCAGTCTACCTGTTCTGCCTGGCGCTCTGTGAGCTGCTCTACCTTAGTACCCTGCCTCTCTGGGTCTTCTACATCCAGAACAAGCACCACTGGACGCTGGGCCCGGCAGCCTGCAAGGTGACCGCTTACATCTTCTTCTGCAACATCTACATCAGCATCCTCTTCCTGTGCTGCGTCTCCTGTGACCGCTTCCTGGCGGTGGTGTACGCGCTCGAGTGCCGGGGCCACCGCCACCAGAAGACTGCCGTGCTCATCTCAGTGGCCGCCTTTTTGCTTGTGGGGCTGGTCCACTACCCGGTGTTTGACATGGCCGAGCAGGACACCTGCTTTGAGACGCTGCCAACCGACCTCACCATCGCCCGCTACCACTACTCCAGATTTGCCGTCGGCTTTGTCGTCCCACTCCTGGTCATCGCCTTCACCAACCACCGCATCGTCCAGAGCGCAGGGCAGAGTGAGGGCCTGAGTGCCGCCCAGAAGGCCAGGGTGAAGCGGGCGGCGCTCGCCATTGTCTTCCTCTTCCTGCTCTGCTTTGGGCCCTACCACCTGGTGCTCCTAGCCAAAGCCGCCGCCTACTCCTACCACCAAGGGGACCGGGAAGCCATCTGTGCCTTCGAGGTGAAGCTGTACACGGCGTCCGTGGTGTTCCTGTGCCTCTGCACCGTCAACAGTGTGGCTGACCCCATCATCTATGTGCTGGCCACGGAGCACTCCCGGCAGAAGGTGTCCCGGGTCCACAGGGAGTGGAAAGCCTGGTCCACAAAGACGGACCTCACCAAGCTCATGAGCCTCAAGGACTCTGAGGAGGCCAAGTCGCCCACTGCACCTGGGGGCTGTGATGAGTTTCCCAGGCCTGGCGATCTGCCCGTGAGCCCTGGTGGCACAGAAGCTAAGGAGCTCCACTGCTAACAGGAAGTCGGTGTTCAAACTCACCAGCTGCTCCTCGGGAAGGAAGTGAAGCCGCCTGAGTCTGTCACAGAGAGCCTCCCCATCCCCATGGGCTGCTCGCCTGCCCTGCAGGTCACTATGTGCTGCCATCAACTGGATGGCAGTGGATTGGGGCCCACCTACCAGCTCCCCCCAGAGCGGCTGAGCGAGGGTCCTGCGGAGCCTTAAGTGCCTGCAGAGAGGTCGGCGGGTCCAGGAATTGGGGGTCCCCCTCAACACACACACCAAGTCATCCTGCATGGTACCTGTGGAGATCTTTCTACAAGACCTGTACCTGGTTTCTTCTCTGTGAGCCTCTGCCTCTCCTGGCGGCCCCACAGCTCAGAAGTCCAGGATCCACCTGGAAGGAGGAGTCCAGCAAGGGGCAGTGGCCCAGCCAGGAGAGAGCTGGCAAGCCTGAGGGAGATCACAGGCCTCTCCTCCAAGTTCTGCCTGGTGGTTGTGCCCGAGAGTGATCAGCCAGCAGCCAGGGCTTTGGCAGAGGTCCCGGGGATGCCCAGCGCTGTGGGCAGCTGGAACCTGCCCGGAACAGACACGTGCTAGGCTGCTTCCTCTCTGTGGTTCTGTGCCAGCCTTGTGGAGGGCTGCATGCTGGGGGACATGCATGGTGCCCTTCCCTGGGGTTGGCTCTGCTGAGGACAGACACTACTGTGGACCCCTGAAGGGAGCTGGATGCCCCTCTTAGGAAGCCCTGATCTGGAACACTCGGGGAGGCGTCGGCCCCACTGGTGTGGGATTCCTTCACTTAGAGACACCCCAGCTTCATCGTTGGGAAGAAGCCAATGGGAACTGGATGAGTCAGAGCCAAGCAGAGACTTCTCCCCTCACTGCCCCCACAGCCTAGCCCAGCCCTTGTGGTCCTATGGAGTGAGCGCTGCCCAGAAACAGCCGAAACAGAGCCAGCACTGCATCGGGAGCCACTGGGCTGCCTGGGTTCCTCATCCACCCCTGCTCCCCACCTGCTATCTCCACCTCGTGCCTCAGCGGCCAGCCAGCAGTGGAAGGGAGAGGCGCTGGCCACCATCGCCCCCCAGGTCTTGTTCCCACAGTCCTTCCCCTAGGCCAGTGCCCTTGCACTGTTGGAGAAGTCAAGGACATACACTTGAGAAGCAAGGGCACAGGCGATGTGCTCGTCCCAGAGCCCTCTGAATGAGAAGCGGTGTGGTTTTGTCTTTCTATTGCAAGGTTCACCTCTGGTCTCTTGGTGGGCCAGCCCTGAGGGGCTGTGTCCTTGCGGCTGCCACGGGACATGCATGTTTTGGGGCTTGACAAGGTGTGGGCTGGGGTCCTGGAGACAGTCTGGAACATCCAAGCAGGAAGAGGCGGCACCGTGCTCCCATGGCATCTGAGTCCCCCGTAGCTGCTATGGCATTCCACAAACCAGGGGCCAACAGACCCCCGGCTCATCCTCTGGTGGGTTTGGAGCCCAGAAGTGAAGGTGCCAGCAGGCTGGATCCTTCTGATGTCCAACAGGCCAGTCTGTGCCCACCTGCCTGCTGGCAGCTGCCTGCAAACCCGGTGCGGCCACACCTCTGCCTGCATCTGTCTCTGTGTCCTCTCCCTTCGGCCTTATACAGGGACATTCTCCATTGGACTAGGAGCCCACAGCCTGTAGCCCAGGTTGGCCTGCTCACACCTGCACTGGGCCTGCATGCACTGCCTCAGGCGTGAAGGCATGGGTTTGTCTCTCTGGGGATAGACTGTTCAGTCCCGCGAGGGACTTCCAAAAATTCACTAGAAATTCCCATGATCTTTTCATTTCATGTTTCCCCAAATTCTGTGGCCCTGAGGATGAAGCAAAGTTATGTCCCCACACCCAGTGAGGAAGGAGAGCAATCAAGACATAGTAATCGTCACTTAATGAGATCTCTTCCAGTCTAAGTGAACCATGGGGAAAATCTTGCTTGGTTCTTGCTGGATCCTGCCTCTGGCTCACCAATTGACCTCCAGTTCTTTGACATGTTGCCTGCCAGACCCGGAGTCAGCAGCCTGCCTTCTTATCTGCTGACCTTGCATTCATTCGCTTCTGCAGCCAGTAGCCTGCTAGCTGACCTGTGGATCTTGCATTCATCAGCCCTTGCAGCTACAGGAGTGAGAAGCCTCTGTCCTGACAGTCCATAGTGTCCATGGACTTGGAACTTGCCTGCCTCAACAACCGTATAAGCCATTACCTTTATGTAAACCTCTTTCCATATATAAGCGTCACTGGCTTTAGGGAAGCCAGTCTATGACATCCACTTTAACACTAGGCCTGCCTCAGAGTGACATCCTAGCAAGAGAGTCGGGTTCATAGCCTCGTGCTGAGCTTAGTGGTCCTCAAGGAGGATGAGGCGCCCGCTGTTCCCAGGAAGGTCGCTAGAGGGTGCGTCCTGGCTGGGGGTGGGGAGTGCTGCCCAGCACGCTGGTCATCCCGCGGCCACTAGGGGGCAGTGCGCCCCAAAGCTGTGTCCGTGGAGCCACACCCCAGCCGGTGGCCCTTGGTGAGAGGGCCTGGACCAGGCGGCAGAACCCTTTGCTCACAAGCATCCCGCGGGGACACTGAGCACAACCAGGCACCAAGCCCGGCAGGCCCCGTGCCTACAGGTGGCCCATACAGAGGGCAGCGGCCCCTAGGAGACACTAGCGGGCCCTGGGCAGATCCCAGAGGCTGCTGGCGGGGGCGTGACGCGTCGGCATCAGGGCTGGAATCCCGGCACAGCTCAGGGCCCAGCCTGGACCTCAGGAGGGATGGGCGCACACCAGTGGACAAGGGCTCTGTTGGCACCCAGGTCGGAGCAGCCCCAGGTGCCTGACAGCAGGCATAACAAACACTGATGGGGTCATCAAGAGGGCGACCGCCGAGCAGCCCTCCTAGCAGGCTCAAGACCAAACTCACTGAAACGACCTGCCCAGTACCTCCCTGCCCTGCTTCGAAGTCCATGGGGGCTCTGAGGGACCCCAGCAGGCTTCCTGAGCACAGGGGCCACTGCTACCATCTGCCAGCTAACCCTGCATTATTCAGCCCAAATGTGCAAACTGCTGAGCAAACTTTTTTCCTGTCCCACAGCCAGCCCATAAAGGGGAGCCAGCTTCCAGACTGCGCTTGTTCCCATGCCAACCTAATTCAAACAGGTCCAGACCCTTGACCCTCTTCCTGCCCACCACAGCCCCAAATCCCATAGGGGCAATAGATCTGTCCCCTTACTCGTCTTACAATGCTTGCTGTTTGGCTAAGAGTTCTCTGAAGTTAGCAAGTGTTTGTGAGGCTGTCTGCCACGGTACAGACTGAGAGACCCTATTGGACAGCTCCCTCTGTCCTCTAAGATGGCCAAGTCAAAATGGACTCCTCTCACTGGGTTTGGGGTAGCAGCTTGTGGGGAGGCCAAGAAGCCCCTCGGAGGTGGGGGTTCCCTTCCCCCATGTACCTGTGTTCAGACGCTTGTATCTGAGTGAGTACAGACCTGCGATTGCTGCAGTTCACAGCAGGGACTTCCGTGGCTTTGAGAAGGTTCTTACATCCTTCGGGTGAGTTACCTGCTTCGATCATTTCTCCAAGGAGCTCTGGACAGTGGTGGTGGGAAGACAGGCTCTGGGCCCACTGTCCCCACATGGCCCAGAGACCAGTGACCTTACACAGGGTTTCAGAGGCAGTGCAATAAGAATGTTTGCCCTTTCCACCTCCTTCCCCCAGGTCTATCCTCATAGACGATTCAGGTGTCTGAGAACGTCCTTCCTGGGCCCTCAACTCCTGGGCTAGTTCTCTCCCCTCCCTTCCCAGCGGCTGTCTGGATGGGACACAGGAGGTGACCCTTCACCCGTCCTTTCCTCAACGACCCCACATGTCCAACAGGGCGGGCAACCGCACCCAGTTCCTTGGTCACCTCCCTGGTCTTGAGTGAGCCTTGAAAGGACAGGTGGGAAGTTGCACGCTAATTCCATCTTCCGTGAAACTTTGGGAGCCTCCTTGGCATTGTGCTTGAAGGACCGGTTTCCAGATTCTGCGTCCGATTCGGGGCCTGTCAAGGAACATCGGTACATTGCAGCCCCCGCTCTCCCCGCCTCTTGCCCGCCCACTTCGGCCCCGGCCCCGCCGCACGACAGCCAGCACGCGGCGGCCCCGGACTCCAGGCGGGGAAACAACCGACTCAACGGCCGCCGCTGTCCGCGCGGGAAGAAGCGCCGCTTGGCTCCGCCCCGCGGGGTTTGAACCGGAGGCCCCGCCCGCCCCCATCCGGGTTTTGCCGAGAGGCCCCTCCCCGTCCGGGGTTTGAACCGGAGGCTCCGCCTTATCCGGAAATGGCCTGGAGGCCCCGCCCCAGTCCTGGTTTGAACCGATGGCTCCGTCTCCGGTCTCGACCAATCAGCGGGCGTGGGGC
>NW_022103915.1:418896-426407 GCF_000313985.2 Echinops telfairi
ACTGAACGCGACGGCCCAGGGACCCTACGCTCCCGGGACCCCATAGGGCCTACTCCGCTCAACGGACCGGGCGCCCCGAGGGCCCAGCGCCGGTCTCTCACACACACAAGCCCCTCTGCTTCACGGGCCGGGCTCCGGGAGACCTCGTGGCTCCCATCCCGCCGCCTGGTGGGGGCCTGTGGGGGCGGGGCCGAGCCGGAAGACTTGGTGTCCCCCTTCGTGCCTCCCCCTCCCCCACCCATGAGTCACCAGCCTTCAGGGAATTCAGTGTGTGGCCTGCAGACCCAGGCAGCCTTTCCCGTTGTTTTTTTTTTTAACCGTATTCAATCATAAAGGAATTCTCCGTCACATGGGAGGCTGGGACCAAACTTAGCTTGTGTTTGTAGAAGGTGACCAGCCTGCTATGAGTTGGACAAACTCCCCAGCCTCTCTGCTGCCCTGGCCCTATACGTTCTCTTGCACTCACAGTGCCTGCTGGCTCTGACCGCTGGACAGCCAGGAGGCCTCCGGCTGCCCCTCGAACCATCCATCCTTCAGCCTCTTCCTCTGCCTACTTGCCTCTTTGTTCATCCATCTCTCCATCTGTCTGTCCATCCTCGTATCCATCTGCCTCCCCATCTGCCTGTCTGGACTTCCATCTTCTCATCCATCTGCCTACCTCTCCATCCACCCTCCCATTCAACATCCAGATGCCTGTCTCTCAATCCCCTACTGTTGTCTGTCTGCCTTCCTATCCATCCTTCCATCCTCCTGTCCAATATCTATCTACCTACCTGTCCATATATCCTTCCCCCGCATCTGCCTGCCTGTCCATCCTTCCATAGGCCTGCCCCTCTGCTTTCACACCCACCACCCATTTATTCTTGTGTCTGGGCGATTTGGATTTCCCTGCTATTTGCGGCCCCTGCACAGAAGAGGAGGATATCCTTCAGAGAGATGGTGTGACAACATGTCCTGTAACAAGGGGCTTCGTTTGGCACAGGAGCGGTTGTGAGGATTGTGCAGGACCATAGGATGCAGCATGTGTAGGGTTCGCTGTGCTGGGAACCGACCAACCAGATGGCACCTAGCAGCAGCAGCATCTCAGACGGGGTGTGTGAAAACAGAATGGCCCAGCAGAAACACCCAAGCCATTTCGAGAGGTGTAAAGCATAACTGTTAGCTCAGTACCTGTTGTGAAAATCCTTGTTAGGTAGCCCTTTCCAGAATGGCTGGCCATGGCCCCATGGGCTGCTGGTGAGGCGGGCAGACTTCCTGAGTTGGCTGGTGCCTGGTCAGTATTTGTCCCTTGTTTTATTCACTTTTAGAAGGAGTGTGATAAGTATTTTTTGCACTGATTTCCCAACTCCAGTTCATTCATCCCCGCTTCCCTTTAAACTCATTGAGACATTTTGGAACAAGTACTGAAGCCTTAACTGGTTTAAAAGCCAGCCACTCGGTCTGCTTTCCTGCCTAGCCAGAGGGTGGCAGGTGTAGGCAGAGGGGACACCTCCGAAGACGGGGAACAGTCTACTGTGTCTGCCTATGAGCTTGGGGTTCTTGAGGCCTTCAAGGTGGGGACAGAAAACCCCAGCAACAAGCTTCACTCTGGATGACACAGCTCATCACGGCCAAAGGATGTGGCCAGGAAAGCCCAGAGGGTCTCTGGGCAGCATTTTCTCTCCCAGCCTTTGTGTTGGATGCCAGGACAGCAGGACTCTGGTGATGTGCTTCTAAAATGACTCAGACCGAGACCCACAGCCTTGGAGTCGATGTGTGACTCTCAGCAGTCCTTACAGGCCAGTGTAAACCTGCCCTTGCGGGTTTCTGAGACTCACTCTTTACAAGAGCAGAGAGCTTCAGCTTTCTGGGAGCGGCTCATTGTTTCAAACTCCTGTTAAAATGAGCCTGTAGTGTAAAAGTCAGTTTCCAAAATGAAGTTTTGTGTCTTATTGACGTGCATTCCCTTGCTCCTTCAAGTGGCAGTGAATTTCATCTTGAAACCAAGGTCAGAGTAAGAAGCTAGTTCCTCAAGGAAGAGCAGCGCTTGTGCCTCAGCCTCTGAACAGCTCGTTCTCCCGTAGCCAGAGGTGACAACATGTTTCAAAGCCAGTCTGACTATTTGACGGAGCTGTCAGCCCCATGTCCAGGTGTGATAGCTCCAGGGCTCTAGCCCTGCTCTGGCTGGACCAGCCCAGAATCTGGCCAAGGCCATGCTGCAACCTTCTCCCCACCTTGGGAAATGGCTAGGTCACTGGATACCCCCAGAGTATCCTGCTGGGGGTTGGGGGGCAGGTCAAGGGGCTGGCAGGGGCAGAGCCACTCCAGAACCTTCCGTGTGAAATCTGATTGAACGGCCACGGTGGCTGGGCCCTTAGTCTGGGCTCACCTCTCCATCTGCCCTTCCTTGTTGCTCCCCCTCCTGTTTTAAACCATTGCTCTTTACAGTTGTGAAAATAAACATTACAAAGGAAACGCCAGTCAGTCTGTTTGCACGTGTGCAGTCTGTGCAATCCAAGGGCCCTGGTGACGAGCTGTGAAGCCATTCTCACTGGGCATTCCCCTGCCACTGACTAAACCGCCCTGCTTCCTGCTGGCCGCAGCGCTCCCAGAGCTGAGGCCAGACCGCCATTGGAGTCTCTCAGCTACCTATCTGCAAGGTCCCCTGTGGGGATGCAACTTGGGACTTTGTGTGTCTGGGGTTGAGTTGTGTCCCCTTGGGTCTGACCACAGCATGTCTGTCACCTGCTGAGGACACCTCAGGTGGCTGCACCTGTAGGCTGCCGTGAATGCCTGGTCACCTGCCCATAGCTGCTCGCGGTGTAATAAGCTAGTGGCCCTAAGCTACGCCATCCCACCGGTTCCAGCTCAGGGCAAACCCATAGGCCGGGTAGAACTGCCTCTGGTTTCTGAGACTGTAAATACTTACAGGAGTAGAAAACCTCTCTCCTGAGGAGCAGCTGGTAGTGTCAAACCGCAGACCTTGTGGTAAGTAGGCCAATCTGTAACCCACCAGATTTGTAGCCAGGCCCAGACAACAGGATAAGCTACATTCTTTATTATCGAAGTGTTTTTCTTTGGTAACTGCTTTCTTTCACTTGAAATAGGTGATGGGCCAGCAGGTGCAAAGTATAATGAGGAAAATGGGGCTTACCGAGAGCTGTTTGTGTTCTCAGGAGATTTGTCTTGTAGAGTCCTCAGCTGTGGCCACTTTGTGACTTCCTTACAATGACTACAGTTTCGAGTAACAGATATGGGTGAAGGGAGACAATGGACAGTGTAAGATACAAAACAATAACAATATATAATCAAGGGTTCATGGAGGTGGGAGGGAAGGGGAAAAACAGGAGCTTATACCATAGGGCTCAAGTAGAAAATGTTTTGGAAATGATAATAGCAACATATGTACAAATATGCTTGATACAATTGATGTATGGAATGTTGTAAGAGCTCCCAACAAAATTTGTATTAAATGACGCGTGTTTCACTTAAAGGTGTCCAGAAATGGCATCTGCCTCTCACAGAACTCAGGGCACAGCCAGCCTGAGGAAGGTGGTGTACTTCCAATTACCATCAGTCAGGCACAGAACTGTCCCAGCCCTACAGAGGGCTCCCTGGCGTCACAAGGCCCGCCTCTCCCCCCAGCTTCTGGACTCTTAGTGGCTTGGCATTCTAAGAATCATGAACCTTCTGAGGCCAGCGTTATGGATGCCCACAGAGTTCCCAAGACATGAGCGTCATAGTTGTGGCTTAGTCCCCAGTCACTCACCAGAATTAAGGGTCTGGACAGCTCCTGCCCCTCAAGCTGTTCTTAGAACACGACTACTGTAACACCCGCGCCCGCCCGCCTCCTTGTGAGGCCTCAGCCGTCCTTCCTATGGGAGGCACGAATGTGAGCCTGGTGACCGTGAGCAGACAGCAAGCGAACACCGGCAGGAACCTGGCTGTCTTTGCTTAGAACTCTTCTGTCTTAATGGACAGACAGGCTACATCCCAGACCCCCAGTCAAAATGGCTGTCTGAAGGAGTAATACAATTGGTTTGCATCTTTAAAGGATTCTAATTTTATCAATAAAACTTAAAACAAAAATCCCAGCTGTATTTCAAATAGGAAAGGAGAGAAACTACTACCTTACAGCTTTCACGTTTTCTTTATTCTAGTAAGGTGTGCCTTCCAGGGTTGCTTCGGGCGGGACCTACCCTGCCGGTGATGGGGCTCTGAGTCAGCCGCTGGAGCCCCCCAACCCCCACCAAGGGGTGCAGGTAAGAATTGAAGTCCCGTCTCCTGCCTGCTCCCATCCTCGCCCCTGAGAGACGGTTCAAAAGATTGGTCTCCACTTCTTCCTGTAAGAACACACGTCACTGATATGCCCTCCTGTGGGAGGATCCATTGGTCTCTGGGGTCTCCGGCCTCGGTCACCATGCAATTGGTGGGTAGCTAAGAGTCTGGGTAGAGACAGTCACAGGTCAGCTGAGGCACTTAGACAGGAAGTGTGCTGCCCCGGGAGCTCAGGGACAGGCTCTCGGGTGGACGAACTGGTAGGCAGATGTTGGGAGCCTGTGGGCATGCTGAGTTGGGATTCGGTTGAAGGATGGACAGATGGCTTGGGTGTGGGTATCTAGGGGCTGTTGAGGGTCAGGGCCCTTGCTTATGAGCGTTCTCCAGTGGATCCAGACTTCCAGGCCTGGTTTAGACCTGAGTGGGATGGGGTACTCAGAGGCCAAGCCTCGACCTCCTGCCACTGCCCAAGGCTCAGTGTCAGACCCCTTGTGATAGAAGTGCTCCCAGGCCTGGGACGCTCCGCAAGGTCGGTAGGATGATAAGTCTGTAGCTGCTGGGCCCAGGCTGCTGCCTCATCCATGCCTCAGCAGGGCTTGGGGCAGAGCAGGCTGTTGGCCGTAACCATCTGTGGAGACCGGGCTGGTGGCTGAGTGAGTGACACAGTCCTCCGAGCCCCTGGCATCTCTGTTTGGGCCTCCCAGTCGTGAGACTGGTGGTTACTGCTGGCGGCTGCTTACCAGCAGGTGTTTCCATGGAAGTGCCGGGTGGGTCCTTGCCCAGGGGCGCTCTGTACATCTCTGGCCCCTGTTCATCTGGAGTGGGTCCAGGTGTCTTCACCCTGCACCACCAGTGCTCTGGCAGGGAGTAATGGGCTGGTAGCGCTGAACGGTGGGGGTGGAGTGCCCGAGGCCGGTCTGATCAGCAGGCCAGGGTAAGCAGCATGTATAAGGTGGGGAGGCAGGTAGCTGGGTTAGCTGGCTTCTCCCAGGGCCAAGTCTAGTTCGCCCTTCTCTGATGAAAGTGTGGCGAGTGGTAGGCACTGCGCCACAGTCCTCAGTGGCCCACCAGCTCTGCTGCATGCTGTCTCCCAGGCTGCAGAGGGCACCACTCTCTCCTGGCACTGGGGGCAGCATCTGTGTAGCACTAAGTAGCCTCTGGCTTGGTCTCAGCAGGACAAGATGTTTGCCCGGGGACTGAAGAGAAAGTTTCCCGACGGTGAAGAGGAGTTGGCTGTCCCCTCATATGCCCTGCAGCGACAGTGCCTACTGGACATGTCCCTGGTGAAACTGCAGCTGTGTCACATGCTGGCGGAGCCCAACCTCTGCCGCTCCGTCCTCATTGCCAACACTGTGCGGCAGATCCAGGAGGAGATGACCCAGGATGGGGCTTGGCGAGGGATGTCTCCCCCTGACGCAGGTCCAGCGCCCCTCGACCGCCTCGTTTCCACAGACATCCTGTGTCGGTCAGAGCGGGAGCAGGACCAGGGTAGGCCTGGCCCCGGTGACAGCCACTTCCCCAAAGGGCCCCACGACTGCCCAGCTCCAGACCTCACCTCTGACCTCACCTCTGGCCCAGCAGCCCCGGTGGCAAGACATGCCCCCAGCAGTGTCTGGGACCTGGACAGCTCTCGGGAAAGCAAGGGGGGCTTCCAGAAGTCACTGGATCAGATCTTTGAGACCCTGGAAAGCCGCAACCCCAGCTCCATGGAGGACCTCTTGGCTGATGTAGACGGCTCCTACTACGGCCTCGATGCCGTGCTGGCTGGCATGACGGGCAGCAGGACCAGCCCCTGTGACGCACTTGAGGGCCTGGCCCCTCCCGCCACCACACCCCCTGGCCCCGGCTGCAAGGCTGACCTGGGCGAGCTCGACCACATTGTGGAAATCCTTGTAGAGACCTGAGGTGGGTCTGGCCAAACATGCAGGCCATGTGGGCTCGCGGTGGGGCAGCTGCCCCAGCAGTCCTGGGTTTTTGTCTGTGGACTTAGTTTGAAAACGTTCTGGAACAGTTGCTATTGTCCAGGTGTCCACCATGGTCCCCTCTCCCCCTCTTGGTGTCGTCCTCAGACCTTGGTGTCTGGACTGGTGTGGAGTCCCACTCCGGCGGCAGCCTGCCCCCCACAAAGGTGCCACTCACCGAGCCTCACTCATTTAGATAGGTGGGTTTCTTCAAATTAAGTTTATATGTTTGGGCAACATTTTGCCTTAAGATATATTTTTTAACTTTTTATACTTATTATCTCTTTAGATGTTTTCAGCTATTTTCCTAAAAGTCTATTTTTTCTATGAGAACCCTCTGCTGCTACATTAGTCACATTCATAGCCTTGGCGGTGGCAGTTGGCAAACCTGCTTTTTGAGGTTTGAAGAGGAGAGATTTTACAAACTCCTGCCTCTGCTCTGCCAGCCCAGGGAATGGGCTGAGCCCTGGGCTGGGGTCCTCCCAGCCCTGGAGTCAGCCTCCTGCTCTGTGAACTGGGGGAGGGAACTCTGGAGGGGCTTATTTATCCTATTTATATGTGAGCGCCCCCCCAGGGACATCATTCAGACCAAGGCCAAACTTGTTTACTTGGGAATCCTGCCGCTGGTCTCTGCCCAGATCTCCCTCCAGGAGGTTCCAGCCGGTCCTGCTTATACTGGCCCTGGTCTGAGGGTGCCCCTGCCTGCCACCAGGGACTGGTGCGCAATGACAGGGCAGGATGGCCCTGCGCCAGGCCTGTGTCTCCTGGTAGTCAAAATGCCCAGGTTTCCTGTATCAAACTGGTGCTGGAATACAACTTCAGATTAAAGTAAAAAATTGTAGTGGTTTGGATACCTATCTTTGGGCCTTCAGACTAAAGAGGAAATTGGGGATAGGGAGGACTGTGGGGTCCAAGACTGGCCCTCTGGGTCAGGAGGGCTGCTCCCTGATGCACACCTTGCCCTTTGTGGCATGCCTACTCCCCAGCCAAAAATGGTTTACTCTTGTGCATGTGGTTGGTCTTCCACACCTGACACAGAGCCGTGGTCTCTAAGTGTCTAGCAGGCAAGGGTAAGTGGCAAGGATCCATCTCCACTCCCCCTGCACACACACATGCAGACCTGAGCCCCAGTCTCCCCTCTCCCTGCACACACCCACACCTGAGCTTGTCTCCCCGTCCCCCTGCACACAGATGCAGACCTGAGCCCCATTTTCTGCTCCCTCTGCACACACAGACCCACACCTGAGCTCCTGTCTCCACTCCCCCTGCACACAGATGCAGACCTGAGCCCCA
>NW_022103915.1:426672-432114 GCF_000313985.2 Echinops telfairi
TTTCTGCTCCCTCTGCACACACAGACCCACACCTGAGCTCCTGTCTCCACTCCCCCTGCACACAGATGCAGACCTGAGCCCCAGTCTCTGCTCCCCCTGCACACACAGACCTGAACCCCAGTCTCCACTCCCCCTGCACACAGACTCACACCTGAACAGCCTGTGTCTGCTCCTGCTCACAGACTAGATAGGTACAGAGGGGATGATTTGGTGCAGTGGGGCTCTTGGGAGGGGGCAAGAGGTGGGCATAAGGGTGTGTGTGTGTGGTGTGTGTGAGGGCTGGGCAGGGTGCTTGGCAAGCACAGGGGCATGTGGCTGTTGCTGCTCACCTACCCTTTCTAGGTGGAGAATCCTGCTTCCAAGTTGGGGTGCGCAGCACACCTGAGCCCTGTCAGCCACCCGCAGAACCCTGGGTCGTACTTACCTTGCTCTATGCTGGTTGGGAACAAGGGCATTGGGTCCCCTAGCCTGTGGCCCAGCTTAGCCTGAGCATTGACCTTGTTTGGGGCCACAGGAAGTGTGCAGCGGGGCGAGGGACAGGTGGCCGGGGCGGGGGTGGGGTTTCAGGCAGTGGTCAGAAAGGGATTCAGGCTGGGGCTGGAGTCAAGTCGGATCCCGGGGTTTCCCACAACCCTCTCCTTGGCGAGTAACTCGCGCTGGAAACCCTCCAGGGTGGACCGCCCGCTGAGGTCGCACTGGGACAGAAACAGCCAAGGTCCCCTGGCCACCTCCTGGAGCTGAGGGCTGGGAGAACAGCTCTGCCGCATGGTAGGTTCTCGAAAGCCTTCAAACCGCCGCGGGCACAGCTGAGTAGCTTGCCCGTCAGCGGCTGTTGTGTGTGGAGTGACCCTCACTGGGCCCAACAAGCCCGGCTGTGGAGCCTCCTCCCTTCCAGCTGGCTGGCAATGGCTGGGCGACTCAGGGCAGCGCCCCAGGCAAGCTCATCTGCCCCCCGCCGTCACGTGACCACGAGGAAGCCGTCCACACCCCCACCCCCTTGCAGGTGTTGCATCTAGTCCCTTGGTGCCACCAGCCGGCTGAGAGCCCATAACCGGAAATCAGGGGTCACACATAATCCTGTCCTCGAAGGGGTAGCGGGGGGGGGAGGGGGGGGCGGGGAAGAACCTACTGTGCCCAGAGGCTGAGGCAATGCCGGGGATACAGGACACGAACCTCAATCCCGAGGCGCGGCTCGTTGCCCGGCAACGTCACGCGCCTCTTCCGGCATCAACTGCTTACTCCGCCCCGCCTCGGTGAGGTCAGCACGCCGCCGCCGTGGGGCGGGGCCTGCGCGTCTCTGTCAGCTCCGGACCGCTGACTGACCACTGGTGCTCAGTATACCCCCCATCTCTTGTCCAGGGCCCCTCCCCTTCAGCGGTTACCCTGTTGCCCAGCAGGACCTTGCCCTGTGCACGGTACGGCTGTCAGCACGCAGCTGCCCCCTGTGCGTCCGCGAGGCCAGCTCCATAGAATCCCTTCCTAGACCTGGAAGTAGGCCGCCAGCCTGGCCTCCAGTCCTGTCTGAGGCAGCAGAAACCCCGAGTGCTACTCTCCTACTGCACCCGAGAACCCAGCCGCTGGGCAGGGCAGGTGTCCCCTGCTCCCCAATTCCAGGCTGGGTGACCCTTAAACAGACCCTGCTGCAGGCCTCAAGAGGCACTAATGAGCTGCGCCTCCTACCAGCCCCTCCAGGGCCCTGGCCATCCATTCCCCACACCACTCCCACCCTGGCCCAGTGCCCTATGCCCTACTTCCCTTCCTACCCACCTACCCCCCTCGCTCTTCCTCTCCAACCTTCTATCCCACGTCCTGATGGCCACCTGGATGGATGAGTTCAATCCACCTCCCCCAGGTCCACCTCCCACCAGGCTTGCTTGAGCTGTCGTCCATCTCCCCCCCCTTCCACTTCCTCATCCTGCAGGCTCTATCTGCTTCCAGGACTCACCCCCTCCCCTGTCTAATTTCAGCAACTGCATGATGAGACAATGAGGTCACTTTCTGCACTCTACCCAAGGCCTTCTGCAGCCCCCACCTCAGACTCGGCCAGATAGCTGGGTGATAGCCTCCCTGTGTGGTGGCTCTGCAGTCCCCTGCCCCCATTTCCTGAGCTGAGGACCTTCCTGTGCTGGGATGGGCCAGTGAGATGGTTGCTCCCAGTGGGAACGGGGAAGTCACTCCAAATATTGCTGTGACCCGTGGGGGCTGAGGTCCCACAGGAATCCCCCACAGTGGACGTTTCCATCTACCCACCCTGCCTTCACAGCTGGGGGCGGTGGGCGGGGGAGGGCTGGGCTCTGTAAGGCCAACAGCTCAGGCAGGTCCTGAAACCATCTGGAACCCTCACCCAGTGTCCTGCCAGCCTAGAAGTCCGGGGGGCTGGCAAGGGGGGACCTCCATAGCAGTGGGGAAACTGAGGCCCAGATGAGCTGGGGCTGGTGTAGCTCTCCTGGTGGCAGTGCCCCCACAGCCTTGGCTTCCCCTGGAGGAAGAGGCTTTACGACCCTCGGGGTTCTGGAACAAGGCGTTGCTGTGGGCTGCATTCAGCTTGTTCCCCAGCATGAGGGGTTGTCCACTGAAGAGTACCCCCAAGGATGCCCCTTCCTAGGCCCCTGGGAACCTGTGGGGGTGCACAGCCAAGCCAAGCTCCTGAAAGGGGGTGACTCCCAGGTTCCAGGGGACGTGCTTGCTGTCCCTCATGGGGGTCCCTCTCTCCCTGAGGTGCAGTGCTCTGATCCCAGGTCACCAGTGGGACCCTGCTGGGCCTGACATAGTGACGAGGACCAGTCGGGGAGGGAGTGGGGCAGAAGCCTGGACAATGCCTCTGGAGGTGAGCAGTGGGCCTCTGAGGAGGAAGCCTGCAGCCCAGGGGGAGGGAAGCCTTCAGCTGGCCGGTGGGGCAGGATGACGAGGAGCTATTTTTGCTTGCGCTGAGGCCACTGCAGTGGGTCATCAATCATTGATGCTCTCTGGGCGGCCCTCTTGCTGGAAGCTGATGGCAGCCTGTAGTTGGGGTGATCTTGGTGGGGCAACACAGGCTCTGCTGGCACCCATTCCTCCTCCATGCCCTGCAGGCAAGCCTGAGACCCTCTCTAGTTCGGACCCTCAGGGCAGGTTCCCAGGGCCCCCAGGGAGGGGCTGGCAGGAGAAAGCTTGCAGAGTGCAGAGCTGTCTGCAGGACCCATCGATTGGGGGCACTTGGTAAGATGCGTGTGCCTGGGTGCACATACCCAAGTCACCACTCAGTTTGGGGAGTGCCTGTTGGTTCCTGAGTCAGGTTGGGCCCTGCCTGCCCAGCCTCATGCCCTGCTAGGGACGGAGGGACCAGCAGTGACAGTGGGGGATGAGGGCAGAGCTGGCTGCATAGGCCACATCTAGGTCAGGGTGGGCAGGCAAGGCCTGGGAGGCAGGTGGAGGGATCCTTGCTTGACCCCAGGGGACAGTGGGTGGGAGATGGGCTCAGGGCCGGCTGTCTCTGGCCTCAGGGCCGGCCGGGGCATCTGTCCAGCGGGATAGCTACCCCTGTAAAGGCTAGAGTGAGACGAATCCAAGGGCTCTGTTACTCCCCCATCAGGATGGGGTCCAGGTTCCTGGATGGTTTGGGACCCCCACCCCACCCCACCCCCACCTCCCCATTGTTGGCTGGAGGGCATTGCCCAGGGACCCCCAGCTTCACAGAGATGGGGGGACAGGGGGTTTTCCCTCAGCAACCTCCCAAGACCCTCTCCCTTCCCAGGGACCCTCTGGGTCACAGGCTTTGTCCCCAGTAAGCGTGGCTGCTCTTTTGTGCTCCTGCTGAGGCGGGGGCCCAGAGCTGTCTCAGGGACTCATGGAGGAAGAGATGGGACTCTAGGTACAGAGACCCAGCCTGCTGTCCCTACCCCAGCCCCAGCCCCCTCCTTGGCTGGCCCTCTCCTTTCTCCTCACCTCTCACAGGGTAAGTGTCAGATCCCCCACCTAGAGGAGGAATCCCAGGCAACAGAGGGAGGGGCGGGCTACCCAGGAGACTCCTGGGTCAGTCCTGGGCCTGACCGATCATACTGAGACGGTTCTGGGCATGTCTCAGGACAAGTGGGCAGCCCAAGGGACTGGCTCAGAGCAGGTGTCTGCTGTGCTGGGGGTGGGGCAAAGCCCCCACGCAGGGCAGGGTGGCATCCCTGCACTCAGATCTCACAGCTGGGCATGTGGAAGACTTGATGGTGGCCTTGTCCTGGCCTTACCAGCGGGGGCTCTTCCCTCCCCACAAATCAAGACTATCAGGAACGTCATGTGGAATGAGGTCACTGCGTCTGGACAGAGCCCAGGTCCCACAAAGATTTGCCAAGGTCGCACTCAAGAGGGGCAGGGAGCACAGAGCTGGGCTGGCGCTGAGGACTCCCGATTTCAGCCTGCCCACCCCCACACCAGATGCACAGTGGACACACCAAGACCACAGACAAGCATGTGGACACATGGACACTGCATGGAGGACCAAGGGTGGGAGAGGGCAGGGTCTCGGACCACAGAAAAAGATAACCAGCATGAGACTGTGCCCTGGGTCCCACTGAGGACTGGGTGCCAGTGGGGCGGCTGCAGAACCCCTTCCTGGCAGTGATGTGGCCCTGGCTGACCAATGGCTGGAAGCCTGCCCGGCTGCAGTCCCACAACCGGGAAGTGAATGTGACTCACTGGCTGGCAGGCTCACCTGCACGCCGCAGAACTCTCGGGATGTCTGCCTGTGTACGTCTGTGTGCCCATCTGTGAGATACGCCCACATGTGTCTGCTCTGTGGGCCAGGGTGAGTGTGAGTGTGCATCACCTGCCCCTGCACTCCAGAACAAAGGGTGTGTGTGGGTGTCTGTGTGTTGTGTCAGTGTTCATCAGTCTATCAGTAGGTATGCTATACATGTGCGTGTCAGTGAGTTTTGTATCAGCGTGTGTGTGTGTCAGTGTGGCATAGTGTGCATGCCTGTGTGACAGTATGCACGTGAGTGTGTCAGTGTGTACATATCCGTGTGTTGGTGGGTGTCCCGTGTGTCAGTGTGTCAGCATGTTGTGTCTGTGTGTTGAGTCAGTGTGCACGTGTGAGTGTGTCAGTGGGCGTCTGTGTGTTGTGTGAGTTTGTATCTGTGTGTCTGTCCTGGCACTTTGGACCCCTCCAGTGTTGTCTGTAAGAAGTGTGGACGGTCTAAGTCTGGAAGTCATGACTGCCCCCACGACAAGCCTCACCCCTGCCCGCCCTCTGTGTGTACCACCTGGGGTACCCCCTCCCACCAGTCCCAGGATTCTGTCCTCAGGAGCCCAAATCAAAGTCCATGATACTGCTGCGGGCACCCAGCTTATGAGGATGATGGCCCCCCACCCCCGGAGTCAGATGAGGGGCTCGGATGGGGTGACATTAGCGGTCTATCGCGCAGGGTGCTCCAGCTCTTCCTTGGCAGGGGTCAGAAGTCCACAACGCGCACC
>NW_022103915.1:432580-445731 GCF_000313985.2 Echinops telfairi
GGCCGGACGCAGTGCGGGAGACGCGGGAGCGGGGCGCGGCAGGACCCGCCGCCGGCTCTGCGCTCGGGGTCTGGTTCCTGTGAGGCTGTGTCCGCTCCAGGGGTCTGTGCGCACTCTGCGTCCCGCGCCTTCCCTGACCATTTGCGTTCCTCTCGCTCGCTCTGTCCCCGGCTGTGTCTCTCTCTGGGGACAGTGTCTCGTCCCGGTGCTGTGGTGGCCGTGAGAAGGGCCGCGTGTCTTTGGGGCGTGAGGCTGTGCACCACCAGCGCCCTGGGGACAGGTTTCCGGGCTGCCCCTAATCTGCCTGGGGGAGCATTCCGCTGGCCGTGCAGTCGGGCAGCTGGTCGTGGTCGCTGGGTCTGGTGGTGTGGCTGTTTCACATGGCTTGGTGGTGGCTCTGGCAGGGTCATGCTTTGGGGGGTCTGGTAGAGCTTGGAGATGGGTCTTCAAGGCTCCCTGTGCTGGACAAGGGGGGCTGGCTGCTGCCTATGGAGTGACCCCTTCCTCTGAGACTCTGGTCTCAGCAGGATGGGGCCTTCTGCACTTTGTCTGTCTGTCTGTTGGGGGCTTGAGTGTCCCAGCATCTAGGCAGGCCAGTGAGGTGGCAGGGGGGAGAGGCAGTCCCTCTTGGTGGGTCAGCACTGCGGCAGCTTGGCCACACCCAGGGCACCTGGCCAACAGCAGGCTGGGGAGGGGCTGAGCTGCCTTGGTCCGTCCTGGACCCCACTCTGGATGTTGCAGGT
Source organism: Echinops telfairi (assembly GCF_000313985.2). NCBI lineage: Eukaryota > Metazoa > Chordata > Mammalia > Afrosoricida > Tenrecidae > Echinops > Echinops telfairi. Next base: position 433,324 of record NW_022103915.1, read on the forward strand.
TCTCTCACACCCCCTCCCCGAGAGCTCGCAGGCAGGATGAGAGGAGTGGTCTGGTGGGGTGGCCGGGGCAGGCAGCCCTGCGAACCCCCCACTCAGATGAGAGTCTGGAAGCTAGTAGGAGAGCCATGATGCTCGTGGTCAGTGGACTCCACCTCTGTCCTGCATCTGACCCACCTTGGACCCATGGCATCATATGACCTCATCCCACACAAGCTCTGCTCTCGTCTAAGCTGCAGGGCTGTCCCTTCCCGAGGAGCAAGGCAAGGCTAGCGGCTCCTGAGGGTGGCTTTGTTAGGCCTGGAAGATTAGAGTCCCACAAGCCCCCACCCAGGCAGGCCCTCCACAACTTCATAGGCTGGGGCAAACGATCTTAGTCTAGGCGCTTTCCAACCCCAGACCACTCCCAGAGGGCCAGCCATGGGTAGTCCTCCTCGTCCTTATTCACAGGTCCAAACACACCTTCCAGTGCCAGCCGTGCCAGACGCCCCCAGCCTCCCCATCCCATTGCCTGTCTGGGTCTCAGGACCAGGGACAGGGTGTCTCTTGGCCTGCCAGGCTGTGTAGGGAGGCTGCCCCCTGGTGGCCGCATCATCAGGAACACCCAGTGGCTGGATGCCCTAATCCGCCCAGTTCATTCCACTTGGAGCTGACCAGTGCCTGTCCTTCACCAGCCATGCCCCAGACCCGGGGAGAAGAAAGGAGGGCTCCCCTAGGTGTAGGTTTGACATCCAGCCCTTCTGCTGTAGTATGTCAGCCACTTCACCCCGAAGGGCACCTGCTTTTTCTCCCCAGGGAGGTCTGCCTCTTTCTCAGCCTGAGCTGGGCTGCCCTGCACCTGCCTTGCATCTGCAGACCCTGCATGGCCTGAGCCTCTCTCCCACCAGAATCCTCACTGGTGGAAGGTGAGGGAGTTTCAAGGTGCAGGAAGTCCCATGAAAGGTCTGGTGCTGCATCCTCAATGGGTCCGCCAGCTTTTCTGTCTCTGTGTGGGCTCCCCGGCACCTTGGTGCTGCTGACAGTCATGGAGTGACCACACCTTTCCATAGCCAAGGTCAGCATAGGGTGGGACAAGTGCTGGCACTCCAGCTGTTGCCCCTGACCACTCCCTATGACCGTCCATGGTGGGGGACAATGCAGCCCCCACATTGTGGAGAGAGAGTGAGGTTCAGAGCCGGAAGGACAGCGCTCTGCCCAGCCCCCAGCTGGGCTTCACTGAGAGGTGATGAACATGCTGCCTCTGCCAGCCCTGCCCATCAGGCAGGGCACTCTGGGCATTATCTCTGGGGACAGGCTCCTGTGCCCTCCCCAGACTGGGGTGTCTGTGTCAGGACACCCCACAGGGAGGCATCAGAAGCCTGGCCTCCAAGGAATGTCCCTATTGTGAGACATTTTCTCAGAAACCTCAGCTGTGTGCGCGCGTGTGTGTGTGTGTGTGTGTGTGTGTGTGTGTGTGTGTGTGTGTGTTGGGGTGATGGTGTTCCTGATAGTACCCTAGTACTTTTTCTTGGGGGAAACTGAGACGGTGGCCCCAGGTCCTGTCCTTCAAGCTCACAGGACTCCCACTTAGGTGCCTCAGGCTTCCTCTCCAGGTGCCTCTGGCCCCCAGGCCCCCCACTCTAGATGCCCTTCCCTCCCTCCTGCTGAACCTTTCAGCCTGGGCCCTGCCTCTTCTAGATGCCTCCTCCCATTGCTGCCCGTCCTACCCTCCCAGAGCTCTGTAAGGTTCAGGCTGGGAATGCCTTACCTGGGCCAAGTGGGGTGGGTGGGGCTCTGGCCACCTGAGGGGTCCCTGACCTCACGGCAGGAGTAAAAAGCCAAGGTGCCCTCTCATAGGCTGCCCTCAGGCTAATGTGAAGTGAGGATACTGCCTTTCCAACTGTGTCCAGGGGTCTGCGATTCTGGGGTTGACATGCCCAGCTCAGGACCTGGGGTGGGTGGCTAGAGGGGTCAAGGGAATGGCCAGCTGGGCCAGGGTGGCTTCAGGAGGAAGGCCAATCAGATGGAGACCCTGGGCTCTCAGAGATAGGCTAGCTTAGACTGTGGGGAGGTCGCTGTGATCCGAGGCCACTTGTAGCCAAGGGACCTTATGGCAGCCTCAGTGGGCTGGGGCTGGGCTTGGGGGGCTGACTGGCCTGCTGCAGTGGGCCAGGCAGGTGAGCCAGGGAGGTTCTGTGTGAACACACAGTGAGGCTAGCATGCCCCCTGGAACTCCTACCCGGCTCTCGGCTGCACAGGCCGTGGGACCAAAAATCAGCAGCCCACCGTCCCGGAGCCCCCTGCCTGCCTGGCTCTCCCTACGTATGTTTTTGGGAAGTCACCAGTGGCTGGGAGCCAGAGGCCGCCCTTGGGATAAATATTTAATAGTCAGAAGCACTCTCTGAAATGGAAAAATGGAACTGGGCCCAGGAGTGGGGATGGGTGGGGCAGCAGTGTAGCTACTCCCTACACCCCACCCCCCCCAGCGCTGCAGAAATATGTACAGCCAACGCCCTGCCTCCTGGACCAGAGAGGGCTGCAGTGCCCCCAGCATGTGCTGGGGGGCCAAGCCGGAGCCCCTCAAGAAGCACACACCTGTCCCAGGGGTGCAGGTCGGGCCTGGGCTTGGCAGCTGTGTTCATGGCAGAGAGGATGGCCAAGGCCCCTCCCTATCCACACAGGGAGAGCTGGGCCAGGCTGACAGACCCTGCACCAGTCACCCTGGGCCAGCGCAGAGCCACTGGGCCAGTCAAGGGCCCTTTGTCGGGGCTGACTCCGCCTGTGGCCTCCTGGGCAGTGGGCCTGCCGCCCCTGGAGCTCTGCAGCCTTGGTCCCAGCCAGCTCCTCTGTGGTCAGGAGAGGAGCTGCCCCAAGACCCCTCCCACAGCCCCTCCTCTCAGAGGCCTCCTCGACACCATCCCCTGGAATGTGACCCCTCAACCCCGCCCTCCTGCTGACTCACTGTCAGTCAGTTGTGTACCAACCCCACGCTCCACCCACCCACCCCGTGTTCCCCTGGGAGTCCAGCTAAATACCTGGCTCTGGGATCTGCAGGGCTGGCCCAGGGACCCTCGGGATGCCAGCCACTGCCCTGTCTTCCAGGTGCCTCGCACCTGCCCCTTCCTCCCCCAGTAAAGGGTCCGCTCTGGACAGGGTTGAGAACCATGGCCTCTCCCAGCACAGTGGTCCTGAGCCCAGAGACAGCTGACCGCCCCGCCCCCACCCCCCATGACCCTGCACCTCTCATACATTTGCGTGCCCCCCCCCAGCTCTCCCCACTGGCTGGCCACTGTCCACGTGGACTGCTGGGTGGGCTCCAAGCAGAGGGAATGTGGGGGTGTAGGGGTCTGCCAAGGTGAAGGGGGAGGCTGGGCCAGTGAGGGTCTGACAGAGGCTTGCAGAGGGGCCTGGACGTGCCCCCAGTCCCCGACTGCGATCCTGTGGTGGGCGCCTGGCTGGGGTCAGAGGAGGCAGTGTATAGGAGAAACTGACTGGCTCAGAAGGGACCAGGCTCAGGCCAGTGCTGTCCCTCGGTGAGTCAGTCAGCCACTCGCCCACCTGGGACTGCAGGCAGGTGTGAGCACTGGGTGAGGGCTGTCTGGGTGTGGCCGCCCTTCCTCCTGTATGAGACATTTCCTCGTTAGGTGTTGCCCGGTGGGGGAAGTTGCCCGGTTACTAAGCGAAGGTTGGGACCCCCTTTCGGGCTTGATGTGAAGGAAGCTGTGGGGGTTGGCCCTCTGTTGCCACCCCAACTCAACCGCTGAGTGCTTAGCTCTTTGTGCCACCAGGCTCCCTGTACGGTGAAGACAGCTATGGAGCAGGTCTGCCCTATAACAGGGCCCTGCCCCCACCCAGGGCACTGCCTGCCCCCTCAGATGGCACCTGGGCCCACATTCCCCACAGAGCTTGGGGTGTAAGTCACCACAGCACCCCAAGAAACCCTGTCCTGTGCCTGGTCAGACCTGGAGGCAGGGCTGTGGGGGCTGCTGGGGCTGGGGCTGGCACCCACTGCCCTGGCACCCCAGGCCAAACTCTCAGCGGCTCGGGCTTGCTCAGCCTGTTCCTGGGTTGCAATGCCCACAACCAGCCAGCCCTCCATGCCAGCCATGGGCACAGGGAGGGGCCACTGGGATCCTGCAGGAGATCTGTGATAACAGAGCCCAGGAGGTCCTGCCTGGGCTTGCCTGCGCCTCCCAGCACTGCAGGGTGTTAGGGGGGCAGCCACCGGGCCTCAGTGATGTGGTAGGCCAGGCAGCTTGCATGTCGGGAGCCAGACCCCAGATGGTCAGGTTGTGGGGGTGTTTCTTGGCTTCCACTTGATCTGGGGGGCTTCTGCAACACCCCGTTCATCGGATTCCCCAGCCTGGAAGGGCAGCTGGGCAGGGCAGGGGCCCCTCACAGGCTCAGGTCTCCCTGGTGGACACAGGCCATCACTTCAGCCTGAGACAGGCCTGCTGCACCTGAGCTCAGGGCCATGGCCCCCTGAGGTCACAAGCCTGTGTCCCCATCTCCACCTGAGACCCCAGTGTCAGAGGTTTGTATCCCCACCTCTGCTCAGGGGCCGTGTCCCCCTGAGGCCCAGGTGTCACAGGTCCTGTCCTCATCTCAGGTCCTTTGAGAGGTGTCCTAGACTGCATCTTCCTTTCCTTGCTTGGCCCTGGGGCAGCTCAGCGTAACACAGGGTTGGACAGTATAGCTTCATGTCTGTGTGGTTTGTCCACAATGGGCTGGGCCACAGTGACTCAGCTGTCCGGCAGGCCAGTTCCTTCTGTGGTCAGCCACTTGGGCTAGGGGCTCCACAGCTCTGTGAAGCTGGGTACAGGGGGTTTGGCCTGGGTCCTCCCCTGGGCCTTGGCCTAGGCCTAGCTTGGAAGGGGGCCCGCCCACTCCCTTGTGGGCCAGGGCAGCTAGGCTGGGCACTGATCCTACTGGGGAGGAGCTGGAGGGAGGGACAAAGAGGGGAGGGGCCGAGGGAGGCTGCGGCAGAGCCTGGGAAGTCACTCTGGCAGTCAGTCGGGAGAACGCCTTCGTTTGGTAAGCAGCTCTACCCAGCGCTGCCTGGCCCCTCCCAGGATCCCCCGGGACCCTCCCTGCCCAGTCTGATCGGGGCCAGCACTTGGGCTCCGCAGAGGCCTGGCTGATACCAGGGCTGGAAGGTGTGTCAGTCCCAGCTCAGGGCCTTTTGCAGAGGGCTGGGGTGCTGGGGAGAGGAGGGGCTGGGTGTCTGAGGTGTGGCCAGGACCTCTTGGCTGCCCCCGCCTTGGGCAGGTGGCAGGGTGGTCTTAGTGTGCGAGAGCTTGGGCAGGGGCGGGGACAGTGGTTCGAGAGTGGGAGAGCTTGAGCCCACCATACCAGCAGGACGGGTTCTGTTCAGCACACCCAGGTCTCCAAGGACCTCCCAGGTGGACATGGTCACCCATGTCCTTGTGGGGAAACAGGGCCCTGGACGGGGACCTTGCCCGAGCCTGTCTTCCTGGAGGGGTCAGAGGGAGGCTTTGGTGGCAGGGTCACTAGTCACGGTCACCACCCTGGACATCAGTGTGCCTACCCTGTCTTCACAGAGACAGCAGCAGGCTCAGGTCTGCTGATGGTACCCCAGAGACAGGAGCTTGGGCTGCTCCTGCTGGCCGGGTGAGGGGGGACGGGCAGCTGGCCTGGTCTTTGCTTCCTCTTTAGGGGGATGAAATGAACCAGCCACTCTGCCCCTTCCAGAGGTCCCATCAGCACCCAGCCAGCCTCTCCTTGATGAGTGGGTGGGTGGGGAGGGGCCCGTGCTGGCCAGGGAGTGTACCTGGCAGAGGACCGGGCAGGGAGGGTTGGACTTGGGGAGGGGAGAGATGGGGAGGAGACACTGGAGGGGCTGATGCCCGTGGCTGACCCTAGCACGCTTAGAGCCTAGAGGGCAGGAGCCAGGAGCCGGGATCTGCCCAGCCCCTCCTGAGAGAATTAGCTGAGGAGAAATCAGGAGGGGCCAAGCGGTCTGTGGGTATTGCTGCGGAAAGCGTGAAGGTCTTGTGATGGCCAGCCGGAGCCCAGCTCTCATGGTCATGTTCAGGGAGGGGCTGCAGTCCATGTGCCAAGGGAGTAGGTCTGTGTGTGGGCCCCAGGGCAGTGCCCTGGCTGCCTGAGCCTGACTCAGCCTCCCCTGGACTCCTGACCTGGCCCGCCAGGCCGCTGGGACTGTCCACTGGTAGGCAGAGGGACACTGGACACACACGCACACACAAATACCCATGAGCAACCTGTGTGCACACACATTCACAAGCATACATGGCCCTATGCACACACAAGCACACCCTACAAATGCATCCATACACACATGGTATGCACACTCCATGCATACCTCCATCCTCAGACACACTCCCTGTGCACACACACGAGCATGCACACCCTCATAGCGCACCCCCATGCAGCACCCATGCACAGACACCACTTGCACACCCCGTAAGCACCCCCATCCCCATGCACACTCCCTGCGCATGTTCCCCACGCACATCCTGCACATGTGTACACAGACCTGCCTGCCAGGACAGTCCCGAGAGCCACCTCCTGGGCTCATCTCTGTGAAGCTCTTCCCTGGGCCCTATCTCCCAGGGCAACACTACCACCACGTCCGTCCCCGGAATCAGGGCTGAACAGCTCTGACAGCTGGATGCAGGCTTGGACCCCCCGACACACACCAGGTACTGCACCCTGGGCTCACTGAGACCCACTTGGCAGGTGATGGGAGAGACCTCAGCTTGACCCTGTGTTGGGGTGTCATCCTGGGCAGGGAGCCCCCCTCTCTCCTTCCAGCTCGCCTCCCAGGCTAGCAGTAACCCTCCTCAGCCCTGCTGGCTCCACAAGCCCTGCCCACCGTGGACAGTTCAACCCCATAAGACCCCAAGACATGTGGTTGAACTGGGATCCCTCCTGGGGTGTCCGAGGCCTGAGTGGCAGGACTCAGAAGGCAGGGCCACCTCAGAGGACGGTGTCGGGTTCCAAGTGGGTCCTGTGGCAGCCCCAGCGCACAGACCTGCTCGGCTGTTCCCATGGCATCCCTGCGGTCCCCAGAGCAGGCCTGGGAGAAGTGATCAGGCCAGGCTGGACAGACAGGGCAGGGCAGCTTCTCAGGGAGCGATGGGTGCTTGGGTGGGGTCTCTCCTAGTCTCCCGGGGGCTGGAAGGGGTGGACTTCCCTCCTGTGGTGGGCCTGGGCTCCGCCTCCCCCCTCCCCCTAAGCTCTTGTTCTGGTTTAGGGAAGGCAGCTTGCTCCTCCCCTTCGCCCCCCACCCCATGTGGCTCCCCAGAGCCTCGTCTTCACCTGTGGGTGGGGGTGGGGTGGGGGCAGGATCCGGACAGCTGCTGTCAGAAGGCGGGGAAGAGAACTGGGTCACCACCAACGGGAGGTGCCTGCTCTGGGCCACCCCCTGCAGGGCGTGCTTCAGGCTCTGGGCTGTCAACATCCTCCCCAACATGCCCACTACACCCAGGGGGTTCCCCTGGAACTGACCTGGGGGTGCTGCTTCTTTGGGTTGGGTGGCACTTGCTGGCTGCTCCCCCAGTTTCCCAGCTGCCCCTGCCTCCTCCGAGGGGGTCCCTGGGGCCCTGCTTCCTCCAAACTGCCCCGAATTGCTGACCATTCCCAGGGACAGGCCTTCCTGCTGGGGGGCTGGGGGAGATGCCTCACTTGGGGGTGACTGAGCTGAAGTCTTTGCAACCTCCTCCCATCTCTCCTCCTGGGGCCCAGCCCCACCCCAGCAGTCAGGCGGGAGGTGAGGTCCTGTGTGCCCCCTCCAGTGGGGACAGAGCCCTGCGAACCCCAGCTGGGCAAGGGGGAGGGGGTGGCAGGGGCCAGCCCAGGCGGCCAGCTGGAGCTTCTGTCCTGGGGGTTCTTCCTTTAAGCGTTGCCTGTCATTCACAGGAGCTGGGCTGCAGTGTTGTTGGGGAAGGTTTCCACTAAGAGGTTTGGCTTTGAACTCGTGGAAGGTGGTGGCTGTAGATTTTCATTTCTTCGGAGGCAGTTTGGTGCATGCTTTTCCCCAGAGGCGTCCAGTCCCAACTTGACCAGCACCGCCCTGGTCATTTCTTTGACCTTTTGTGGGGTTTTCACTTTTTTAAAGGAGAAGTGGTACCAATCCTGCGTGTGGAGGGGATGTGTTTTCACAGCGGTGTGCCTCCCTGGGGTGGGGTGGGTGGGCAGCTCCCACCTGAGCCACTCCTGCTCCCCAGAGCAGTGACTCCCATGTGTCCACAGCCTCTTTCTGCTCTGCCCATCAGTCAGTACCTGCCACTCATTTCTCTCGTGCTGTGTGGGTGGGTGTCTGAGCCTTCCTGGTTTCTCACAAGTCCCCTTTGTGCAGGGCTCTGTGGGCACAGACGTGGCCATTCTGTTATTCAACCTGGGTGTGGGGCATCGAGTCTTTGCCCAGCAAAGGAGTGTTTTACCTGGGTACAGTGTGCGTTTTACCTGGGTATAGTGGAATGTTTTACCTGGTATAGAATCTCTTAGGAGCATGGGTGGGTACGAGTTGGGTTGTTAACCAGTAACCACAAAGTCAGCAGCTCCTTGGGAGAAAGACGGGCCTTTCTGCCCCAGTGCAGAGCTCCAGCCACGGGAGCCACGCAGCGATTGCACCCTGTCCCACGGGCACGAGGAGTCAGCAGCGATTCGATGGAGTGGGGGTGTTTCTGGTTTTTGAATAGAGTCCCTGCCCCGGTTCGGAGTGGTTCACCCAGTTGCCGTCTCTCACCCTGGTGTGGGGTGCTGACCCTGGAGGAGGGTATGCTGATCTGTCATAGATGAGCACATGGTGTTCCAAGCCACAGCCCCAAGTCCTCACCACCACTGGTCTTCTCTCAGAGTGGGCGTGGGTAGGGGCTGAGAGCCACCTTCTGTGGTGTCCCACTGTGTCGCCTGGGTGGCTAAGGGTGCGGATCCCCCCCACCCTGTGCCTTATTGGCTGGTTGGATGGATGCCCCTTTCTGAACCGCATTTTTTTGGCCTATTTTTTGGTTGGGTTTTCTGTCTTTTTCTTTGTAAGAATCTCTGTGCATTCAGGGTGGGTGCCCTTCTTGGATAAATGGATAGCAACTCTCTTTGTGCCCCATCTGTGGCTTGGCCTTTCACTCCCTCGGATGCCTTCCCATGTGACCCATTTATCAGTCATGTTTCCTCCAAGGCAGGGCTGTTGAAGAGGGGATTTCCCCCGGGGTCATTTCTGCTTGCCTTACCAATACTTTGCTGCTGGACCTTCAACTTTTAAGCACGGCGTAGGCTACTGGTTTTCTGTTTTATTTCCATACCCTTTACCAAGCTTCTAGTTTTTGTATTTTAATTTAAAAAATTTTTTGAACAAGGAAAGGTTGTTGAATTGTATCAGATGGTGTTACAGAATTTTAAATGATCACACTCTTCCACCACCACCCCACCCCGTAGTCTTCTAATGTGGGATTGGTTTCCATTGTTAAGTCAGACATTTCTGGGGTGAACCCCACTCTGCTAGGACACCTCATGATCTTGCTATTGGATGGGCTTGGCTAGCCAGTGACTTGCCCTGTGTCTGAGAGGAGTCGGCTCAGGGTTTCCTCGTTTTGCTGTTGGTCTGTTGGCCGTGTAACCCGAGAGGCGCAGTCTCCTGAGTTTTCCAGACTGCCAGAGGGTGGTGAGAGTAGGGCTGTTTCTCCGGTAAACGCTTGAAGCAGTCCATGGTGCCACTGACTGCGTGTGGCATTTTCTTCTGGGCGAGCTGTGGTCACTGGTGGTGTATCATGAGTCGCGATGGGACTCTGCAGACCCCCCATCTCGTCTATCCATTGTGGTAGGTTGCGTTTTCAGAGCAGGCGAGATCCCCGTCCGAATAGTCTCTTCTGGGTGCTCCTAAACCTGAAGGACCAGTTCCACTGTGTACTGGATGAGCCGGAATCTATTCATCAGTCGGCAGTCAAAACCAAAATTTGACTTTCTTGTTTCTCACTACTGTAGAGTTTTTAACCCACTAAACAAAACACATTTCTAGTATTATCTTTGGTGAGAGTCTCTGTCATGTATCTTTTCTATTCTTTGCTTTAATTTGCTGTGTTGTTTTTTGTTTCTGGTATACCTTTCGGAGACGAATTCTTGGGTCATTGGCTTTATAGGATTCCTCTGACCTCACAGACCCCCTCATGCTCGAAGTCTAAGGCGACCGGATTTGAACATCGGTAAAGCGGGACACCATTGATAGAACTCCTATCCTGGCGAAATAGCCACATGGCAGCCGAAAACCCTATACCCTGGCTTATCGTGCATTTTTTCCAAAAATCGGAACTTTTAAAAAATGCCGCGAGACGCAGGAAAAAGTGTTAAAAATCGGGACTGTCCCGCCCAAAGCGGGACGTCTGGTCACCTTATCTAAGTCTGCCTTAAGGATGGCTTTCGGTGCACGCTGCAGTCCTGTTTTGAAAGTCACCGTTATCGTTGGTGTCTGCAGTTAGGGCGGGTCGGGGTGGGGGGGGGGCGTCGGACAGAGCAGCGCCCCAGGACGGCGCAGGCTGCAGGTGCCGTGGCAGCAAGTCTTTAATGAGGAAGAATGGACACGGAATAAGGCACACCTGGTTTTCATGTACAGCTAGTTGAGTGTTGACAAACATACACACCCACATGATGACCATCACAAGCCAGGTATGTAACACTAAGGACATGGACAGTGTCCCCAGGCCCGTCTGCAGGGAGCTCCCCACTTGGCTCCAATCGGCTCTTTGACCTTAGAGGCTAGGCCGGTCTTTCCTTGTGCCTCATGCCTGTGGAAGTTCACATGGCAGAAGCTCATGCCCCCCTTGTGGGTGTCAGTTGCCGGCCCTTTCTCGTGGTCCAAGTGTGGGTGTGGGACGGTGGGTTTATCGCTTCGTGTGTGGAGGCCGTTGTCTGCAGGCTTCGGAGATGATGCACTACGACGCTGCCATCGGCGCGAGCCGAGCCGTTGTGCCGGTGCATTTCCTTTCTCTTGAGCCAAACACCTGAGATGTGGAAAGGAGCCCTCGTGGTGTAGTGGGATAAGTGCTGGGCTCTTCACCACAATCCCCGCGGTTCAAGCCCACCAGCTGCTCTGAGGCTGCCACCCCTGTAAAGGTGTACGCTCTCCAACACCCTGGGCATGACTGCTAGGGATCAGCATCAACCCCATGGTGGTCTTTCTTTTGGATGGTCAGCGTACATTTATCTCAAGAGGGACAGGTCCCTGAAGAAGGACAGCATCCTTGGTAAAGTAGAGGGGCAGTAAAAAAGACCGCCTTCGAGGAGGCGAATGGACACAAGAACCGCAACAATGGCCTTCAACTTATCAAGGGTCGTGAGGATAGTTCAGGGCCAGGCAGTGCTGTTCCTGTCAGACCTGCAATCTGAGGAGGGGCCGGACCAGGCAGTGTTAGGGCTGGAGTCTCTGTGAGTTGGCACCAAGTCGATGACACTTAAGAAATTTTTTAAAAAAATAAGAAGCTGCCAAACCGTTTTCCAGTGTGACTGTCCTAGGTCGCTTTTCGCCAGCATCCCAGCAACTCCACATCTGCCTGCAGTCGGCGCCAGCGTGCTCCTTGCTTGACATCACTCTAGTGTTGCCCTGGCATCTGGGCATCTCCATGTGGTTTTAACTGCTACGTCTTTCTGGCTGTCTCCCCCTTGTGCCTGTTGACTCTTTGTGCATATTCTTTTGTGCAGTGTCTGTCCAAATCTTTGCCTATTTATCACTGATGTTTCCACTGGCACTAGGGTCTCTTCTGAACACAAGTCCTTTGTCAGATATGTGTATTTATTGCCTAGTCCCTTCCTAAACATCAGAAGCCTTCAACAATGATTAAGTCTGATGAACTTTTTCGCTCTATGATTTGAGTGTTTTGAATCCTTTCTAAGACATCATGGTCTCCCCTGTGGTGGCTAAGGCTCTCTCTTGTGCTTTCTTCTAGATGTTTTATAGTTTTGGGTTTTGTACCTAGCTCTGGTTTCTTGGAGTCCGTTTTTATGGGTCCAGGTCTCATGTTTCCAAACAAGTATCTAGTTGTTACAGTGCCATCTGTTGAAAAGAGGGTTCTTTTCCTGTTGAAGTATCAGTCAGAACCTGCTTGAGCGTGTAAGTGGGGCTTGATCTGGGTATTTGTGTCACTCTGTCTCCAGGGCTGTATTTAGCAGTAAGTCTTGAAGCCAGCTCGTGAAGCCTTGTTCTGCCTCCCCTAAGTTGTTTTCATAGACTTACTCTCTTGGAAACCCACAGGTGCAGGTCCACCCTGCCCCCCAGGGTCCCCGGGAGTCGACATTGACTCGATGGCTGTGAGTTTGGGTTTGGTACTCCATCACAGGGTCCGTGGGGGGAGAGATGGCCTCTTTATCACACAGACTCTTCCAGCTGGTGAAGGCACCACTCTCCCTGAGCCTTAGCTTTTCTTCCTTCTCTCCCCTGTGCAGGCAGGGGGCATTCCCCCA
>NW_022103915.1:446086-451274 GCF_000313985.2 Echinops telfairi
CCAAGGGCATGGCCCTCTCTCTCCCCTGTGCAGGCAGGGGGCATTGCCCCAGGGGCATGGCCCTCTCTCTCCCTTGTGAGGGCAGGTTGACACCCCCTCTCCAGGGTCATGGTCCTCTCTCTCCTGTGCAGAACAGGGCAGCACCCTCTTCAGGGTCATGGGCCTTCTTGGGTTCCTGTCTGCAGGTCCAATGCCTCCACTCACCTCAGTGTCTCTCTCTGTAGAATCTGGCCGGCAGCTTCAGCCGGAGGACCCCAACGCAGACACTGAAGAGACCGGCTCTGTAAGTGAGGTTCCCCCCCAGCCCCGGACAGGGCCTGGCGGAACATGGCAGTGGGGTAACTGGATCCCCACTTTCTGCAGGTGATGGAAGGGTCTGTGGGTGAGATTATCCGGCCACGGCCACAGGGGTCCTCACCCGTCTACGAACACACCACTGAGGGGACGGGTTTTGGCCTCCAGGTAAGGCTCCTGGACAGAGACTCACAGGTTTGGAATGGCCACATACCAGCCACTCCACTGCCCGACGGTGTCCCAGCTGGGCCCCAGTGAGCCTTGCTCCCTGGGGGGGCAGTGGATGAGCTGAAGGCAGACAGCTTCTTGGGAGAGGGGGCTGAGGAAGGGGCTGGGGGACATACTGACCAAGGGACCCATTTTGCTCAGTGTGGATTTCTTTCCACTCCAATTGCCCTGGGGCTGTGGGGGCTGGGTGGTGGCCACATGCCACCCTCTCCCAGTGTGAGGGAGGGGGACTCTGGCCTGATGCTGACGTTGGCTACCTGTGTCTGCAGGAGGACGCCCCGGGTCTGCGTGCCTCCTCAGGGAGCCGGAGGTTGTGGTGGAAACGCGACTCAGGGGACTCCCGGAGCTTCTCCAGGATGAGTCGCCAGGAGGTGGGTCAGAGCAGAGCAGCCACAGGGACTGGGGTGAGGGAGAGGGGAGGCAGGGGAGTCAAAGAGGACCCAGCAGAGGACACCTGGCTTTCCCTGGCCCTCCTACCCTGATATTCTGACCATGAGGCTGAGAGCCCAGAGCTGGTCAGATGCAACCGGTCCGGGGTTCATTTTCTGGCCTGCACAGGGTGCCTTGGCCTCCGTGGACGAGTCAGGTGCCCTCCAGCTGTTGCCCAGGGTGCCCAGGATGTGGGAAGGGCAGCGAGGAACTGGCAGGGGAAGAGCCTTCGCGCTCATCCAGCCCGCCCCCTCCAGTCAGCTCCTCCCACGAAACTGCCAGCAGCGGAGTCCCCAAAAGCCTGGGGCCAGGGGCCAGATAGGGAGGGGGTCGGCCATCCCTGGGGCAGCCCTCAGGACATTTGTACTTCCGATCCAGGTTCAGCAGGGGGCAGCGGAGGTGATGCTCAAGACCGAGGTGGAGGCTGGCGCCAGCGGCTACAGCGTCACTGGAGGTGGCCACCAGGGCATCTTTGTCCAGCAGGTGCTGAAGGAGTCCTCAGCTGCCAAGCTCTTCAACTTGAGAGAAGGTGTGTGCTGCCCACCTCGCCCCTCACCCGAGGACGAGGACGGCAACGCGCAGGCTGGGCCCTGCTTGCTGCCCGAGGTGTCCTCGCTGGGGAAGTGGGCTCATCTCCCAGCTGCACCCCCTTGCTGTCCCGTTAACTGGAACAGGGCCACCGGAGGGGGGTCCCTTCTTTGTCACATCCCTTCCTGCAGGCCTTTCCCTGCTGATGTTCCAAGGTAAGGGACAGGAGCCTGCCCTGCAGGGGTGGGTCCTGGGGGCGGGGCCCGAGGGGCGGGGCCCTGAGGGGGGCAGGCTGAGGGGCGGAGTCCTGAGGTGACTGGGTCCTTGGACGGGAACAAGGAGGGGCCCCTGTGAAGGGACAGAGGTCCTGAGGGAAGGAAGCCTGAGGGAGGGAGGGTCCTGAGGGGGCGGAGTCTTGAGGGGGCGGAGTCCTGAGGTGCCTGGGACCTTGAACATGAACAATAGAACAACCGGGTGCCTGTGAGGGGCAGGGTCCCGAGGGGGCGGAGTCCTGAGAGGGGCGGGGTCTCGGGGGGACAGGATCCTGAGGTGACTGGGGACCTGTAAGGGACCAGGGCCTCAGGGGAAGGGGCGCCCATGAGGGACGCGGTCCTGAGTGGAAGGAGGCCTATGGCAGGCAGGGTCCTGAGGAGGCGGGGTCCTGAGTGGGCCGGCCTGTGGGGGCGGGGTCCTGTGGGGCCTGTGGACGACAGGGAGCCTATGAGGGCGGCAGGGTCCTGAGGGGGCGGAGTCCTGAGAAGGGCGGGGTCTCGGGGGCGGAGTCCTGAGAGGGGCGGGGTCTCGGGGGCGGAGTCCTGAGAGGGGCGGGGTCTCGGGGGCGGAGTCCTGAGAGGGGCGGGGTCTCGGGGGCGGAGTCCTGAGAGGGGCGGGGTCTCGAGGGGACAGGATCCTGAGGTGACTGGACCTGTAAGGGACCAGGGCCTGAGGGGAAGGGGCGCCTATGAGGGACGGCTCCTGAGTGGAAGGAGGCCTGAGGGGGACAGAGGTCTGACGAAGGTGGGGTCCTGAGGTGACTTGGACCTGTAGGGGATCAGGAGCTGAGGGAATAGTGGCCTGAGGGGAACAGGGCACCTGTGAGGGACAGGGGTCTGAGGTGGCCGGGCCTGTGGGGGGCAGGGCACTTGTGGCGCGGTGGAGGCTAAGCGGGAGAGGGACCTGAGGTGACTGGTGCTTGTGGGGGATGATCCACCTGGGGGCATGGGGGCTTGAGGGGATTGGGACCTGTGGGAGTAGGGACCTGAGGGGGTGGGGGCCTGATGGGGGTGGGGGCCAAGATGGATGGGGCTGGAAAGGGTGGAAGGGTGTTGGGAGCCCAAGGGCAATATAGGCTTGAGGGGGTTGGGAGACTGAGGAAGTCAAGGTCTGGGGGCCTGGGGTTCAGAGGGGTTGGAGGCCCAAGAGGGTCTTGGGCCAGGAAAACAAGGACCAGAGGTGTCAGGGGCCAAGGGAATCTAGGGGTGGAGATCGTTGGGAACCTAAGATAGAGTTGCATTGATGGGTCTAGGAACTAAAGGGGTCCAGGGGCTGAGAAGGCCCAAGGAGGCCGAGGGAGGTTCAGGGGAGGAGAGAGTTGAGGGCCTAAGGGAAGTAGTGGCTTGAAGGCCAATCTGTTATTCTCCAGGGGACCAGCTGCTCAGCACAACCATATTTTTTGATGACATTAAATATGAAGATGCTCTCAAAATCCTTCAGTACTCAGAGCCATATAAGGTTCAATTCAGGATCAGACGGAAACTTCCAGGCAGAGAGGACGAGAAGGGAGTGCCCAACGATGCTCAGCGAGGCCCGAAGGCCCCCAAGAAGCAGGTGAGGCTTGCTCAGTGGCAGGGGCTGTAAGTGGTCCCTGGGCTGCAGGAACAGACACCCACAACCTGCCTCCTGTCTTTCAGGATGAAGAGGCCACAGATCTGCCCCCTGAGAGTCCCACAAAGACCCTGGAGGTGGGAGGAGACCAAGACAAGCTACTCCCCAAGGCCAGGGAGGGGCGCAGCCGTCGGCCCCAGGAGAGACGCTCCTGGCCCAAATTCCCAGCACTTCGGCCTAAGTCCAGGTCAGGGCCCCGGCGATCCCATAGTTCCTCAGAGGCTTATGAGAGAGAGGGCCCTGACATGTCCCCCACAAGCACAGACACAGAGGACCCATGCCTGGGAGAGGAGCAGGAGCTGCAGGCTGGACGGCGCCGAAGGGGGTTCCCCAGTCTACGCTTCCGGTCCAGCTCAGGGCAGCGGAGCAAAGGGGCTGCAGGGCTGCCAGTTGCAGGGGTCTTGGAGGAGACAGAGTGCTGTGATACAGGGGTTTCTCTGGACGCGGAGCCCAGGAGTATTGGGGAGGGAGAGACAGGTGAGGTGGCAGACCTTGTGGACAGACACAGGGAGAAGAAGGGCAAGGAGAACAGGGAATCCTGGAGGAGCAGGCCATGGGGAGGGCTGTCCTCTGAAGAGGTCTTGGGGGACCCAGTACAGGGACTAGAGGTGGGGATAGCCAAGCTTTCTTTGCATGACCCCATGATGGCCAGTGATACCCAGAGCAAGCCCCCAGAAATACGAGTCCAAATCCCTCACTTGAAGACTCCACGCTTTGGGATAGCGAAGCAAACAGGCCTGAATGTAGACATGGGCACTTCAGAAGGCCAGCAGAGAAAGGGGACACAGAAGCTCTGGGGAGAGGGAGAGGAAAGGGTAGAAGAGAAGAGAGAAGGACCATCCCAGGAGAACATGCTGAGAGATGAAGGAGAGAGACACAAAGAGCAGAGAGCGGGAAGAGCCAGGTGGAAGAGCCAGACTGAGGACCAAAAGGGAGAAGTTGCCGAAGGAAAGTTGAAAACGGCCAAGTTAAAAATCCCATCCTTTGGATGGTCACCAAGTAAAGATCCAAAGACACCAGGGGCACAACGGGAAAAAGAGGTGGCAGGAATACAAGTGAGAGATGGCAGACCAGGGATGCAAGAAGGCGATAAGAGACAACACGTAGAATCTGAAGATCGGCACAGAACTATACACACAGGAATAACATTGGGTGAGAGCACAGATGTAAGTGGAGGACAGGAGAGGGAGTTCGCCTTAGAAACTAAGGACCATAGAATGAAAGCTGGCAAGTTCAAGATGCCCTCCTTCAAGATGCCCTCCTTTGGCGTGAGCACGCCTAGCAAATCCATCCAGGCTGAGGCCGACATGTCTCTGCCCAAGGCACAAGTGAAAGTGTCCCTGCCCAGCGTGGACGGCGATGTCAAGACCGGCGACCTCACCATTCAGCTCCCCTCTGCCTCGGCCGACGTGGACGTGAAGGCTGGTGAGGTGGGCGTGAAGCTCCCTGAGGGGCAGCTCCCTGAGGTCAAGTTGGCAGGAGAGTCAGTGGGAGCTGGACTCAAGGGGCACATGCCCAAGTTCGAGATGCCCGGCGTGAAAATGCCCAAAGTGGACCAGAAGGGTCCCAAGGTGGACCTAAAGGGCCCCAAGGTGCACCTGAAGGGCCCCAAGGGTGAGGTGGCATCGCCTGGCCTAGAGGTGTCCCTGCCCAGTGTGGATGTGGACATACAGGTGCCACGACTCCAGCTGGAGGGAGACGTGGCCCTGGGAGGCAAGGAATTGGCCACCAAGGACAGTAAATTCAAGATGCCCAAGTTCAAGATGCCCTCCTTTGGGATGTCGGCTGCCAGCAAGGACCTGGGCACCTCGGTGGACTTGCCCGG
>NW_022103915.1:466910-485544 GCF_000313985.2 Echinops telfairi
CAAGGACCTCAAGACCAAGGAGGGCAAGTTCAAGATGCCCTCCTTCAAGATGCCATCCTTTGGCGTGAGCACGCCAGGCAAGTCCATGGAGGCTGCGGCCGACATGTCTCTGCCCGAGCCACACGTGAAAGTGTCCCTTCCCAGTATCGAGGGCAATGAGAAATCCAGTGATGTCAATGTGGTCTTTCAGGGCCCCAACATGAACTTCCAGGCCCTCAAGTGTGAGGAGGCTTCCAGTGCCCTTGATATGCCCCTACCCCGTGAGGTATTGGATGTTCAGCCTCCTAGTGCCATGTTGGAATGTGCAGCTTCTCTGGAAGAGCCCGTTCTGCCCTGCAAGGATAGTCGATTCCATCTTCCCAGTGTTAGCATGCCCTCATTTAGCCATTTGTCCATGAATCTGTCCCAGGCAGATGAACATGTCTCCGGCCTTGACGTGAATTTGGCCCCATCGGTAGTGGATTCCACCTCGTGTGTTCATGCCCCTGACCTTTCCGATGGACCTAGTGATGTTTCTGTGGCTCACCCCACAGTGGAAGATCCTGTACAGCACAAAGGGAGGAAACCTCATTTGACGTTGCCCGTGGTCTTTCTCTCACGCCAGACGTCCTCTGAAGTCCCCGTTGTGTCTGGCCAGGCACAGGAGCTCACCGCTGCTCCAGCCGTTTCTGGGCTCTCCTCTCAGCCCAGGCCTCCTGCTTCTGAGCTAGAAGGGTCTTGTGGCGCCTGGTCGCAGCTGGTCTCCCCCACGGCTTTGCCTGATCGTGACAGTTCCAGCCATGATGTCACCCTCACCAAGTTCCAGGTGACAGAGGGGACTGCTGTGGCCATTCCTAAGACAGAGTTTCCTCATGATCATATCCCTGGGCCACCCTCGGATGGGGACTCTATCAGCCAGGAAGGCTCAGCAGAGGGACATTCTCAGACCAGAGCCCTGGCCTTCCAGGCGGCCACCATCCCCGGGCCTGCAGGTGTCCTCGTTCAAGCCACATATGGACGAGTGATGTTTCCTAAATTTTTCAAACCGAGGTTTGTGGTATCAGCGGCAGCAACAACTGCTTCTGAGTGCGGGAGCCTCGCAGGAGGGAATGAGCGAGCATCCCATCTACCTGGAATGGTGCTGCCTTCAGTGGCCAGCACCGTCCCCACAGGGCAAGCCACCCATCCTGGCCCTGACCTGCCTGGGGAAGCCGCCCCGGAGGGTACTGAGCGTGACGGGAAGGGCATCCCCTTCAGGATGCCCAGGCTGACGCTCCCTTCACTCAGCAGGTCTCCCAAGAAGGAGGCTGGGCTGCCGAGGGCACCTGAGGGCAGCCCCGAGCCTGTGGGTCTTGGTTTGGAGCCAGAATCTAGTCAGCCTAGTGCCCAGACAGGAGTACCGGCCCCCCTGGTGGAAGTGCACTCAGACCTTCCCCCTGAGAAGGAAGGTGCCAAGGGGGGCACAAGAAGGGCCAGGTTTGTCTTGCGCAAGCTCTCCTTCTCCAAGGGCAAGGGCTCTCCAGCAACCCTCCCCAAGAGCGGCCAGCACTGTCCCTCTGCCAACACACCATCCCCAGGACATGCCAGCGTGGACCAGAGAGAGGCCAAGGTGGAGGTGAGCTGGCAAGGGCATGTTCCATCCCACAGGGTGGGCAGTGGCGAGGGCGGGCTTGCAGACAGCTTCGGGGAAAGCATGGTCCCCTGCATGGATGAGGGAATCCTCCCAGCTGGGGCTCCACTGGGTACTGACACCCGCCCAGTGGAGAGCAGCGAGGGAGATGCCTGCGTGCCCTGGGTGCAGGTGGGCTCACAGGAGGGCTGGTTCCGAGCACCCAAGTTCCACATGCCTGGCTTCAGGCGTGCAACCCCCAAGGAGAAGGGCGTGGCTCGTGGTCCCATGGCTCAAGGTGGTGACACGGCAGCTGGAGTCCAGATCCCGGAGGCCCGTGTCCCAGAGACAGCCATGGGGCAGCCATGGCCCTTTAGCCTACAGACGCCGACCTGAGTGGAATGGCCTGTGAGACCCAGGCGTCTGTGGATGGCCTGCAAAAAAGTGTCCCCGGCCCCAGCTTGACACTGTCCTTCCCCACTGCCCGAATGGCTCCCACCGAGCTATCTGTCCCTGAGCCTGGGGTCCAGCCTGGTGATGACTCCCTTTCCCTGCAGGTACCTGATGGTGGGATTCTGTCAGAGGGCCAGGCTCCCCTCGGGGGGCCGGATGCTCTGAGCGTGGATCAATACATCGAAGGGCCTGTGACGCTGAAGACTTCACAGACCAGGGTGCCGGCCCAGGTGTCCCTCATCCAGATGGAGCGGCCCTGGGAGAGCTCCGTCGTCACTGTCACGTTCCCCAAGTTGAAAGTACCAAGATTTACATTCTGTGCCCCTGGCGCAGGTGAGGACATCTTCATCCCCTCTGTGAGAGAAGAGCTGTGTCCAGGGACAGGCCCTGGCCTGTGGGTGGCCAGCACCCCGCAGCTCAGCACTGGGGTCCCCCTGGAGCAGCCCTCGGACACAGATCTGCCCACCTCCAAGGTGCGAGTGCACCTTCAGAGCACCCCAGCAGAGAGCCGGGCTGTCACCATCCGGAGCAGGGTCACACCCGAGCCCTCTGAGGCCCTTTACACTCAGGTTGTGCGAGAGTCTGAGGTCCCCACCTCTGAGGTCCAGACGCCCTCCTATGGCTTCTCCCTGCTGAAGGTCAGAATCCCAGGGCCCTGGCCCCAGGCTGGTGTGCCCACAGCCACACAGGGCTCTGCAGCTGACAAGCAGGCCACCCCGGGAGCAGACCCTGTGTCTGCAGACCTGCAGCATGACACTGAAGAGCCCTTTGAGATCATCTTGCCCGGTGCTGGTGCCCCCAGGCCACAGGGGAGCCTGCCCGAAGGGCCCACCAGCCCCCAGCTTGCCGACAGTGATGAGGAGCCGGCGGAAATCCTGGAGTTCTCCCTGGAGGACAGCCAGGAGGTGCCTGCTGAGGAGGATGGTGGCTCCAAGGAGAGGCCAGCGAGTAAGAAGGCTGTTCCGGGTCTGTTCCGCTTCTGGCTTCCCAACATCGGCTTTTCGTCCTCTGTGGAGGAGACTCAGCACGACCCCTTGGGTGCCAGCCAGGCCTGCGCGCCCATCCAGACGCAGCCTGAGGCGAGGCCGGGGGCAGAGCTGCCTGAAAGGCCCGAGAAGGCCGGTTGGTTCCGATTTCCCAGATTAGGGTTCTCCTCTGCTCCAGCCGAGCCGAGGGAGAGCTGTGCGGCGGGGAGCGCTCAGGTGGAGCCGGAGCGCCAAGAGGAAGCAGTCATCTTTTTTGATGCTCGAGAAAGCCTGTCCCCTGAAGACCAAGAGGAAGGTACACCGGGCTCCAGTGGGACGGTGGCTTCTGCTGCGAGGACCGAGCTGGTACAGCTGGATCCAGGGCCACAGGCTGCCCCCAAGGCTGCTCCTAGGTCCCCCACCAAGTGAGGGCGAAGCAGGCTGGCTCTAGGCCATGTCAGCATTTCCACAGCTGTCCCCTGCTGCCGCCCCGCCCCCCGCCCCGCCCACAGCACCAAGATCAAGTGGTCCTCACCCTGTCCTCCATCCTGAAATAGGCTCCCAGGTGTTCCCAGCTCCCCCAGACCTGGGGACCAGGCATCCCTCTGCCTTTCCTAAGACATGCAGTAGTGCAAGACCAGGGAGAAGTCTTGGCTGAATAAAGGCGGGAGCCATGCATATTCCCAGGAGTTCTTGGCCACTCTTCTTTGTGCACAGGGGTGTGGTGGGGGGTCGGGGGAGAGTGCAGCCTCGGGGTGGTCTGTCCTACGCTCCAAGATGCTCTTTCTTCCAGAGACTGGGTCCTGTCTAATCCAGGTGGCCCGCTGCCTGCTCACCTGTGCTGGGACAAGTGCTCAGTGACAGGTCCTTGCTAGGACAGGCTTGGGGTGCTCTGTGGGGTGGGACGCGAGCAGGGCATCAGGGTGGTGGTGAAGGGGATGACAGGTGACACTGGACTTGGAAGGCACCTGCCAGGGTCTGGCAGAGCAGCATGGCCCCCTCTACCGCACACAGCTCCCACCCTGTAGCGACCAGATCCAGCAGCCAGCTGGCTGCGCTTGGGGAGGACAAAGACAGCAGGCACCCCCAGATCACTGCTGTGCTTCCATGCTCCTGTGTGTCCCCCCCGGGTACCCCCGTCCAGGCCTGAGTGGGTCTGGGAGTGGGTATTTCACTGGCTGGTCATTTTGCTGACCTTCATTGGTCACTCAGCAGTGGTGCACAGAGGGACAGAGAACAGTCCTCTGAGCTCACTATCTGGCTGGGGACAACGCACATAAACACACACAACATAGAGTCACATACACACATGAACCAACAGACACCATACGTCACACACAGATAAACATGAACACAGACACACCATATGTGTCACACACATGAACACAGTCACATACACAAACATGAATAGACAGACATGTGCACAGGCAATATACAGAGACAGACATATGCAGGTGTGCCATACATACATGTAAAGACACGTGTGCACACACACACACATAAACACACACAACCAGAGAGCAGTGCTGAGGTGGCAGGGTACAGAGTGGTAATGGCACAATAGGGGCCAAGTGTCAAGACTGGCGGCTGTGTCCCTGGTCACACTTTCTCTGGGCTGCACACAGGGATTAAGCCCCCAGTAGGGGCAGAGTGACCTTTAAGAGGTTTGGTTTTCCACAGCCATTCTCTGGGGCGCCCCCACCCCCACCCCAGGCCAGTGGGGACTTAGCACTCCGAGTGGGCAGCAGCCTCTTCCCTGGCCAGGCTGGCTGCTGATGACAAGTTCTCTGAGCTATGGGTGTGGGGACAAGAGCTGAGGGGCTTTTCCAGGACACTGTGGCCCCAGGGCTGCCCTGAACCCCTCCGAGCACTGGGTGGTGACCAGCAGGGGGACTAGCGGCTGGGATATCACGGAGGGCAAGTCCATCACTCCTGTGGTTGGTGACAGGGGCCATCTGCAGAGGAATGACTGCTGGGTGCCTGCAGCCCTGGGTGGGGTGCAATAGGGAGAAGCCAGCTGAGCCCCAGGTCTGGGGAGACTGACCCACAGTGGGGAGAGGGGGTGTTAGTCAGCAGAGTGCCCCAGGTGCGGGAAGGCTGTCCCATGTAATGAAAGGGTGTAGGGGTCAGTAGAGCCCCCAGGTGTGGGAGGCTGCCCCAATATTGTGAGAAAGGGTAGATGTCAGCAGAGTCCCCCAGGTTTGACAGCCCACAGGCCCCTTTGACTTCTCTGGAGTCAAGTCTGGGCAGTGGGCTGTGGGACAGGCAAGCTGCTGGGTGAGGACACCGCCCCCCCCCCCCAACCGACCCAAGCTTTCTGGGCCCCAGCCTGTAATAACACTGCAGCAGCTTCAGGCAGCTGCTGCGGTCTCCTTTTTCCACAGGGGTATGCTCAGGATCGTGGGGGCTGTACCGGGAGTGACTGGGGCTGTGGTCTCAGCTAAGGCTTAACTGGGGCATGTGCAACTGAGGGTCTCCGCTTCCTGTGCTCAGTCTCTGGCCACATGGGCCTCTCCAGAGGGCAGTCTGCTTCCTCAAAGCAAGTATGGGAAAACCTCCTAGCAGGGTGGATGGACTGTCCTGTCACGTGGCCCCCGGTACATCATTCTCACAACTGTTATGGTCTGAGCCCTGTGACCACAGAGGTCACAGGGCTGGTACCTGGCTGTCAGTTGCATGTGAGTAGAAGCTCTGGCCTGCACTTGGGGTGGGGGTAGCACAAGGGTAGGAACATAGGCACCTGAGCCATGTCACCGAGTCTCATCATTTGAGTCTTCTTTGGAGCCTCTTGGAGCAGGCTTGAGGGCAGTGTCCAGACCTAATGTGTCCCTGAAGGGCCTGGCCTGGCTAAGCATAGCCGGCCTCTCAACACAGCTTCCAACTCCATCTTGGGGTGAGGCTATGGCACAGCGCCCTCCTGGTATCGTGTGTGTGTGTGTGTGTGTGTGTGTGTGTGTGTGTGTGTGTGTGTGAGAGAGAGAGAGAGAGAGAGAGAGAGAGAGAGATCAAGCTCCGGGCACTAGGGGGCAGATGGGCAGAACCTGCTTCCCGAGGTGCCTGTGGGCCGGGGACAGCCAGGAGTGACACCAGTAGGTGGGTCACTGATCACTGTTTTCCTGGCTGGCCTTGGGCAGCCTGGGTTTGGAGGCCAGCAGAGATGGGGTGTTGAGCCCTGGAGCAGCGTGGACACATAGGGGTTTCAGGGAGAGGCTCATACCTAAGGCTTTGTACTGGGCCTGTGTAGATTGGGATGGGGGGCAGGGAGTTCTGAGAATGATGGAACTGGAGAGGTAGGTGTGAGCCCCAAGATTGCCAAGGCTCTGGGAAAACAGGAGAGGGTCTGCACTGATACCCAGCTCCTTGGTGCTTGGCACCCTTTCAGCACCAGGGACCCCGCCCAATCACAGCCTGGTGTCCAGGGTCCCTCCATCTGAAGTGGGTCCCCAGGTGGGCCCCAAGGTGCCAGGAGCACCCAGTCAGGTACTGACCCAGTACTTAGAGTCAAAGGGCCGGGCTTGGTGACCACACACAGGGTCAGCGGCCTCTTCTGCAGGTGACCAAGTGCTTCCCAGGATCCAGGCCCTACTCAGAGTCCCCCTGCATCCCAAATGCAAGCCTTCCCCAGCGTACCAGGCATGAGACCCACTCTGCGTGCTAGCCCCACCCCGCATCCCCTCCCTGCCATCTGGCACCCAGCCCTCCTGGGCTCACCCCTAAACCCCAATTGTACAACCAGAGCCCAGCTCTGAGGTCTAAGTCCCAACCCACAGCCTGGACCCCGCCCTGAAGTGTGAACCCTGCCCACACATGCTGGCACACAGGATCCCCACCCAGATCCTGCTTTCCACCCCCGCCCCCCAAGCCAACTGTGGCTTCCGCTCTAGAACTGGGCAGGAGATGGGCAAGGGTCCATCCACGCTGTGATGCACTGTCCCACTATCCCATGGCCCCACCGGACACTGGTGGCCGCATGGGGACCAGCCTCAGCAGAGTGCTAGGTGGGCCTGTCAGTTGGGACCAGCAGACTAGGACTGCGGTGCTGGACGCTCAGATGGAGCAGGATCTCGGAGGTCACCCTAGAGGTGCAGTGGCCAAGCATTGAGCTGCTAAACTCAAGGGCAGCAGTTCAAACCCACCAGCGCCTCTGGGAGAGAAAGCCGAGGCTGTCTGCTGCCACAAAAATGTACAGTCTCAGATTTAAGTGAAAAATAAAAAAAGGAAAGATTTACTGTCTGGGGTCGCTGTGGGTGAGGACCAACTGGAAGGCAGTGGGTCTGAGTCCTCCCTGGAGGAGGTGAGGTTTAGCAGGGGTGGGGCTGGAGGGCAGAAAGGACCCCAGAGTGGTCCAGCGTCAGTAAGCAGTCCTGGCCCTGGCCCAAGACTTGGGCAGGAGGGGTAGTGGGGGTGGGAACAGTATCCTGGAGCCTCAAGGCTGGTCTCAGGCCTGCCACACGCAATCCTGGCCCGGCGCCTGTCCATCCAGGCCCACGGCGTAGGGGGAGTCCCAGTCCCTCTCAAAGAGCTGTCGCAGCTGCTCCTGAACGGTGAGGGACCCTGGCGGGGCATGCGGACCCCTCTGACTGGCCACCAGGCCCACGCCTGAGGTGCTGCTGAAGTAGTCTTCCGACCAGTTGGAGGTGCCTGGGAGTGGGGGAGGGGCACTGGCCTCTGGTCTCATCCATGCTGAGGGTCACCAGCTGGTGCTGGGGACCCTCCCAGAGCTCCTGGCAGCCCAGCCAGGGGCCAGGTGACCAGGGTTTTCAGGCCTGTCCAGTGTGGCCATGTCGCCTGTGTGGCTCAGACCCCTTCAGCAGCCCCTCCACTCTGAGGACCCATGTGGGCACAAAGCCATGGTTTGTCTCCTTATGGGTTTAAGTGGCCACATCAGCCCCTGCCAAGCCACTTACCAATGTAGGCCGCCTTCTCCGTGACCATGAACTTGCTGTGGTCCATTCTGCTGAACGGGATGCCCGAGTGGTTCCCAACTGGCACGATGAACACTCGCTTGGGGCACAGAGGGTGTCAGGCAGCAGGCGAGAGGAAGGGCTGTCCCTGGGGTGCCCCCCAAGACCTGGCCGGGCCCTTACCACATTCAGAACCACACCAGCTGCTGGGTTATGGAGAGCCTGCAGCGACCGCAAGTAGGGGAACATGGAGGGGTCCGTGTGGAGCCAGCAGCTGACCAGCAGCCTCACGTGGACCCTCCTGCTGAAGGCGGCAGCCCGCAGTGCATTGTCCAGCACTGGCCAGTACCTGGGGCAGGGCGGGCCAGTGGGTGTTCCAGGCTAGTGACCTGCCCACGCCACACCCCTGGCCCACGCTACACCCCACCCACTCCTGCCCCATCCCACCCGTCCTAGCCCCGCCCCACTCTGACCCTGCCACCGCCCATCCTAGCCCCACCCACCCTTGGCCCCGCCCATCCCAGTCCCGTTCGCTCTGTCCCCGCCCCCACCCACCCTGGCCCTGCCTCCATACCTGGCTGGGTGGCTGAAGCGGGTGGTGGGGAAATAGTCCATGACTGAGACGTAGAGGAAGTCCCGGGCCGCTCCCATCACAGCCAGCAGTGCGTCCAGGTCTCGCGTGCGGCCGTGGGGACAGAGCGCGGGTGGCGAAGCCTGCAGGAGGGGCTGTGAGCGCTTGCTAGCCCTGGGGCCACTGGGATGGGGGAAGAAGAACAGCTCAACCCCTCACCGAGAAGTAGGCGGTGGTGGGCATTCCTTCGAAGTGGGCACGGAAGGGCTGGATGCGGTTTATGTGGGACGAGAAGTTCTGAGGCCAGACCAGGGGAAGAGTGGCCCCCGGAGCACCCAGCGCCCAGTAGGTCTGGAAGGTCTTGTCCAAGTCCTGGGCCAAGCGGCTGCAGTTGTATATAATGATCCCCAGTTCCTTTACCTGCGGACCAGAGCCGGGGCTGTGGCCAGTGGGAGGCAGCAAGGCATATGGGGGATGAAGCCCCCACTGAGTACCCGAACTGCAGCATCACCTGCAGACCAGACCAGGGCGACAGCCAGGGCGAGGCCGCATGCCCCCCACCCAGGCTGGGCATGTGGGGTGCAGACCCTGCCGGTGACTCTTGAATAGACAGTGGAGTGGACCCAGAGAGGACACTAGTCTGAAGATCAAAACAAATTAAAATCACCAATTCTGCAGCAATGCCTAGCTGCCCATCAACCGTCCACGTCTGTCTTCTGACAGGTGCGTTGGTGCTGTGATTTCTAAGGGGCCCTGTGTGCCCCCCCCCCCATCCCTGGGGTCTCTCTTCCAGCCAGAAGGCTCCTCAATTGACTGAACCATCTCTGTTGTCCGCTGACCGTTAGCACACACTGAATTCTGAGGCCGCATGTGCTCTGCAGGAATCTGGTTTCTGCAAAGTCCCCAGGGAGGAGAGAAGGAAGGTGGCGCCCTTGGGGACCTGCCCCCTGCACCCTGGACTCACCTGGGTCAGCGACCGCCAGTCCATGTTGGCGCTGCCCAGGTAGACGTGCTGCCCATCCACGACCCAGAACTTGGAGTGCAAAACGCCCCTGGTGAGCTTCCCCATGGGCACCCGCCGCACCTGAGCACCTGGCCAGGTTCAGGGGCAAGGAGAGCCCGTGAGGGTCCCAGGAACTCCATGCATCCCTCGCAGACACCCCTCCACCCCCTGGGCCTGGAGAGATGTGGCAACGGGGTTCTCCCAGCCTCTCACCAGGCAGCCCTGCTTTCTTCTCTGCCCTCTTCCCGGGGCGCTGACCCACTGACCACACAAGCACCTACCATGGGCCGCCAGCAGCTGCAGGTCGGTGGACTTGATGGCCAGTGTCGGGTTGCTGGTGGCCACGGCCAGGGAGACGTTCTTGTCCAGGAGCTGCTTCAGCCGCTGCAGCAGGGCCTCCCCCTGGGGGTCCAGCAGGCCCTCTGCTCTCACCAGGCCCCAAACCTCACCCCAGAGACTACCCAGCTACCTACAGCTCAGCATTAGGCCAAGCCCTGGGCTGGGAAGACCAGTCATTGGAGCCATCTCAGAGCTCAGTCTTCCAGCCCCACCCCCCCACCTCCAAGAGCGAGCCTGATGCCCTCACTCCCCCACAGCCATGGGCAGGGTCCTCAGCTCTAGAACAGGATGGGGGGTGGCGGTGCGCACCAGCTGGGAGGACGAGTCGTTGACCCCAATGTCAGTGCCGGTGAGGGACCAGTAGTAGGAGGCCACGTGGACGCTTTTCTGGGCAGCGTCAAGGAGCCTCAGCCAGGCCTCAGCCAGGGGCTGGGCCACTGGGCCGGACATGTTCACGCCCTGGGGCAGGCTCTCCACGAGAGCAAGCCTGCGAAGTGGGGAGGGGACATCGAGCAGGTGTCAGAACAAGGGTGACCCACTGGGGGCCGGACTCCACCCTGACCTCCAATACCCGGCAGAAGCCCAGGGTCCAGGGTCATTGACCCAGCAGAGGGGCTTGTCTCCAGGTGTGCAGGACCAAGGGGGTGGGGGAGGGCAGGTGGGCAGTAATGCCCAGAGGCACTGCTGCACCGCCCTGCAGGAGCCCACGCCCAACAACCCCATGGGCCCACCCTTCCAGGGCCTGGTGTGGAGCCCAGCCCACTCACTGGCACTGGTCCTTTGATTCCATGGACCCCACTTCTTCTCCCTGATGCCCCCAGGCCAGGCGGGAGTGGCTGCCCCAGGATCCAGAGGACTCCTCCTCAGGGTGTCCCTGGACCCCCCAGGTGGGAGGAGGGAGTGCTTGCCACAGGAGCAAGGCAAAAGTCAGGGCCCCCAGGCCCAGCAGAGCCAGGGCCCCGAGGACCTGCAGTGGAGACAAGGTCATTCTGGGCGCTCCAGGATGGAGACCTGCTATCTGAGAGGGGCTATAACTGGTTGGGGGATGGTGCCCCGGGGGGATGGGACACTGGGGCGGTCCGGGTCCCCTGTGATGAGATGGGGCTTATCCTGGGTGGTATGGCTGCAGACCCCACCCCTCATGCCGCAGCCTCGAGGTCACTGTCCACTCCACCTACCCCCGTGGTTGAGGCCTGCAGGAGACCCGCTGGCTGATCGGGTGGCCTGTGCCCCCAGAGGCCCTGAGGCTGACTGGGGCCTGGCCTCCCCCCTCTGGCCCAGAAGTCCTGTGGGGCCGCTGCCCTGTCTGTCCCTCCCTCAGCACTCCATCCTACCTTGCTGGTCTGGATGCCATGTGGGCTGTGGAGGGATGTGTAGCAGGGCCACGAGGGGGGCCCTCGGGGTCTCTGCGCCACCTGTGAGGGCAGCCCGATGTCACCAGCACGGATAGCTGGGCTGCTGAGCCTGGACACCCCTGTGGTGAGCACCTCCGCAAGGCACCCCCAGAACCACAGAGACCTCTGTGCACCCGCCCTTTGGAGTGGCTTCATGCAGACGTGGAGTGCTGGGCCCTTTGAGCCCCTGGGCTCCCACTAGGGCCCGCATGCAGCACACTTGGCTGCCCTGGCGGTCCCTGAGCCTGGAGGCTAGGTACACCCCGAGGTGCCATGGAGGAAAGGCCTGGCTGTTGGTCTTCCCACTCATTAGCCCTGCACCCCCTGTGGGCACGGTTCTGCTGGGAGCTGCATGGGGCACTGGGCCGGGCCTCTCAGAGGGACCTGGTTTGGTTTGCTTGTTTATGGTGTGTGCCAAGGCGGGAAGGGGGAAGGGGACGCACACGGTGGGGGTGTGGCTGGCTGTAAGTCCCTCCACCCCCTGCCTGCTCCTCCCGGGGGTCTTGTACACATATCTCACTTCCCTGTTTCACCCACAGGCAAACAAGTCAGGAAGTGTCTGCCAGCACTTTGACCTATAAATAACCTGTCTCTCCCCAGTGGGCTGTGCCCCACCCCAGCCCCAACCCTGTCCAGACACAGAGGCCCGTCATGGCCGGAGAGCTGGGCTCCCTCCCTCCTTGGGGTGGAGTGAGCAGGCTGCTCCCAGAGGCCAGCGGGTCCACCATGGGGCCAGGCAGCTGGTGTCCTGTGCTGTCCGAAATGAGAGTCCCTTCCTCCCACCTTGGATGGGGGTGGGGCACGGGGAACATGTGGTTTGGGGCTTCCTCTTGGGCTCTGTCCAACAGGTCCCTTGGAGGGACCCTCAGGAGACCTGAGGGCAATATGGGGTATGAGACCCCAAAAATCTACTGAGATAGGGGCTGGAAGCACCAGAGATACTAGGGAGACTGGATGAAATCTTGGCACCCCTTACAGCCCTAGGACTCCCCAACAGGGTCCAGGGTGCCCCCCAATAGAGACTGTGGTCCTCTCGGAGTAGTGCCCAGGTTCCCCCCAGCATAGCCCAGAGGCCCCCTCCTCCAGTGGCCCACATCCCCCTCCCTGGGACAATGGGGGCCGATGCGCGCAGCGAGGCAGCCATGTGGCACCCCAAGTGGGATGGGCCAAAGGAGTCCCCAGAGGTCTGTCCTTGAAGAAGCTGCCCCCAACCTTCCTGCTCCATGTGGGAACAACCTTTGTTCCCTAAATGTCCCCAATTCTGGGGCCACAGGTCCCCATAGCTGTTACCCACAGCTCCATGGTCCCAGCAGTGCCAACCTGGCCTGGCCTGAGGAGGCCGGTGCCCACGCGGTTCTGTGCGTCCTGGTCCCTACATGAGGCCAGCCATTTGGAGAGAATGCCCTATCTCCGGACTTTTTAGGCCTCTGTGGGGGTGCCAGTGAGCCTTTACAGCCCTTGAGGAGCAGCCTGTGGACCCCTACTTCCTGCTCTGTTTGCAGGATGGCACAGCTGGGGTCCCAGGCCAGGCAGAAGGCAGGGCTGTCAGCTTGCCAGGAGCCAGCCTGTCCTCGCTGGCCCAGCCCAGCCATCACGCACCTCTGGGCCCGCAGGCTTGGTGTCCATGCTGTCCAGCCCTGGCCTGCCGCGCTGCTCCACCACCCCACCACTGGCTCTTCTCTGCAGCTGCTGCTCCTCTTCTGACCACTTCCTCTTGGGCTCTGGGTCCCCTCCCCTTCAGGACAGACAGTTGGAGGGCGGGCGGGCTACAGGGTGGGGAGCTTGGGAACTTGGCCTCTAGGAGTGGGGGCACCACGGTCACAGGCCCTTGGGTCAGGATAGGTGGCCTGAGACCAAAGGCAGAGATTTAGCAGAACAGAAATTCTCAGGCACCCCTCCCTTTATAGCGTGTGCGAGAGCTACGGTGAACCTTACAGCTGGTGGGCGCCATGTTCGCGACAGCGTGTGCTCACCCGTGTCTCTGTGCTCCCCGCTGATCGCTGCCATGTTCCAAACGCCTGAGCGCAGTGTGGACTCCAGCTCAGCGCCCAGAAGAGGAGCGTCCTCTCAACTGCACAACGGGTGGCAGCGTGCTACGCAGAGTGAAGGTGGGCGTGGCCAAGGATCTTGTCCTGCTTGGATCCATACTCAGTGCTCGGGAAGCAGCAGTCAGGAGATCCCAGGGTGCATTGCATTGGGTCAATCGGCTGCACAAGACCTCTTTTAGAGTGTTGAAGAGCGAGGATGTTTTTTTGACGGCTAGGGTGTGCCTGATCGAGGCTGTAATATTTCCCATTGCCTCATACGCATGTGATAGTTGAACCCGGAATCAAGAAGACTGAAGAGGAATCGAAGCGTTTGAGCTGTGGTGCTGGGGAAGGATAGGGAATGTACCGTGGACTGCTAAAAGGACAAACCCACCAGTCTTGGAAGCAGTAAAGCCGGAGCGCTCCTTAGAGGCGAGGACGGCAAGCCTGTGTCTCGCGTCCTTTGGACCTGTTGCCAGGAGATGCCAGTCCCAGGAGAAGACAGCATGTATGGTACAGCAGCGGGCAGCAGGGAAGAGAGGAAGGCCCTCAGCAAGCTATGGACACGGGGACTGCCACCACGGCTGCCACTCAGAACAGTGAGCGTAGACTACTGCTCTAGTAGCCTAGTGTTCGCTGGGAGCCCAAGCCCTCTCGTGGCCTGAATACCTTATTCAGTTTATCGTGGCCTCTGGGGCTGAGTAGGTTTTGCTTCTCTCTCACCTTAGCCAGGTTCCGTCTAGGTTCCCTCCAGTTCTCGGCCCCTAAGCCCTAGGTGTGGCTGGGAGACTCGTGGCCCCTGTGGCCACTAGAGCACAGCCAGCACTTCGGGGTCCTGGCCGCGCTGACTTCCTGAACACCCCAGGACAGTGCCAAACTTGTCACAGGGCTGCAGTTCACTTTGCTGCAAGAGAAAAACTTAACTCCCTGCCTTGGTTTCGAAGGGACCCTAAAGGGCAGTGTAGAATTTCCTCTATGGGTTTCCAAGACTGTAACTTTTACCAGAGAAGAAAGCCTCGTCTTTCTCCCACAGAGTGACCAGTGGATTAGAGCTCCCCCACAGGGCTTGCTGCAAGGGACACTGGGAAATGGAGGCGGCTAGAAACTTCTTGGTAGAGTATGTGGGGGCCATGCCTGGGACCCCAACATAGAGTGAGAGGGTGCAGCTGGGGTCCCCATGGTGGAGAACATGGGAGTGACCATTGACCTGTGTGCAAAGCCGAAGTGGCCAGAGCTCAGCTCCATCCCAGGTGGGACTCCCCCACCCACACTGGGGTCCCTGGATGCACAATGCTGTAGCCCTTGGAGCACCCCCGTGGCCGCCCTGGGTTGGCCGTCTACTTCTCTTGCCTGGAGTTCCTGGTTGGAGGGGGTAGTCCATGGGGGCCCATCCAGGGTGCTGTTTCAGGTGCCTCGGAAGATATGGTTCAGGTGAGACCAGCCCTAACCACAGGGGGCCAGGCAGGGTAAGGGAGCCCCAGGCACTGAGCCTCTGCCTGGCTTGGCTTGGGGCCAGGCCTCCCCTGCCACAGCAGGCGCCCCTGGTTCTGGCCCACCCAGAGTGCTGGTCCTGCCGGGCCTTTGGGGTCTTTGGGGTGGAGGCAGCCAGGCCAGAACAACTGGGAACCTCAAGGCTTGGTTTGCTTGAGAATCATGCCCAGAACCCATCAACATGTCCCTTTTCAGACTTGACATTCATGCCTGCTCAGCAGCCTGGAGCCAGAGCCCCCTGGCCGCGGAGTCCTGTCGACTCCCAGTGACCCTACAGGGCAGGGAACTGTCCCTGGACTCGGAGAGGGTCTGGTCCTGGGAGCAGACAGTGGCACCTTGCTCCAGAGGAGCCCCGAGGCAGGTTTGGATGGAGCAGCTGCCACCGCCGCCGTTGGAGTCCTATGGAGACCAGCCTCTGCATCAAGGTGAGGGAGCAGGGCCTGTGGCTCCAGGCTCAGCATAGGGGTCAGTTGGTGGCCCCCTAGTGTGCCCAAGCCCCACCCCCTGTACCTGTGAGCATAACCTTGTTGGGAAGAGTCTTTGCACATGTAATCGAGCCAGGGGGTCATGAGGGTGGGTGCTACTCCTGCCTGAGTGGTGGTCTTCAAAGAAGAGGAAGCAAGCTGGAGGAAGCCCTGGGCCCCCGGGCGTCACCCAGAGAGCGGCTGCTGGTTTCACTTCCCATGATGCAAGTGGTTTTGACACCATTGTAATAACCGTCACCATGAAGCAGAGCAGGTCGGGGTACAGCTGTGCCCCACGTCTTCCAGGTGCTACTGAGGAGGCTCAAACCTCCATCTGCCCGGCAGCCGTACCGGGTTCTTGGGGAGAGGGGCCGGATCAGCTTGGGAGTGGCCCAGCCTCCCTCCTGGGGTGGCTCCCTGGTGCCTGGGCCAAAGGGGAAGGATGCACAACCCAGGTTCCAGCCTCTCTCTCAGCCTCTCAGCCACGTGGTCACTGGGCCGCTGCCTCTGTGGGCCTGGGGTCCTGCCTGCTGCTTGGCCTCACAGTCCCATGGTCTGGGCGCTGCTCCTCCCTTCTGTCCCCAGGTCTCCTTTCCTGGGCCTCTGGTCTCGGCCAGGCCACTTTGTTCTGCCCACAGTCCCTCATGTTACAGTCTCTGGTGTCCCTGGTCTCGACCCTGGCCATGTCAGACGGAAGTCTCCAATGTGCCCCAGGGATGGCTCTTCTTCTGGGGTGGGGTGGGGTGCTCTGCTCCTGAGATGGCACATCAACACAGTGGACAGATGGAGGTGGGGTTGCATCTTTTAGCAGACCGTACCGCGAGGGAACAAGGGGTGGTGCCCAGGTTCGCGCCCTCTGGTGCCCCGCATTAGCACGGCAGAGAACTCCCTCCCCTGGCATTATAGTAGCCACAGCCAGCATGCAGAAGTCTACCACGCCACACGAGAGGTTACGGTGAGAAGGGCAGCTGGAAGATGCAGTTCTGTATCCAACGTGCTTCTGCTCCTTGACCACAGGCTCCTCTCTCTCAGCCGATCGGCCTCGTGGTCTTTGCTGGGCCTCTGCCCTGCTTCGGCAATGTTACACCTTGGGGGTAGATAAATGCCCAGAGGGCATCCTGCTCTGCGATCCAGCCTCCTGGCCAAAGGCATTCACTTTTATTCATTTCCTGGGCCAGAAAGCCCACTGCTCCGCCTCACAGCCTGGGCACAGCTCCTCTGCCGTGTCATGGTCTTGGCCTGTGGCTGCCTCGGCCTCCTCCCCCACCACTGGGTTCCTATGTGTTCCTCAGGCAGAGTAGCATAGACATGTCTGAGGCCCCGTAGGGTGTGCAGTGTCAGTAACACACAGCTGGGACTGCTTCTCTGCTTAACCCCAGCTGGCCCTTTCCGGCCTCCCTGCTGAGCTCCCACTCACGCGTATTATGAACATCCTCGTCCCCAGCTTTTTGCTACACTTCTCCTGCTGTGGTGGCCCCTTCTGGAGTAGAGTCCTGTGTGAGGGCTACATCGGAGGCCCATGCAGTCTGAGGGGCAGGTGAGTGGGACAGGGTCAGAAATGAAAGTCTGGCCTCAGTGTCTGGTGGCTCAACTGCCACCTCCCATCCTTGAGCCTGTCTCCAGGAACATCCAGGTGGGCAGTGTTATAAAAGTCCTTGGTCTCTTGAGCCATCAGGAGGAATGGGGAGGGGGCTAGACCACAAGCCACCAGACATGCAGTCCCCTCCCACAAGCCTAACTGTCTGTCCACTGGCCCCACATGTGCCTGCACTGGGCTTCCCAAAGGGAGGACATCTGATGGCCATCTGAGGGCAGACCCAGGCCCCAGCTTCTAAGGGCTGTGTGTGTCCACTCATGGTCGCCCTCCTGCCCGTCCCCCAGAGCCCACCACAGGGCTTTGTCTGCCTGCCTGCAGGCCCGGGCTGCCAGGGCCTCCCTCGGACAGGAGGCAGGGCCACTCCAGGGTCCAAGCCCATCCCAGTACCAAGAACCTCCCTGGACCCAGAGCTGTTCTAGGACAGAGTGAGCTCCATGTCTGGGAGCGCCGCTCTGCCGGTGGTGGTGACAGCGGTGGACGTGAAGGGTGCTGACACCGTGTACGGTCACCTCGCTGCCTCTCTCAGGAGCCAGGAAGGGGTAGGTCTCCATGTGGACACCGGTCTCCCCCGACCCCTGCTGCATCTGGCACATCTTCAGAGGGCTCCTGGCTTTTGCCACAACAGACAACAGTTCCTATTTTTAAGGCGGAAACACCCAGAAATGTCCCTGTGCTTTCTCCATTACGCCGCCACCTAGCGGCAGCATCCCGGAACTGCAGCCTCGGGTGGCCCTGAGTCTTGTTGAATTTTCACTCTCCCACTCTGTGCAGCCCCGCTGGGGTGACAGAGGGCCCCCCATTGCAGACATCCCGGAGGGAGAAGCCAGGCCAAGATGAAAGACGCCGCTGTGCCCCCATGCGGTAGGATGATTTATTAGAACAAATTCCATGACCCAAATCATATAAAATAACCATTTTCCTAAAGACACCCACAAGACCACCTGAGAACAAATGCAAACACCTCGGAGAAGCCAGACAAATAAGTTACGGCCCCGGGCCCAGGGCTGGGTGCGCGGAAGACAAACTCGACGCGGGGAGGAATGTGGAGTAGTGACAGACTGGCACAGCAACGCCCAAAGGTGGACAGGCCCTCCCGGGACTCAGGCTGTGGGCAGCTGGGCGGGGCAGGCAGACAGACCTCATCTCTAGGGGGCGGGGCCCAGCAGGACCCCGCCTGCTCATGCTGGGAGCCAGGAGGGGTGGGGCCGAGGACCCATTCTGCTCCACGCCAGTGAAATGTAAACACGCCCCCCACCCCAGCAGTGGGCCCCTAGCAGGCCACAGTTCCACACTGCCTGGGTAGGTGGGCGACCCGCCAGGGTTCTTTGGCTTACAGGGTCCAGGAGACTCGGCCGCCTTTGAGTGGCCCATCTGCTCATGCATCCCCGCGGCTGAGAGTCCTGAGAAAATGGTCCCACCCGGGGAGCTACTCCCTGCCAGTTCCCCAAACGCCAGGCTCAGGGACACAGGAGGCATCCAGGGCCACCCAGCTGGGAGCTGCGGAAGCCGGCCTTCCACCACTCTGGTGCAGTGCTCAGTTGCCTCAAGCAGGGCCAGTCTCGGACCGAGGGCACAGTCGCCTGTGTGCAAGTGTGTGTGTGTGTGTGTGTGTGCCCACGTGAGGGTGCATGTGTGTACGTCTGTGTGTCCCTGGGAGGTGGGGGGTGGAGTGCACAGGTGTGTGTGTGTGCCCATTTGGAGGGTGTTGTCTGCTGTGTGTGTACATGTGTCTGTGTGTCTGCCATGTGATGCGTTGTTTGCATACATGTCCCCATAAGTATGTGTGCGTATGTACAAGTATGTCTCTATGAGCAGGGCCCCGTTAGAAGTGTGTTTGC
>NW_022103915.1:485814-493273 GCF_000313985.2 Echinops telfairi
TGCATACATGTCCCCATAAGTATGTGTGCGTATGTACAAGTATGTCTCTATGAGCAGGGCCCCGTTAGAAGTGTGTTTGCTTGTGTGTGTGCGTCTTGACACATGTGTCTGTACGTGTGCCCTCATTAAGGTGCATTTTGTCTTCACATGCTATGTACACATGTGTGACTGTGTTGTGTGCATGTGTACAGGTGTGTGTCTCAGTGAGCACCTGCTGGAGCTGTGTGTACCTGCCTGTGTGCAGAGCTGGCTCTGGGCTGCTTGGCTGTGCTCTGCCCCAAGCACCCTCTCCACAGGGCCTCGGCAGCCTCCAATCAGCTTGGGGTTTGGCAGGTGTGTTGGCAAAGGCTGGAGGCAGGAAGCTGGGACCCAGCTATTCCTTTCGACGGGCCCTGGGGCTGGGGACAGCTCTGACGACTGGGTAGGAGCTGGCTCCTGGGCCCCAGGTCCTGGCTCTGAGTTTGGCACTGACTGCTCTGGCCTGCCTCGTCCTTTCTCGGGCAGCTGGACTCAGCAGGGGCCTCGCCAAGAGGGTACCCAGCTCTACTGGGTGGGAGGGCTGCGACTGTGGCCCCGCCCACCCTCTTCCAGCGGGACAAGAATGATGGCGATGAAGACACGGTGGGGACACACACACGGGCCTGGTGGACATCCCGGCCGCAGGGTATGGCACATGTAGGGTGATGAGAAGGTCCGGCCTAGATCAGGAACTGCTCGGTGTCCGGTAGCAAGACAGGGTCCAAGAGGCCGGGGTCGCCGCAGCTGGGTCGTGGAGGGAAACCCCTCGGCCGCAGGGCGGGCAGCAGTGTCTCCACTGAGGAGGCCGATGGGCTCTGAGCAGTAAGCCGGCCCCCTGCCAGTGGGCCCTGGGCTGCGGGGCTCCTGCTCCCGGTCAGCAAGGCCAGGCTTCCACTAGGGTCCACGATGGCGTTGATGACTGTGGGGGAGGGGAGTTCTGGGAGTGACCAACTGAGGGGCCTCAGACCCACCCAGACCCAGGGGGCCGCTCCACCCACCTTACACGGCATCCGCCCCACCCACCCACCTTCTAGCTGTTTCTGCACACGTCTCAGTTCCTTCAGGATGGAGCTGATCTCCTGGAAGGGAGGTGGGGGATGAGGGGCTGAAGGCCAAGGAACCCTCTCTTCTCCTGGGGCCACAGGTCAGCTCCCACCCCCAGCAGCCCCTACCTTGTTGGACGTCTTCAGAATGGGCACTTCATTCTCAGCATTGAGCCTGGCCTCCAAGTCCTCCCAGGTGTGCCCCGTGTTCTGGAAAAGTATCCTGCCCACCACAGTGGGTAAGGGGGGGAGCAGAGTGAGCCTGTGATGGTGGCTGCCCCCAGGCTCCACCCCACTCACTCTCTGGCCTGAGGGGACCATAGACAGCCCACACCCTAGTGTGTTCTAGGGGCTCGGCTTTCCTAGCAGGGGTGTGGACGCTCGCTGGGGGCAGAGCGGGAGAACACAAGCCGGAGAGTGCTGTATATGCCTGCAGGCCCACATCCTAGGGTAACTGGTGTGGCCGTGGGCGCCAGCTCACATTTGTTAAGTGCATGTGTGCGCTTGCGCACAGGCATGTGCCCAGGCCACGTGCCTCCTGTGGGATGACAGCGTGAGCACGTGTGTGCTGTCAGGCCCAGCACCCTAGTGTGCAGCCTGCTGTGGGCAGGCCATCCCTGTGCAGGAGCTGGGCCTCTGCCCTCCCCCGCCCCTCCCACCAGGCTGCCTCCATCCCAGTCCTGCCCTCCCTCAGCCCTGGCCACCCTCCCCAGCCACTCCAGCCACAACCATGGGGTAACCCATGGGGGAGCATCCACCCCAGCCCCACCCACAGGCCGCGTTAGCCCCGCCCACCGGGCCACTCACTTCATCTTGTCCACAAGGCGCTCTGTGTTCTCGCGGATGGCTTGGGACAGCTGCGACACGGGGTTCAGCATTAGGTTGTCAAATATCACCTGTGGGAAGGGCGGGTCATCTGTCAGGCAGGCTCTGCGTCCCCACACCCACCCAGCGTGCCAGCCCACCAGCCAGCGCGTGCCTCCTCGCGGTTCCGAGGCCTGGTCTTCGAGGCCAGGGGGTCCTGCCGGCTCTCGTTCATGTTCTGGTCCAAGTCCCGGGAATTGAGGGTGCGGGGCGGCACCTTCTGGAAATTGAGGCTGGCTTCTGGGATGCGCTGCACCAGCTGTCGACAGAGGGGTGGGTGGTGTCGTGGGAGCTGACCCCAGCCCTACTGCTTGGGGTCCCACGGAGACCTCTGCCCCCAGGTAAAGGCTCAGGCTTCTGTACTAGTCACGCCTCGGGACTGCCAGCCAGCTCTTGCTAACCAGCCTCCAGGCGCGGGACTCACCTCCTCACGGGCGGAGATGGTAGAGGCTGGCGTGCTGGGCACATTGCTGAGGGAGGGGCTGTGGGTGGGCCCGGAGGAGGCTAGAGGGTCACCATCACCAGCCACGTCATGGATCTCCCGGGCTAGCGTGGCCACGTCCTTCACCAGTGTCTGGCTCAGCCTGAGAAGACAGGAGGCGTGATCTGCTGGGCACTGAGGACACCCAGCACAGGGCAGAGATGGGCAGGAAGCCAGAGACGCCCACTAACACCCTACAAAGTCAACTTACACCCCAAGACAGCCCTTCCCCAAGGCGGGGCACTGTCGGGGCTAAGCCCTGCACCACTGGTCGCTCCACGATGGGCCCTTTTATCAGAGGTATGCCGACAGCCTGACGCCCACAGCCACAAGGGGGATGTAGGGGTGGGGCTGGGGTAGGTCCCGGACAGGTAGGTGGGACATCTACCTTTACCCCACCACCTCCAGGGGCCAGCAGCTTTTGATCACCACCTCTGGGTCTCTTGGGTAGGGGTCAGGCTTGATGTCCAAACACCAAACTCTGCTGGGACAGGCAGTGTGACCCACCTGGCCGCCCTCACCTATCTGCCCACCTAGACAGCAAGCCAGCCAGGTGGCACCCAGGACCCCTTCGTGCCCCTCAAGGCTCGGCCCCACACCTCACAGCGCCCCTTAACTCCGCCCAGGCCTCAGGTTCTAACTTCAATCGGTTAGTTTTTCTATCATTGGGGTGAGGTGGGGTTTCTTCTGTGGAAGCCCCGCCCACCCTGGCAGAGAGCCTTCCACGCACTCTGCAAGATCTGACAATACGCAGCCAAGGAGACACCCCGACCAATGGTGCTGACCCTGCCCACCGAGGAGTCGGTCCCTCCTACTCAGACCACTCACCACGCCCACGTTGGAGCCCCTCCTACCGAGGGGGCTTTCCCAGCCCATCCAGGGGCCGCCCACCAATGGCACTTGGCCCGCCCACCCAGGAGCTGCCCACCAATGACACTCATCCTGCCCACGCAGGCGCTTTGCTGGCGGAGTCCTACCTGGCAATCTCCGCGATCTCAGAGGTCTGCACGATGAAGCCGTAGGGGTCTGCCTCGTCGTCTGTGCCCCGGGGGCCACCCCGGGCCCTGGAGTGGCCGTTGCTGCTGGCCCGTGGGGTCTGCGTGGCTGTAGAGGTATGGGCGTGGGCGTGTTTGGGGGAGCCGCACTCCTCCTCCGAAGTGGACGTGTAATCAGAGCCCTGCTGCCGGCGGCGCGCGTCTTGGCAAAGGAGTTGGTTTCAGAAGCGGGAGAAAGCAGAGCGGGCCTGAGCCCCCATGCAGCCTGGCTGCTGGCGAGGCCCTCGCCGCACCACCCACCACAGCCCTGCAGGCCTCCATGCAGCGACCAGCGGCCTCACACCGGGGTGGGGTCTGGGCTGGTGACAAGGGTCCCTAGCCCCATAGTGCAGGAAGAGCACCCAGCGGACATGCAGGCAAGCAGGCAGCGCCCCCACCCCCACAGAGTGGCCATGCACCCCTGGCAATGCCCCCTAGGGATCACCAGTAGCAGCCAGCGCAGTGGCCGCCTGTTGAGCAGGGCCATCCTCAGCCTGCATGGGCACCTTCTCAGGGCACCCAGTGGGCAAAGGGAGGCGGCCAGGCCTGGAGAGGCATCAAGGGTGGGGCTATGGGATCCGTCCACTCAAGAGACGGCTCCTGGGTGTCAGAGCAGCCCCTGGCCCTGTAGACCAAGAACCCAGGACCCAGAACCGACGGTGGGGAGCCCAAAAGTCCTTCCCCAGCCTGGCTGCCCCGGACTCCATGTGCAGAGGGGCACACTGCACCGGCGGGAAGGTGGGCAGCCCGGC
Organism: Echinops telfairi; assembly: GCF_000313985.2. Lineage (NCBI taxonomy): Eukaryota > Metazoa > Chordata > Mammalia > Afrosoricida > Tenrecidae > Echinops > Echinops telfairi. Next base: position 490,007 of record NW_022103915.1, read on the forward strand.
AAATTAACACAGCCTGGGGTTGGGTGGGGAGAGAGGAGGAGTCTCGGGAGAATGCTCGGTCTGGGGCAGTGGGTCTCCTTCCCCTCTGCTGGGGAGTCTGGAAACACCGCACACACTTGTACTCAGGCCCTGTGGAGGGGCGGGGCGGGGCGGGGCGGGGCGGGGCCCCCGCCCGCCCACCTGTGCCAAGAGGTCAGTGGCCGGGCAGGTGCTCCAGACACAGCTCAGACCACTGGTCTGTGGGTCTGCTGGGGGGTCCGGGGCCTGAGGGGCCTCAGGGTCCCACCCGCTCCCAAGCCCACACTCACTAGAGGAAGGGTAACGGGCGCTGCCTGGGCGGGCCCTGCTGAAGGGCTGGCGAGAGGCCGTGGAGGCTGAGGCAACAGTGGCTGCTGCCCTTCGAGCTACGCTGGACTTGCGGTTGCTGCAGGAGAATTCTGCGCTCCGGCCGGAGAAGCCCGTGCGGGCCGGGGCAGCCTCGGTCTCACTGGTGCCTGTGAAGGAGCCGGCCCGCTTCCGTGGCAGGGCCAGGATGTCCAACCGAGACAGCTTCTTGGTCTGCTCTGCAGCTGGGCGGCTCGTGGGCTCAGGGTTGACGGGGATGCCCCGCTCACTGTCAGCGGCCTCTGTGTCTGAGGTGTCGCCCAGCCTAGCGCGCCGCAGACGCGAGGCCCGCGTGGGCCGTGGCGTAGACAGGCTGTTGGAGCGGGTCAGCATGTGCGGCCCCTTCTGAGAGCTGCTAGGGACTCGGCCCTGCTCCTCCCGGGCGGCTGGGGATGGCAGAGGGGCCGCTGGCTTCCGCCGAGGGCCTGGCCGTCCCTGCCTGGTGCCTACAGGCAGCTCGTGGTCTGAGCCCCCAGTGTCTGAGACTGGTGCATGGATAGGGCTGGAGCCGCGCTCCTCACGTGGCCAGTCCAGGGACCCGTGGGGCCCATGTCCACGCCTCATGGACAGACGCCTGGTCAGCTCTGCTCGACCAGCATCTGTTGGGCCTGGTGGGCGGCACTGCTTCTCAGAGAGCCGCCCGTGGGTGCTACTCAGGGTGGAGACCCCCAGGTCCTGAGTGGCCAGCGGCTTGTCCTTCTGTGATCTACCTGGCTGTGGGGTGGTCGGGCTGGACCCATTTTTGCCACTGAGCAGGCTGCCCATGCTGGCTGTGTCCATGTCGGAGTCCCCGGACAGTGAGTCCTCCTGTGGCCTGGGAGGACTGCCACCTTCCAACTGGGCCTCTGCAGACTTGGACAGTAGCTGGGCCTCCAGGGCTGCCAGTGCTGTCTCAGTCTCCTTCAGGATCAGGTGGGTGTCCTGGGTGTGGAGGTCCGTACGGGCGGCCCGGGCAGCAGCCAGATCCTGGAGCAGTGGGTGGCTGGAGATGTGGGGGAGCTTGCCAGGGGCCGGGGGACCACTGGCCGGCTCCTTGGTGAAGCTCTCCTGCCGGATGAAGGCCAGTCCCTCTTTGGGCATTGCTGAGCCAGGGCTTGCAGGCTCTGGAGAGCGCCGGGTGCAAAGCTGGATGACCATCTTGCCGCTGGTGCTGACGTACAGACCATCTGGGGATGGCACGCTGGGCAGGGCTGTCCGCTGGGGAGGCGCCTCCCCGGGTGCTGGAAACGGCTTCTTGGTAGCCGTTGCCTCTCCGTTCTGGTCCCCGATGAAGAAAGAGGTGGAGGCTGGCTCCCCCGGAGTCCAGGGGGAGTACTGGCCCCTTGTCCATGCTGGCACCTCTGTAAGGCCCCTGTGTCCTTCGGGCAGCTGACCCTTGCTGGGCTCAGGGTTCCAGCCGCCATCTGACCCACTGGCGTCACTGAGACTGTCTGGGTCCAGCTCCTCCTGGCCAATGAATGGGCAGGCCTGCTCACTGCCAGATTCAGGCGGGCCGGGAGCAGCCTTTCTGGTGGCCTCAGGACCTGCGGGGTTGTCCACCCGCTCGCTGGGCAGCTGTGGGAGGAGGCGGCGTGTACGCGAGGGCAGGGCCACCTCAGGCTCCATGGTCTGGTGGCTGTCCTCTGCGGAACGGGGAGAGCAGCCTGTTAGGGCAGCAACCTGCCTGGGGACACATGGGGACACACGCAAAACAAGCAGACTGAGCTGCTGGAGACCTGACTTCTCTACCACAGTGAGGGAACACTAACCTGCCAGGCCTGGGTCCGAGAAGCTGTCAGCCAGGCTGGCCCAGCGGGATACCCACTTCTGAGCCCCTGGGGAGCCAGGGGCTGGCTGGCCCTGCAGAGGGGAGATCAGGGAGTCTCACAGCAGGCAGAGGTGAGAGCCTGCAGGGAAGGAATGGTGGGGATGGGAGCAGTGGGGGTGGACAGGACACACCTGTCCTGCTCACACTCCTGGTCTTGCTGCTTGCTGGAGCCTGGAGCCCCAGAGTTGAGAGCCCACCTTCCAGAGTCACCCTGCGTGGGGCATACCTGGTGCCTGGCCTGTGCGCCTGATGCTAGCCGGGACCCAAACTCCTGCAGCTGAACCAGGTGCTGGGCCACCCCTGCACCTGCCACCTCCTCTTTATCATCTCTGATGACTGGGCGGAAGGTAACCTGGGGCGGATCCAGAGACTCGAACACTCCAAAGACCTGCCAGGAGGGGTCAGCACAGGGCTATAGTCAGCAGAGCTGGTCCCCGCCCCCGCCCCGGCCCCTCCCGATGTCTCACCCCAGGCTGCTGGGAGACCAGAGCTCCGATTCTGGACCCACAGCCTGGCTGTGCTGCACTGCCCATAAGAAGGGCCACACAGACCCAGGCCTGGGGGATGGGGGAGGGGCAGGGGCAATCCCAGGCAGACCCCAGGGAGAGGATTCCTCCAGCATTCTCCCACCCAGTCAGACCACACACAGACACCCTCCCCCCGATCAGACCTGAGCAGAACACCCCCCCACCCCAAGCCCACCTACAGGTTCTAATCATACCCAGCCCTGCCCACCAGATGGCCTCAACAAGTTCCACCTCTTCACATGATTGGGCACTTTTTGCCTCAGCCCCGCCCACCCAGTCTAACTGCACAACCCCAGACCAGCCCACCTGAGGGCCACGCCCACTTGGTGATGCCACTCTGGTCTCGCCCTTCACAGGAGGCTACACCCGACCCACCCACCTGGTCGATCATCCGGCGTGCTTCCTCCACCTCCTGGTCTGGCGCCTCAGTCTCGATGGTGTAGGTGCCCGCGTCGCTCAGACTGTCCTCCTCCTCTGGCCTGTGCCCCTTGGTCAGCTGGGGGTCGGCGGGAAGCGGGGGCACCTCGGGGCTGGCCCCCAAGGGCGGCA
>NW_022103915.1:493575-495472 GCF_000313985.2 Echinops telfairi
CCCGTCGGTGGCGCCGGGCGCGCGGAGGCGCTTGTCGGCCTTGGGGTCTGGGGGCGGAGTGTGCGTGAAGGACTGGGAGCGCTTTTTGCGCGGCGTGTCCTCGTCGAAGAACTCGATGACAAACGCCTGCTGGTTGTGCAGCAGCTCCTGGGGGTCGCGCTTAATCTGCCGCTGCAGCCGCGCCTGCTCCCCGCTGGCCTCCATCCCGTTCGCAGCAGCCGCTGCCGCCACCGCCAGCGGGTCCTCGGAGTCACTCTGCGTGCCGTCTTGGTGCTTGTGGCCTGGAGGGTGCCGTTAAGGCCAGTCATCAGCAGGAGGGCCAGGGCTGGCTCCCGCCCACAGAGCCTGGCCTTAGGTAGCCTCCCACTGGCAAGTGGTTTGGAGGCGTTGATTGTGAAATAAAAGCGACCAGCCCACTAGTGACCCGTCCACGAGAGGCGGACACATGCCAGTGCACAGCATGGTCCACTCAGGGCCCCAGCTGCCCGGGGAACTGGCTAGCGGGTGTCACCGCGCTGAGCCCTGGAGGACATGGACAGGCCGCCCAGCACTGAGTGCTCAGGCGTAGGTGTGGGCGGGCCCTGACCCCTGGGCAGGGTAAAGGGGGCAGACACCCTCGGGGTGTGGTGTGAGTGGGGCAGGCGCTCACCCCTGAGTGTACGAGTGTGGACAGGCAGGTCACTCTTGGTGCTGTGGCCATCGTGCCCCAGGCCGGCCCGGCGCAGCAGACTTGGGTCGTTCTGCACCAGCCAGTCGGCCACCTTGGTCTGGGCAGACACCATCTCAGCAGGTGTGGCTTCCTTGCCCGGGGGGCGCTGCTGGCGCCGCGTGAACTTGGTCACGTGGTCCTTGATCTTCAACTTGCCTGGGCTGCAGTCGTCAAACTCGATGGTGAAGGAGGCGTGGCTTTGCACAGCAGGCGCCACCCCGGCCCCGCCCAGTGCAGGCTCCTTGGTGGGAACCTCCTGGGCAGGCACCTCAGGGGACTGAGTGGTCGGCGGTGGTGGTGGTGGTGGTGGCGGCGGTGGAGGGGACTCCTTTGTGGGGATCTCGAAGTAACTGGGCTCTCGGCGGAATGCATAGCCCTGTGGCCCCACAGTGGCCCGGGGACCAGCCAGAGGGCCCCGGAGCTCCCCATCCTGCTGTGCAGGGCCACGGGCAGGATCTGGGGGTGGATGAGGAGTGACCTCAAGCCATGCACTCCAGAACCCCATCCCTACTTCTTACCCGTGGGAGCCCTCCTCTGGCTCCCCACCCCCACCTCCAGTCTTGCTCCAGGTGGTGGCCTGGCCTCCAGGACCCACCTGAGTCTGGCTCCCCCTGGTTCCGGTCCTCTGGCCGGTGGCCGACATCCTCCTCGCCCCACCAGGATGGCTGTCCGTACAGGGGCGTGCGGTAGGTTACTGCCTCTGTGGAGGGTCAGAGGGCAGAGCTGGAGTTGGCATGTTCCCCAACAGGGACACAAGACGGGAGTGTGACGGGAGTCCCCCTTCAGCTGTCCAGGGAGGCTGACCAGATCCTGACCACTCTGAACCATCGGGCTCTCTATGGAGACCCCCAACCACAGAAGAAGGACCCAGGGGACCTGCTCCTGAGTGGGAGCCAAGCCCCAGCCTCTCTGCAGCCCCACGCCCTTCTCCAGATGGGCAGAAAGTGGGCAGGGACCAGCAGGGGAGCTCCTGGGGGCTTCTGGTTTTGTGTGTGCGGGGGGTTGTCAACCTATGGCAAGCCTCTCCAAGGCCCTGTTAATGGCTACAGCCACGGAGGGTGACCCGGGTTCTGCCTGACCCACCTGAGGTCTTTGTTTTCTGCTTTAGTTGGAGCCTTAATGTAAAACCTGGGAGCTGGAATCTGACCCCTCCCTGGGTTCCCGGGGCCTGCTCCAGCCACCCTGTCG
>NW_022103915.1:495572-503611 GCF_000313985.2 Echinops telfairi
TCTGGAGAGACAGGACATCATCAAGGCCATATTCGGCACTGGCCCTATGCACCACCCACCGCCGCCGTCCTACCTGGACCTGGCCTCCGCTCCCCCTTCTCCAGCCTGGGGTTTGAGGCCTCGCAGTATGGAGTGTGGTCAGGCAGGGGCTCACCCTTCTTGGGCGGGGTACTCCTCACGCTCAGCTGCAGCTGGCTGGTGTATTTCTCATGCTGCGGGTGGCAGGAGGACTGAGGGGCTGGCCCCTCCCTGACCCCACAGGGCAGATAGGACAACCCCAGTGACCGGGGAAGGAGTGGGTCCCACAGCTCAGACTCCCGCCCCATGTGGGCCCTCAGGATGGTCTGGGAGGCCAGAGCAGGCCAGCTCTGGCCCCACACAGTGGGGAGAGGATCAGAGGAAGGGGGGCAATGGCAGGTGTGTGCCCGTGCATGTGTTGGTGAATGTGCACACCTGTGTGTACATGTGTCTGGGTGTGTGCTGGGCACTGCACCACCCACAGGGTCTAAGTACTGGACCCCCCATGACTGAGCAGGGCAGTCTCTTGCTCAGCAACTCCAGTCTTGGCTGTGCCGCTCAGAGCTGGGTGCTCTGAGCAGGCCACTCTTAGCTGTGTTGCCCACAAATTACTAGGGACGGGCTGAGATGGCCCAGGTGACCCAGGGCTCCTGGGTAAAGCTCCACTACTGAAAGGGACTTTGCTCTGCATGGGGGGCTCACAGAACAGACCCTGGCTGCTATTGCCCGATCCACCACCCCCTATACCTGACCTAGGGCTTGGAGGGAGCAGGGACCCAAAGGCTGCCCCTGGACCCAAGGTGGGCTGATCAAGCTCCCCACCCCCAACCCTGGTGTCTAAAGATGCTGGCTGGGCCCAGGGGCCATGGGGGTGGGCAGCTGAAGCCCACTTTTGACCCCACAGGCGAGGAGGGACTAGGATCCCCCAGTGGTCACTTCCCACTCCTCATCCCAGGGCCCTTTGCCCTTCCACTTTCTTGTGTCCAGAGCCATCTGGGCCCCTGTCACCCTGGCAGAACCCTGCACCCTCTTCCAGGCCCCCCACCTCCCAGCATCATCAGGCTCAGGGGTAATAGCCACCTTCCCCCAGGCCAGACAAGGCCATTGGGCAGAGCTGGCCCGGGCAGCTAGCCCAGACTGTGGCCCTGAGCAGCCTGGAATGTTCTCAGGGAGGAGTGGGCCAACATAGGGGAACAGGATATGAGGGCTGCAGGGGCAGGTTCCTCAGGGAGAGGGACCTCGCACTCTAGCTGGACACTGACCTTGAGGGCCTCCTCAGGAAGGCGGTGCTGCACCCGCTCCAACACATACAGATTAGAGTGTGAGTCCGAGTCAAGGTACAAAAGGCCCAGGAAGGGACAGGGCGGGGGAACGATCTGCCCACCTGCAGGCCCATCACGCCTGGCTGGCCTCTAGGCTATGTCCACCTGTCCTGGTCACCTGCAGGCACAACCCCCATCCAGGCCTGCCCACCCCAGTGCCAATCCCTAAGACATGTCCACCCTGCTGTGATCACCTGCAGGCCCAGCCCACTAGCCACTATCCCTACAGCATGTCCACCCGCCATGGCTCCTGAAGGGCCCTAGACATGTCCACGCCACAGGTGAGCCAGCAAGCCATTTCAAGAGGGGAGAGCCAGAGGCCTGCTCATGGTCCTGGCTCTAGCCTGCATCCCATGCGACTTAGAGGGGGGTCACAGCAGGAAGGCAGGCAAGGTGCCAACCAGCAGGGCCCTAAGCCTCCCAACCCAGGTTGCCCCTAAGAGGTTCTGGGATGAGAGCCTCTACCGGCCACCCCCACCACAGGTGTGCCAACCTAGTGCCCGGGAAGGAGGGGCAGTCAGCCCGATGAATCTGGTGGAGGTTCTCCTCCCTGCCCTGCCAGCATCCTGCCCTGGTCGGCCAGGGCTCCAGGACCCTAGTGTCAGGCACCCTGATGCTGAGGCAAGGTATGACCAGGTGCAGAGACCTCAGGTCTGATGCTCAGGTGCAGTGTGACCTGGGGCAGAGGCCATAGCCTGGGCAGGGCAGGCTGAGGTGGCCGCAGCCCCTGGAGTCTTCCCCTGACCACCCCTCCCTGTCCCACCCAGGGGAAGCTGATTCGGAAGGATATCGTAGCCGAAGCGGATAACGTCATTGACCTTCAGCGTGATGTACTTCTGGTCTGGGACGCGCACGTCATTGACAAAGGTCTGAGGAGGTAGAGGTGGTGAATGGGCAGCAGAAGTTTCCAGAGTCCAGAGCCAGGCAGCTCCTCCTAGCTGTGCACTGTGGAGGCACTGCACACCTGAGCGCAGCCCCACCTGGACATCTTAGAAGTACCTCTCTTCGATGCCCCATCCAAGCTGCCCATTCCTTGTGCAAGACCACACCTCGCTCCAGAGCTCCGAGGCATCAGTGGGCGAGAGAAAACACGTGACTCAGAGAGAGGCCTGTGCCCCAAGTGGTAACGAAACAGGTGGACAAGAGACCTTGTTCCCAGAGGACGGAGAAAGTGATCAGCGCCTCCCTGGGGAGCAGCAGGGGTATGTTGGGCAGCGAGGCCCTGGGGGTGGCCCGTGGTGGGCAGAGGCGGGCATGGACTTTGCTACAGGCACAGGGCTGCAGCCACTCCAAGACCTGGCATGGGGACAGTGCTGCAGCGCTGCAGATGGCCCTGCCAGCCTGGGTCACTGGCTCAGTGCATGATGGGCAGCTGGCCAGGCTCCTGGGACACACAGGGCCAGCAGCTACAAGGCCTTCCCTCCCCCTGATGGGGGCCCTCAGGCACGTGGCTGGGAGCATGGGGGAAGGGGATACAACCGAGGGGTGAGGGAGGGTAAAGGAGGGGCCAATAGGCGGGCCAGCAGGGGTGTGTGTGGCAGGCCTGAGTTCTAGCGGAAACAGCTATGGAAACATCATGAGGGACCGATGGCCAGATGACGAGCAAGATATAAAACAGAAGATGGGCTGGGGAAGGCCCTGCCCGCCATGTTCACCACAAGCTAGGTCCCCTCACCTGCCCTCTTGCCCATGTCCATCTCAGACACCTGCCCTCCACCTCCCCTAGCCTCCCAACTGGGAGTAACCACAGGTCACACACCAGTCAGGGCACCCAGCACGCAGGGTCCATCTCCAGCCTGCGTGGCCTGGCTGTTCGAGGCCTTTGCTGCCCCCAAGAGCCGCCTACTCACACCTTGCCCTGGAATAGATTACGGGGGTCCTGGGCGGGGCTGAGAAGGGGCGGGGCCAGGCAAAGGGGTAGGCCCCCAGGGGGTGGAGCCAATCAGAGGATGGGTCTGGGTGTGACCACATCCGAGGGGCGTGGCCAGCAGAGGCGCATGCTAGAGCTGAGGGCGGGGCCTGCGCTGGCACTCACCCCATTGAGGCTGCCCAGATCCTTCACACAGTGCTCATCCCTGTCCTGGTCGTAGTTGATGACGGCGTGCTGTTTGTCCACACTGCGAGACTGGCAGAAGCACGGGTACAGGCTCAACACCACCAGGAGAGACCCTCCTCCAGCCCCCACATACCAGTGCCAGCCCTGGACCTTCCAGATCTAGGAGTCAGGCTCCCAAGGTCGTCCCCACACCCAGTGTGTGCACCCCAGAAAGCTCACCTGCCCTGCTCCCCACTGGCATGGACCACAGGGAGCTGTCCAGCCTCCAGGTCCCAAGGACCCTACCTTGGTGAGTTCCCTTCCTCCCATCCACCCTTCAGGTGAGCTGTGGGAGGGGCAGGGCACCTATCATCAGAGACTATTCACATCCAGAAGGAGCCAGGGGCTATCGAGATCCTAGAGAGGCAGACATGCATACACACACACACACACACACACCCAAGTCCTTGCACACACCCACAGTTTCACACACAGCAGCTCACACACACATGCATACACTGCATCACACACCCCTACACAGCCGTGCACACACGGCAACTCACACACCCAGTACATGGGGCAGCTGTCACACAGCACACACACTCTCCACACACACAGCCCTGTGTGCACACGCAGCATCTTTTCTCCTGCCCTGCACACCTGAGCACACTCAGCCCCAGTGGGCAGCTCCACCTCACAGAGCATCACACCCTCCCTTCCCACCAGCTCTGAGCCCCCATCTCCACCAGGGTCCTCTCATGCCCACAGACCCAGATGCCCTTGGTCTCTGAGGGAAGCAGCTATCCTGACCACCACACCCTTCCCAGGCTGGTCCAGCAACTCCTGTGGTCAGGGAGCCCTTGGCCAACACCAGCTCTGCCTCCTGCACAGGGCAGACCCTGCATGCCTCAGAGACCCCCCTGCCAGAGGGGGTGCCCCTCCCTGCCAGCCCATAGGCTGCCTGCCCCCAAAGGCCTGGGAAAGACAGGTCTGCCAAAGGCAGTGGTTCTCAACTTTCCTAATGCCACTACCCTTTAATAGAGTTCTTCATGTTGGGGTGACCCCCCCAACCACAAAATTATCTTCGTTGCTACTTCATCACTGCCATTTTGCTACTGTAATGAATCGGGCGACCCCTGTGAAACGGTTGTTTGAACCCCAAAGGGGTCGAAACCCACAGGTGGAGAACTGCGGGCCTAAGGGCTTTACGCCTGTGCTCACAGTCCTGCCTCCTGCCAGCTCACCCCGCTTCGCGGCCACAGGGTCTGGGCTGTGTGCACAGGGCCCCGGTGTGCAGGCTGTGCTCAGGCGGGGGAAGAGCAGACTCTCAGATACACAGACCCCCCAGGAGCATGCTCACATTTCTCCTCACAGGCACTCACACATGCATGCACATGACACGCACACCATGACACATGCCCTCACAATCCCCCAGTGTACAGTCATGGACACATGTGCATGTGGGCAAACAACATGTACTTCATGCATATACATACCAGGAGCAATATACATGTGCACTCGGGTGTGACCCATGCACCTGTGCACACATGAGCCAACACACACTTGCACACTGTCCCCCCCCACCCCCACCCCGGCGGCTCCACACCAGGCACCCCAGCTCCATCCCTCCCTCACACGTGTATCCTCATGGGCACGAGCTGTGAGCAGGGCATGGAGGTGAAGCTAGAACCCCCAGAGGGCGGGCCAGCAGTAGGCCCCCGGGGCAGGGCTTCAGGGCGGCATATGGCGCAGCTCTGCCTCCAGCCCCGGCCCCTCTGCCTGCTCAGGTCCACTCCAATGCCCACTACTTCCTGGGACATAGCCTCTCCTGGTGGCCACCAGAATCAGGCCACCTCCCCAGGCCACCCCAGATTTCTCAGCCCGCCCCCCTACCCACCCAATAGCAGAAGTGTTTCCAGCAGCACCAACTCTGCAGGGGGTTGGGCACAACACTGGGCAGTCAGAGCCACGGCCTCTTGCTCTCCAGAAGGAGGCTGCAGGGGGCAGCCCAACTCTCCCACAGCTGATGGACGCTCGGACATAGGGGAAGGAATAACACCTAGCTCAGGCCTACCTGGCCCCTTGGGACTAGAAACCAGGGGCTGGGGCCATACTCAGTCTGGCCTGCACCCCAGTGCCAGGCATCTCCCCAACACCCAGTCAGAGAGCAGGGAGAGCCCTACCTTACATAGGCCCCTGCCTGCAGATGCCCCTACTGCCTGTAGGCCCCCTGCCTCTAAGCCCCCTCCCTATCCACAGCCCCGTGCTCAGAAGGTCTCCACCACCCAAGACCCCACATCTGGACCAGGTGGGTCCCTGCAGGGTGGCTCAGTATAGCCTTGCTCACACATTCCAAGCACGGCCGTGAATCCAGGCTGAGACCCTGGGTGATGGTTCCCAGGGCTCCGAGTCCAGCCCATCCAGCCTTGTCCCCAGAGGACACCCTTCTGTCCAGCTCGAGGCTGCTTTAAACGGCCCCCAGCTCCATTAGGACATGTGTGGGGCCAGGCTGGCAGGACCTCTGCTGGTCCCCCTCCTGCCCCAAGACCGAGCGGGACAGCAACCCCTCTGGGAGGTGGGCTGGGCAGAGTGGCGTCTCCAGGCCCTAGTCAGAAGGGCCAGGCCAGCAAGGACAGGCAAGATGTGCACTGGGCAGCCTGCTGTGTAGACCTGTCCTGGCTCCTGCCCTGCAGGCACCACTAGCGTGGCCCGATCCCTTCCCCGTGCCCTCCCCCTGCTCAGGAACCCCCTCACCTGAAGCATGAGCTCACACTCATCGCGCCCCACGAAGATGAGCTCCCGAGGGAGCCGGTGACGTGTGCCCCCGCTGCTCACCAGGAACCAGGAGGTGACGCTCATTTCGCCGGCCCTGCAGGGAGGGCACTTGTCGGACTGGGAGTGGAGATGGGGTGCACAGACCCTGGCCCTGCGAGCCTCTCCTCCTGAAACATTGCCCCCAGCCTCTGCAGGCTTCCCTTCCCCAACATGTTCACCCCCCTTCCTGGACTCCCCTCCTGGCTCTTGACCCACTTGCCCCCTGATCCTCAGCCCCTGCCTTCCTGACCCTCGGCCCACCTTCCTGGCCCTTGGTCCTGCCTTCCTAGCCCTCAGCCTACACCCCCTGGCAGCCCCACAGCATCTGCTCCCTTCCAAGCGCTGGCTGTGGAATGACACCAGTTTGGGACGTTGCCACATGTTACCTGTGTGTGGACCCAGGTGAGTGGGCTGGAAGGCAGCCTGAGCCTAGAGGCTCAACCTCCCCAAGACCAACCTCTCCCCAAGGGCTGGGGTGTGTCTGGAGTCAGACTTGGCCACAGCACACTGAGGCCCTGACTGAGGGGGGTGACAACTACAGTGATTGGCTCTGCTGGGTGGTCAGGGGAAGATGGGCAGGGCCAACTGAGCCTGGGACACCTGGACTGCACTTGAGGCACCCAAGGTTTGTCCTGGGTGAGGGTGGGAAGGGTCCCTGAGGGCTCCAGGGCCAGCCAGTGCAACATCAAATTCAGCCTCTGGTGCTCCCGTCATTGCAAGAGGGTTTCAAAGAGGGTCAGGTGGGGTGGGGCAGCACTGCACAAGGAGGCCTGTGGAGCTGGCCCCAAATGCCCAGTATGGTGGTGGGGGTGGTGCACTGACCACCAGAGGAGTGAGCAGTTGGGAGGAGCGGTTGGGCCTGGACTCGAGGGGCCGGTGACCCCAGGGTCAGTGGGGTGAGCAAGGAAGAGAGAGAGAGGGTCTCCCAGGGTCTGTGGAGCGGTGGGCAGGGTGGGGGCACCAGCAGCAGGTGCAGGGCCTCAGGGAGGGACACAGACCAGTGTGCTAACCTCCCTGAAGTGCAGGGCTTACAGACAAGGTCACACCTGCCCCCATCTCTCAGGGAGGGGCCGGGCCCTGTCCCTGCAGTGCCCACAAGCAACTCAGCCAGTTGCCAGCTCCTAGTGGGGTGGAGGGGCAGGGATGAGGCCAACACTAGCCCCGCCCACCTGTGAGTGCCCAGGTGCCCAGGGAGGCAGGTGAGGGGTGTGGGAACCCCCCACCAGGGAGAGAGACCTCAATAGCTGACCACAGACCCCTGTGGGCCCTCAAGGTCCAGCCTGTGGGATGGGCGCTGGGGACATGGCAACCTCCTGGGAAGACTCCGGGTTGGGGGCTGGGTGAGACAGCAGGGAGTCCCCATGACTCCTCCCCCTCCCCCATCCGGCCCCCAGCGCAAACCCCACGCCAGGTGAGCATGGAGACCCCAGCCCACAGAGCCGCAGCCGCCATGCTGAAGGCAGAAGGGCCCTGGCCCTTTGAGCCTGTGTGTCCCCAGTCGGAGGTGCGGGCCGAGCGGCCTGGTGCAGGGCCTGGCTGCCGCGTAGCTAGCAGGGTGGATCATCAACGCCCCAAACTTGGCCCCGCCGCCCTGCCAGGAGGGCCCCCCACCCCGCCGACTGGGCTGCAGAGGCTGGTCAGGGGCCTGGACGGGCGGCGGTGGCCGCAGCAGACGGCGGGGCAGGGCCCGGCCGAGCGTGGAGGCAGGCACATCGGTAGAGACGCGGCGACGGGAAGGAGCGAGGGAGGAGGAGGAGGAGGAGGGCGGAGGGAGGGACCGGGAGCAGGCCACCAGGCCGGGAGGCGGCGGCGGCCGGGGAGGGAGTGCCAGCCCGCGGGGAGGGCGCGGC
>NW_022103915.1:504435-519022 GCF_000313985.2 Echinops telfairi
CATCGATGTCGCCCACCTGATCGCCCAGGTGGGCCGGCACTCCAGCGTGGCCGCAGCTCCCGGAGTCACCTCCCGTGTGGGAAGTCCCGGAGGAAAGAGATGAGCGCGCAGAGGCGGGGAGGGAGGGGTGGCCGGGGCCCTGACTGCATTCCAGGTGGGGCCGGCAGGGGCTAGTCCTGAGGGAGGAGGGCTGCAGGCCGGGCCTTACCTGGTCCCAGGCCTCGACCTGGCACACGTCGCTGAAACCCTCCTCCCTCCCGCCCCCCTCCGCCCCCCCCGCCCCCATGGTGCTGGACGGACAGGCGCACTTGTGCCAGGGGACGAGAATGGGCAGGCCTCAGGGGGTGGGCGGAAAGTTGCCTGCCGTATCTGAGAGGGCTTGGAACTCAGGTGGGGCTCTCAGGTAGGAGGCCTGGTGTGAGGGAAAGGGACAGGAGAGGTACTTGGATTCTCCCACCCCTCCGCTTCAGGACAGCATGGGCCCCAACCCTGTGAGCTTCCAGCTCCCCACCCCACTCTTTGCTGAGCACACGCTGGTCCCCTGAGACCCCAACCCCTGCCCAGAGCCCTTCCCCACCCTCTGAATTCCATGACCCCGCTGGCTTTGCCTACCTCTAGGTAAATAATCCACTGCTACTGAGGCCTTTCCGACTCATAGCCACCATCTCGGTCAGAGTTGAACTGCCCCCAGGGATTTCCACGGTTCCAAATCCTTTCAGGACCAGGCAGCAGCATCTTCCATTCTCCCAAGGGGTGGCTGGTGGGCTCGACCTGCTGATCTTGCTGAGCCACTATGCCAGTAGGGCTCCTCCCCTAGGCAAATGGCCCACCACTGATTTATCAGTATTTGCATCTTTCTCCATCTGAGAATTGACTTTGGCCAAGGTAGGGGAGGGGCTATCAAGACCAGTGGCCAAGCCCCATGTGGACCAAAGCTCATGGCAGCCACTGGACAGGCTTCCCAGGTCAGGCGGCCAGTTGTGGAAGGGCCTCCCAGAAGGGCATGCAGCCTGGGGCTCTCGCAGAGCCAAGGACAGAGCTGGGGGCGCTGTGAGGGAGCCTCATAAACTGGCTGCTGATAAGAATGGTAGGCAGATCGCCAGGGAGTATCCTGCCTCTGATGGCCTCAGGCTTGTCCCTAGGCTCCTGGATGCATCTCCCCATTGGCCGCCTGTTCCCAGGAGTGTCTGTGTGTCTGCCTGTGTCTCCTCCCTCAGAGGACACTGCTCAGATGTGACCAGGACCTGCCCTGCTCAGGTGTAACCTCGGGCTAGTCCCGCTGATCGAGCCTCCAGAGAACCTGCTTCCAAACCAGCTCACACTCACGGGTCGGCTTGTTCGAGGTCCACTTCCTTCCCTAGCAAATGCCATTGGGCAGGCGTGAGAGTTGGTATCTTAGGGGGATGGGAGGCCGGAGGGAGGCAGCAAGATAGGGCAGACCCAAGACTCGAGGCCACAGTTGCCCCAAAACTGACCCTCCCCCACTTGGATGCTCCTGGCTGGTCTAAGGTTCTGCGTAGCCAGGCCCACTGTCTTCCCTGAAGAAAAGGAAGGGGGAAGGGGGCAAGGACAAAGGGCTTGCCAACTGGGCAATGGGGGCAGTCTGTCTGGGTGCAGACCAAGCTGTGTGGTGCTGGCAGGAGGCTGGACACTGGCCAGAGGACAGCGAATAGCCACAGACATACATGGTCATTCAGTGTAGGAGTTTGGGGGCATTTCAGGTAAAGTGGAGGGACAGTGACAAAGAAGAAAACCCTGGACAAGATGGACGAATACTGGCCATCGATGGGCTCAGACAGAGGGACCATGGTGAGGTGGTACAGAGCAGGCAGTTCTCTTGCACACACAGTCCCAGTGAGGCTGGGCTGACCCAGCTGTCTGAGAGGACAGGGCTTCGGTTATCAGGGTGTTGGAAGGAATCCTGAGTGGCCACCTGGAGGAGGTGTTGGAGTCGTTGGGGTGCTGGAGACACAGAGAGGTCATCTACAGAGTGGTCACCTGAAGGAAACAGGGCACTGGGTGTTTGTCCCCCTCACTCCAGAATAAACCCACCCGGACCAGAAATACAGCACAAAAACCCAAGCCACAGCTGGCTTGGAGGGCAGCAAGGGTCCACAACAAAGCAAAGCCTGCTTTCTGAGAAGCTGGACCCTGTCACAGAGGAGACGTCTTGTAGACCATATCGCCAGGGAACTTACCTGGCAGCAACCTCAGGGAGGGACCTTGGCCGGTCAACCAGTCAGGCTGGCCCCTCAGAGGCCATTATCTGCCTTGAGCAGCGGGGCAGGCCTCAGGGTGGCTGCACTGTGTCCAGAACCAAGTCTCCACAGCTGAGGGGCTCCTGGCCAGGGGCTGGACGCTGGACGTCATTAGCTGCAGAACATGGAGAGCTTTGGGGGTGAGGTGGGGCTGTGCAGTTCAGGGGGCCAGGAAGCCACCCCGCTGCAGGGTCGGCAGAGGGAGTCCTTGCCCCCTTACCAGCCAATCAATCGCCTTCTGCCACTGGACAGTGTCATGGTGCCCAGCTACTGGGTGTCCTGAGTGTCCCAGGGACTCACATGTGAGTCGGCGCTGACACAGAGCATCCATGTGTCAGTTGTGTGTGGGGTGCTATGGGTCGGATCCGACTGGGCGGAACTCTAGACGAGGCCAGGCTGCTGCGGTGGGTGCTCTCTTCCTGATCAACACACCGAGTCCTGCTTCTGCAGTGCCGCCTCTGCTGGGTTTTCTTGGTTCGCATCTCGGTTTATCCTCCCTTTCCTTTTCATATCCTGTCCATTTCCCGTCCAGGAGCCACGGTGACAGAGTGGCTCAGACACCCCGCCCCTAGCCGAGAGGTCGGTGGTTCAAACCCACCAATCACCCCCAGGAGAAAGAACCTAGCAAACTGCTTCCATAAAGACTTGAGCACCCGGAACTGCATCTGCGGACCAGCAGGCCCTGACCCTAGGCTGCCGGGCACCTGGGCAGCACACAGCAGTAGCAGCGTGCCCCCTGTGTGTTTGAACGCATGCATGTGCTCTCTCTGTACAATTCCTACAAATTAACGGAACCATTCGACATATAGAAAAGGGCGGAGGCTTGCAAGCTATTGGTGCTGCAGTGAACCGCCGGGGCACTGGCCTCTCTGTCAGCCCGAGGCAGAGACAGACAGACCTCCCTGCTTCATCCTTCTCTACTCTGTTCTGACACTAACCATCCCTCCACACCACTCCCCGTCTGCCGGCCTCCATCACTGTGGCAGCAGCCACAGTACACACAATTCAGGGGGCTTACTAGGAAAATTCACAGTTCACCACCAGTCAGGGTCAGCTCACAGTAAGGACACAGTCAGGAGTCCTCAGATTCTCAGCTGTGTGGCCCCTTGGCCTTGGCCTTCATGGCCCAGGACGCCGGCCCACGTGTGGTTCTGCCCCACTGTTCCTTCATCTCGGTGCTGCTCCACGGAGTCTCCAGGCCCCATTCCCTGGTGTGTCTGGGCCCAGCGGCTTCCACCACTTCAGACAGAGGCCTTGGACAGACTCCTCTAATGGTCCTGAGCTTTCTCTCTGAGTCCCAGATGGCTCTTAGACACCAAGGAATGGCTTCAATAGAGGTGTGCTTTGTCTTTTCGCTGGCCATAGCCTCGAGGAGCCCTTGTGGCCTAGTGGTTATGAGCTGGGTTGCTAATCACAGGTCAGCAGTTCAAAACCACCAGTTCTTGCCCAGAAAAAAAGATGAGTCTATTCTCGTGGAGTTAGTCTCAGAAGCCCACAAGGACAGACAGTTCTATCCTGTCCTATAACTTTCTCTGAGTTGGAAGCAACTCAATGGCGGTGAGTGTTTGAGACCCCCCAAAGAAAGTGAAGGATGTGGTGCTTGAAGTCCCACCCTCTACTAAGACTTAAAGGTGCCCCCAAGGTAACAAAGGGTGACTTGGCTCACACCCTGGACTAAGGCAGGACTTAACTTCCCATAACTCTCTAACAGAACTCCCTCCCAAGTGGGGTCCTAGCCACAGGCATGGGGTCCAGAACGATACCCTATCCCCGAAGGGCCAGGCTAACCACCTGCATCTCTTGTGTGGATGCTCTGAGGCAGTGATCCACCTTCAGAACAAAGACACCTTGCCCAGGAAGGCCAGGTCCCCTCAGCACACGTGGTCCCCTGCAGGGGAATCCGTCCGCTCTGGTGTCCAGCCCGGGCAGCCCTGCCTGCTGGGTGCTGCACACCAAACATCTTGTTTTAGGATGCTAGCACGACACCCATGAGGAATGACAGTACCACGACTGCTAAAGGGACAAACGAGACCGTCGTGAAGTATGGCCACCGTGCTCCCCAGAGGCCAGGATGTGGCAACTCTGCCGAGCGTGTTTAGGGCCTGTTGTCCGGAGAGCCCTGGAGAAGGGTAGCATGCTCGGTCCTTATCTGGAGGGGCAGCGGGACGAGGAAGCTGCTCGACAAGAAGGACGGGCACTGGCTGCAACGATGGGCTCAGGTGAGAACAATTGTGAGGACGGCGCAGGACCGGGCACTGTGTCCTGCTGCCGGGCATGGGGCCACTAGGGGTCAGACGGACTCCACAGCACTGCCAACAACAGGACACCCTCCTGGGAGGGGGTCTCCCTCATTGTCGCTCGGGCCCAGACCCGAGCGGCCTTTCCTGGTGACGTGCCCTGGGGAAGTGAGACGCGGCTTGCTTCCGGCTGTCTTGCTCTTCTTCTCGTGGTTTGAAGGTGCTGATCAGTCCTGACCGGTCATGGCCTATCTACGCACAAGAGAAACCACCCTCTGTTTTGCATGACAGGTTGTGTCATGTAAGACGGATCCCATTGTCCGGTGGTGCTTCTACATGAGTAGCTCAAGCATTGTAATTCTGTTTGGGGGTTTTAATTCTTGTTGTTTTTCATTTCAACAGTGTGATGGACATAACGTCACTTTTCTTCTAAGACTAACTAGTCGACGGCCCATTCATTCAGTCTTCTCCTTCCCCAACACCGCGATTCCAGCGTGTCCAACCTGCTGCCTGCCGCTTCCTCTGTGCTGCTCCAACGTGCCGGTGAGGGGCGAGGAGGAGACTGGGGCTGTGCCTTACCCTCCACATGGTGTCTTTGTGTCCTGACACTCGAAGGAGGTGTTTTGCAGCAGGTCTGCAGATGCAACGCCGTGACATCTCTGCTTCCAGGTTGTTGACCAACTCTCAAGACCGCCGTCAAAAAGGAAGCAGTAAGAACTCTTCCGGAGACAGATGCGTACCGGCAGCCTCCCAGGCGGAGGGAGGCAGGCTCCGTGCAAGAACCAGCCCCCAAGACCAGACAGGGCGGCAAGCAGGCAGGTGCCCTCCTTGCAGCTCGTTTACAACAGCCAGAAGTCGGACCAGCCTACACATCCACCAGCAGATGGTGGACAGATACAGTGCAGGCTGTATGTCAGGGTCAGACCTCTGACTTGCCATCCATGGTGGCCCAAGTCAGATGTGCACACCCTCCAACCTCCTACCAATCCTGACCCCAGCCGTCTGACCGAGGGACTCTGTCTGTCTCTGCTGGGCTTGGTAATACATTGCAATATGTGTGGATATGGGGTTTATTTGTGAAACAGCTGGTTACAATTTAGCATCAAGAACAGCACATGATACAGTTCTTCGGTCAGGACAGTTCCAGAGACAAGCAGATCTCTCCCTCGGCCTGGCAGCCCCTGACACCAGCCTTTGTCCTGCTCTGGCAAGTATGGCCAAGCTCTGAACTGACTCCCGAGGTAAATACCCAGAGACCGACTCCTTGAGGAAACCCCTGCCCAGTGGCACGCAGCTCCCTCACATCGAGGGTGGGCAAGCCTGCAGGCACCTTGCCCATGCACTGAGCAGCCATTGGCCATCTCGGGCCAGTTCTCTCGGCTCAGCCACCACTCTTCCTCTGCTGCTGCTTCGGGTGGGGCAGCTCTCTGTCTCTCTCTGCCTCCTGCGTCTGGAAAGTCCTCGGCACAGATCCAAAGACAAACCCCGCTCATTGCTTCTCATCTCTGGGGTTGACTCTAACCCGCTTACGCTGTCGCTGGGTGTCATTCCATCAGTCCCAACCTACAACCTCCCTGTGTGTAGCAGACCAGACACCGCCCTGTGCCGCGTCAGCCTCCCGGTGACCCTTGTGCTGGAGCCAATGGTGCAGCCGCCATACCCATCAACCCATCTCAGGGAGGGTCACCCTCTTTTTCTATGACCCTCTTACTTTATCAAGCACGATGTCCTTTGCCAGGCAGGGACTGGTCTCTCCCGATAACTCATCCAAAGTATGTGAGAGGAAGTCTCACCGTCCTTGCTTCCAAAGAGCATTCTGGCTGTGCTTTTTCTAAGATGGGTGTGTTTTGTCCTGCAGTACTTTCGTAATCCAATGCACCCACTTTTAAACTAAGAGGGCTGGCAGAGCTAACTACTCTTCTCATTAGGATTCCATACCTATTATCCCCGAGGTTCCCTGGCCACAAGGGTTCCAGGCACCTTATTTGCATTAAGAGGAGGCTGTCCAATCCCCTTTGTGAGCCCTGTGCACCTGGTTTGCATAGTCCCTCCCAGTCATCTTGTGGGAGTCACAATCCCTGGGAGAAGAGCCTCAGGAAGCAGTTCGTGGCACTGCACACAGGCAACAGGATGCTGCCCGCCCTGAAGGGAGGTGAGGCCGCGGTGCCCCAATGGACAAGTACTGTATGACCTCACGCATGTGAAATAAGCAGATCTATAGAAAACAGATGATCCTTGGCACCAGGGGTGAGTGGGAGGGACATGGATGATTCGGGAAAAGACAGCAGGAATGTTTGTATGGAGAAATGGTTGAGGTGGGGAATGTTTTCTTCTGTACGATTTCACCACAAGAAAGGAACTTGGACGCCAACCTGAAGCTGCTGCCACGGCCAAGGATGAGCCGGCCTGTGCTTCAATTAGGGTAATAGCTGCCGCAGACGGACAGCTTCACACACATTTCGTCCGGTGAGTTCAGATCCACATGAAAGCGTGTTAGTCATCGCTGGGGGATGCCATCCTTTATTTTGAAAGGAAAGAGGCACTCAGCCTGCCTTTCCTCCCTGAACTCTGTCATTAGTGTCTTGGGGGCTGTGGAGTCGGTTGTGAACTTACAGCGACGACTGGTGCACCCCAGAACCAAACGCCACCTGGTCCCGCAGCATCATCGCACTTGTTATGTCTAAGCCACTGTGTCAGCCCGTCTCCGGACGGCCCTCCTCTTTTCGGCTGGTCTCTGTCACGAAGCGTGAGGCCCTCCTCCAGGGACGGCTCTCTGCGGGCCACACACGTCTCGCCGCCCTGCCTTCTGAGATGCATTCCGGCTGCACCTTTGCCAAGATGCATGCTTTCTTATGGAAGTCCACGGTGCTTTCAAAGTCCTCCCCTGCACCTCAGTCCAAAGGCCTCGATTCCCTTTGTTCTCCCCTCTGCGGTGCCCACTCGCCACGTGCATAGGGGCCATTGGAAAGGTCAGCGCACCTAGTCCTCAAAGTGACATTGTTGCTCCTTGGCACTTTAATGAGGTCTAGTGCAGCAGGTTTGCCCGAAGCCGTGTGTCGTTCGTTTCTCCTTTCCAGAACTTATGTGAGCGCCGATTATTGACCCATACAAAATGTCCCTTGACCGCTTCCATCTCCAGCCAACATCATCAAGCGCCAGCAAGCCAACGGCTGGAGGATTTACCGCACAGGCAGAATCCAGCTAGTGAAGGAAGGAGGAGTGAGAGACTTGGGGGCCACTATTTTGTAACCTTCCGCCTGGGTCTGGACTGGTCACACGAGGCTGCTGCCTGACCAGAAGAGAGCCCAGCAGGCAGGTGTGCTGCCAGGCACTGGCCTCACTGCGCACGAGTTCAAGCTGAATCCAACGGAACTTTCTGTCCCGAACACGGGCCCCACATGCGCCAGCAGCCACTTGAGGGAACCCTAGCTAAAGCACACACAGCACAGACCGGGTTGAGTTTCACGGACTTCCACTGTCACCTGTAACTGGAGGCTCCTGTGTCTAACGGGGCCATTCTAGATGGCCAGCTTTCAGGAGACACACCAAAGGGCAAACCCACTGCCATCCAGTTGATGCCACTTACAGTACCCCTAGAGGACAGGGTAGAACTGCCCCCTGTGAGTTTCTGAAACCATGACTCTGCGGGAGGAGAAAGCCTCGTCTTTCGCCCGAGGAGCAGCTGGTGGTTTTGAACTACTGGCCTTGTGGTTAGCAGCCCAGCCCGTAAGCACATGCCACGAGGGCTCCTGCTCTGGGGACATGGAGGAATGTGTGTGACACAGTACCGTGGAAGCAGGACGGGCAAAACCCAGGCAGGCAGAACTGCAGTGGAGCGGCCCGGCTTCTCTGGGAGCGGAGGACGGCTAAGAAAGTATCGGTGAGAAAGGACCCACGTTGCATCCCAGGTTCACACAGAAGCAGACCCGGGCACCAGGGCCAGCATCAGTAAGAGTACAAACCACAACAAAACCGACGGTTCCAAAAAGCCCGCTATCGCTTAGGGATCCCGACCGGAACATCCACAGGTGAGTGAGGTGGCCGCTCTTCCCCAGGCAATCTGTTTCAGGACGGCAGGACACGAGCTTCCCAGTACAGAGCCAGGGAGGAGCGGGCTCCCGCTGAGACCAGCTGCACAGTGCCGCTCTCTGTGGAGCCCGTGGAACTGCGTGGGGGCTGGTGCTGCTGTTCTAGTTTTGTTTATGTTTGACACTTTCCTGATAAAATGTTGGCACAAAGGCAGCATATAAAGACATTTTAGAATAAACAAAACCAAGATAATTCATTGACATCAGATTTGGGACTGAAAACAAAATTAATTACACCAAGGGCGTCTTGCGGCAGATGGAAGCGCAGCGATGGCGGCAGAAACGGCGAGCAGCGGAAATGACAAATAAGTGAATCCGTGCAAATTGCTGATGTGATGGTATCTGATGTGTTTGTAACATTAAATGATGACAATCGCACAACACACGGGATACAGTTATGGCCTTCTAAAATCCCTTGGATGTTTGGGAAGAGAAACTTCTAGTTAGGATACATGAAGTGTGCAAAGACATCTACAAAACTTCGTCAAAAAGACGGGAAAGAAAAGACCAGAGGGAATGTCAGCAGAACTCCGCAGCGTGCTCTCCATCGAAGCGCAGCTAAAGGAAGACGTGCTGAAGCTTGAAAACCGAGCAGGAAATCCACGGGGCAACTGGGGGAGACGGAAGAGGGCATTGTAACGAAACGAGCAGAGACCTGGAGTTGGAAAACCCAAAGGGAAGAACGAACGGGCTGCGCTTTTCTCAAGCTGAAAGAACTAAGCGGGGGCTGGGACCTAATCTTCAGGTTGATACACTGGAAGATTCTACAGGCAAAATATTCAACAATGCACAAAAACACCCTGAGAAGATGGCGGGAATACACAGTCACCGTACCAAACGCATTGGCTGGCACCCGCCGTTCCCAAAGGTTGCCACCTGAGGGCGCAGTGCTGAGCAAAGGCCAGGAGCTGGTGGAGCACCAGGTGACATGTCTCAAGCTGGGGCAGCACTGGGAGCACAAGCCGTTTGTTCGGACCGAGAAGCGTGCTTTTCCGTACGTTTGAAGTGAGCATGCCGGTCGCTAAAGGTACCACGTTCACGTCAGCTTTACTTTTTCTCCCTTTTAAGCCACTCGGACCAATATTTAGATCTCAGCACAGAGGAATCTGGGCCTTTTTAAGGCGGTGAGCTTTCCCTCTCGTTTTTTAAGAAAGACTTATTTGATATACTTTGTTTCTTAAAGAAGTATATTCTATATAGTTACATAGCCCATCTCAACAAATGAACTCAATAGTCATATCCCGTTCACCCCCCAGAAATGTGGTTCTCCTGCCCCTTCCCACCCTCTCTTCCTCTGTATTTTCCTGTCCCCACCCCATCCCTGGCCTCCTCCCAGTCTTCAACGTCTTATCTTCCAGTAGACAAACCACTTTCATTTTTCTGTGTTTTTCCTTATGATGGTGTCATTAAATAGCTCTCCTGCTGAGACTGACTCCGCTGGCTAGTGTTCTCTAGCTTTGGCCAGGTCTTACAGTGTTTAAGAGAGTTGATGTTTTTGGCTTTTTTCCCCCATAGGTTGGGGACTACTCCCATTTGCTTATTCTTTTTTGTATTACAGTTTTATTGGAATATAATCCACATATCCTACAACTCAATAGTTCGGTCATCTCAAGAAAAATTGTACAATCATCACCACAATCAACTTTAGAACATTTTCCCTTTTTGCCTTTAAGATGAGCGTGTAATCACAATCCGTTCCAGCACCCTCCCCCTCCCTCAGTCACTGTTTACCCCTCAGACGCCCTCACCCTCCCATCACCCACCCCCTAGGGCGACGTCCAAACCCTCACATCCCTCATTACCGCCACGCAGTCACTCCTTCTGTGCTTCACAAGCTGGAAAGCCCAATCGAAACAATAAAAACAAAAATGAAATACAGTGGTAAAGATAAAATAATAATAATGTAAAGATAAAAATATAAATAGTGAGTAAGAAAAAAAGAGACCGCCATCGGTATTCGAAAAGCCTGGGATGAAGTGTTTGTCCTGGAACAAGCAGGAGCTCCTTGCACCTGGAACAAGTTCAGGTTGGGTCAGGAGGGAGGGCAACTGGCCAGTGCCGAGCTTGACCCAGCGTGATGGGGAGACCGTGATCTCTGAGGCAGGCTGTTCGCGGCTCCGCCTGGCCACAGAGGACCTGCCATCAACGCCCACCGTCCTCCACAGCCGTTCACACACTGAGTGTTCACAGCTTTAGATCTGATGCTTTTCCCTTTGTCACATTTGAATGTTGTTATTGTGGTCTTTGGGTCTCACAAGCTTGGTGCTTCTTCCATGTGGACCTGGTTGACTCCTTGCTTAGACGGCTGCTTGTTTGAATACAAGCCTTGAAGACCCCGGACACTATTCCGATCCACAGCCGGGCACCATCGACGTTCTCACCACACTGCTGTAGCACCTTGATCGTCAGTGATCCTTTCATGAAGGTGAGCATCAGCGGGGCCATGCTATCAGAACCAACTGTTTGGATTGGGGTTCAAATTCAGTAGGAGCCCAGACTCCATCTGCTTGTTCCGGGCTCTGCACCACTCAGGTTGACCTTGGCGGTCGTTTATGACAGAACCCAAGCCCCATAAGACCAACTACACCAACACAGCAGCCAACCAGCAAACCAACAAGCTAAAGGCAGGAAGACAAAACCCCACAGAAGCAAATACGCACAATACTGTCGGTCACTCCCCTGGGGTAGAAGGTGATTGCACGGTAACATCATCAATGTTCCCAGCGACACAGCACTCCAACCACTGCTGGCGAGCTGACACCCAGGAGCTGTCGCCCTGCACCATCCATCTCCCATTTGATGGAACTCTGTTGGCCCTAAGCATGGGGACTGACTCCAGGGGGAACTTCCTGGATCAATTCTTCCAAGTGCAGATCCCTGCCCAACAGGTGAAAACCTGTCATGTCACCGTGAGAAGAGGATCAAGCTACTAAATATATATATATATATGGTGATCCTGGGTCCATTGGACCCCCAACGAGCCGGGAGTTCTCTCCAAGGTCCAATGACCACCACTGCCACAGGCCCCGGGCCACTCTTTGCTTCTTCTCCCATCTGAGTGCCCCAGTCCTCAGTCAACTTTATGGCAGGGCTCAGTTCATCCCCTCTGTGTTAAGTCCTTGTCGGGTAGTCCCTGTATTATGCCATGCTGCCTGCAAGGTCAGCATCCAAGGTCATCGTGGTGCTCAGTTGTGATTATTTTGCTGATTCATAAAATCCCACGGTGCACCACGGCTTATTTATTGATTCTTCTGTAATCAGTGTGTGGTTGTTTCCATGTTTTTGCTACCATGTGCCAGAAGAAGCCAGCTCCTAGCACAATCGCCACAGGTCCGGTAGGCGCAATTGTACAGCGATAATAAGTAAATATTATAGTAAAGTTATAGAGAGCATGAGAGAGAAAAGAGATATATAGAAATAAATGGAGTCAGACACATTTCATGGTAGCATTGCTCACCTCAGCCCAGCTTGGTGGTCCACGTGGAGAGAGGGGAAGGGAAGGAGGGTAAGGGAACAAGGAAGAGAGGACTGGAGAGGAGAGGGGAAGAGCAGCAGGGAGGTCTGAGTCCGAGAGAGAAGTCTTAGTGCTCTATATTGCTGACTCACGCCTATATACCTTTTGGGGGCATGCTAGCCCACTAATTACAGGTAGAGACATAAGTCACAGGGAGGGGTTACACTATAGGGTACACAGTAATGAGAGGGTGGTCTAGGGGGTGGTCTCTGGGTCTCTATAGGAACCATGATCAGTAGGGTGCAAACCCCTCCTACAGGAACCAAGCTAATGGTCCCAAGCTTCAGAGAGTAGTCCATTGTCTCCAGCAGCAGGGAGCAGGCCCACTCCCACCCCACTCCCACCCCACCCCCACCCCGTGGTGGGATGAGACAGCAGTCTGGCAGCAAGGATCTGACTTCCCCCCACAACTATGGAATTAGCTGCCATGAAAAATGGGTGTGCATCTGTCTGTTCCTGCTGTATTCTTTAATCCCTTAGGGTTTAAACCCAGTAGAGAGATTGCTGATTGTAAAGCAATCGTGTTTGGATTTGTTGAAGAAAGAGCCAGGCTGATTTCTGTAGTGGTTGTACAATTCCAATCTTTCTACATCTTCTCCAGCATCTATTAATTTCCATTTTATTGAATTTGACTAAACGTGTCAGTGTGAGGGGGTATCTCATTGCTGTTTTAGTTTGTATTTCTCTTATTGCCAATGATCTTGAACGTGGCTTGTTGGCACCAGGATGTCATCGTTGGTATGTTGTCTATTCAAGTCTCGTGCCCATTTGTTGTGCCACGGGCACAGTTGTGCTGTGTCTGCTGTTTCTTTGGCATGCGCTCCGAGCAGAGGGAGGCCGGGTCCTCTGGTGTTCCTATTCCCAGCAGTTGAGGACGCGTCAAGCAGAGAGCCGCGGTGAGTGTGCGTGGGACGGTCCCACCAGCACTGGATTCGTGTTCTGACCTCTCCACGCCCCCTGCAGCATTCCTGATTTATCTATTTATTAACTTTGTGGTCAATACCTGTTTGAGGTGGTAGCTCATTGCTGTTTTGTATTGCCAGTCTCGCTAGTGATCTCAAATCATTCTCCAGTGTCCTTTTCAGTGAACTGTCTGTTCATGTCTTCTGCCCCCTTTTAATTGGATTATGCACCTTTCTCTTGTTTTCTATGGATCGCGGAGCCCCTTGTCTGGTGTATCATGACCAGCACTGTCCCCGGGACCCTACACTGCCGAGCTCTGTGCTTGGAAGGAGTGGGACCAGCCCCCTCCAGGGGCAAGGACCACCCTCCTGAGGGTCTGAGCAGACCAGAGCCCCCAGCCCTGATAGAGGTCCTGGGAGCCTGTCTCCGCTCATGGCCACTGGGCTGTCTCCTGCCCACACTGGACTTCTTCACTGTTCCGGGCGAGGTGGGCAGCTGGGGTGTGACAATTGGGGAAGACCCCCGCCAAGACCCCAGGATCCTGAAGGCAGTTGGCCGGGTGTCAGTGTCTGCCACCTAAAAACCTGGCCCCCAGCACCCCCACCTGCAGCCCCTCACCCCAGCCCCTGACTTCCAACCTCTCACCCCAGCCCCCGACTCTCCCAACCTCTCACCCAAGCCCGACTCTCTCAACCTCTCACCCCAGCCCCTGACTCTCCCAACCTCTGAACCCCCAGCCCTCACCCCAGCCCCCTGACTTTCCCAAAATCACACCCCAGCCCCTGACTCTCCCAACCCTCACCCCAGCCCGCTGACTTTCCCAAACTCTCACCCCAGCCCCCCTGACTCTCCCAACCTCTGACCCCCAGCCCCACTGAACTTCCTAACTCCTGACCCCTGCCCTCTGACCCCAGCCCCTGCCATTCCTTCTCTGCACAGCCTTAGCATCCCCTCTGGCCAATGGTGGGGCTCAAACCAGTTAACAACCAGTTCACTGCCCTAATGACCCTTTTAAGTATGAAGAAATATATACCAAAAGGTAGTTTATTATTTCATACAGTTATTCCTTAAATAAGAACAGTAAAAGAGGCACACAAAATTTGGTTATAAGACAGAATCTTAAAGTATTACAGATGTCAATAATAACTGACAAAAAACAATCAAATTGTTATTTAAGATATTTCCATATTGCTTCTGACTGGTGGCCTCCCTTGCGATGTTCTTAGTTCGTCCCAGAGCATCGCGGGCTGTGTGATTTGTCCAGAGCCATATTTTCCCTGTCGGAGTAGGATCACGTTCCTTTAGCGGTCGGCCCAGTGGACAAGTCATTGTATTTGTTAGATTAGAAAGAGTTAGGCGACTTGACTTCTCCGAACCTGTGATGTTCACCTTTGAAAACCTGTTCTGTTCTGCCGAACTCACAGCTTTTAGCTCTTTGAACACCTGCAGGAACACGCGCAGGAACAGCTGCAGGAACACGCGCAGGAACACACGCAGGAACACCTGCAGGAACACGCGCAGGAACACGCACAGGAACACCTGCAGGAACACGCGCAGGAACAGCTGCAGGAACACGCGCAGGAACAC
>NW_022103915.1:519848-539139 GCF_000313985.2 Echinops telfairi
CGCAGGAACACCTGCAGGAACACGCGCAGGAACACCTGCAGGAACACGCGCAGGAACACGCGCAGGAACACCTGCAGGAACACGCGCAGGAACACCTGCAGGAACACGCGCAGGAACACCTGCAGGAACACACGCAGGAACACGTGCGCAGTGCGCTCACCAGGGCCCACGGGAACTGGGGGAGTCACAAAGCGGTGATGGATGGCAGCCAGTCATCCTCTGGCATCTGTTTACTGAAGTAAGACCAGCAAAGGAAGAAGCATGTAGCATTTCATCAAAAGGAAAACGGATTTTATGAAATGGATAGTAAATATTCCAAGTATAGTTCCATCTAATTTTCATACCTGTGGACGGAAATGTACGGACTGCAGACTCTTGGAATAGCTGCTGCTCAGAAGACCTTGAAACAGAGTAAGGAGTGTAGCCGTGGGAGTTCCCCGCTGGGCAGCTTCCCAGCCACCGGCCTCAGAAGGAACCCGGGTTACAAGTGCCATGCTAACAACCTGATGCCCCAACGCAGCCAACAAAATTAGGCATTGGTTCTGCCAAGCCTGTGGGAACCGGCGGAATCCCTCCACTGCCTCTGGCCCTACCTCCCCAGGGCCACCCCTCCCTCGCAGCCACTGGCTGGGCTGTAGCCCCCGCGCCCCCTGCTCCTGCTCCTGCCCTGGACCCTGCTTGTCAAGCCTGAGCAGCCAGTGTCCACCTGATGGCCCTCCTCACTCCACCCCCCCCCAACCCACCCTCCACGGCACAGGGTGCAAAACGGAGTCACGCCCTCCCCTGCCCCTTCCTCCCTCAGGAAGGAAGGCTGGCGGGTTGGGCTTCACTTAGTACCAGTCTCTCAGAAACCCACGGGACGTTCGGCCCTGCCCTACAGGTGGACATGCGTGCAGTTGCCTCGATGGTTTGTTTGTGTTTGTTTGTTTGGGTCTCAGTGGCGCTCAGGAGGCCACTGGGGGAGGGGACAAGAGCCCTGGAGGGACTAGAGGCCTGGGACAAGCACTGACCTGCACGCCCGAGCAGGCGATGTGGGGGGGGGAGGGGAGAGGGCCCTCCCAGGCCTGCGGGTGCTCAGAGGCCACCCTGCCCATCGCAGCTCCCTCCCTTGGGGTCCATTCTGGCTCATAGCCGCCCTAGTGGACAGGGGCGAGCCCCTTCGTGGGGTTTCCGGGACTGTCACTCATTCCCAAAGCAGCCTCTTCTTTCTCCCAAGGAGCGGCTGCTGAGTTTGAACCCCCTGGCTTGCAGTGAGCAGCCCGCTGCCGAGCCCACAATGCAGCCGGGTTCTTGATAAGTCCCCCAGCATCTCACATCTCTCGCAAGGAAAATCAAAGCCGCTGTCCTGGCCTGTGGCCACGGTAACCGCTTCCACTCCCGCCACCAGCACCAGATCCATGGCCCCCGAGTGTCCCCTCCAATCCTACGCCTGCTGGCTGGTAGTGTGGCGGCCTCCTGGGGAGAATGAAATGGGAGACGGGGTTGGGTCAGCCTTCTTGAGACAGGTCAGGGTGCAGCTGGAGCAGAAACCTGACTCTGCTCACCTCCCTGGGGACCCAAGGTGCGGTCAGCTCCCAAAGCATCACCCACAGCCGTGGTTGCAGGAGGGCCCGGTCCCTCTGAGGAAGGAAGCGCCTTTGGGAGCAGCTCCACTGCTCCCCCGGACACCTGGTGCCAGCCATCTGCCAATGAAGACCGACCACTCTCTCTGAGCAGGTAGGGGTCCTTCTCAGCTGGCTGGTGGGTGCCCGTGTTGGTCAAGCGCCAACAGATGCTTTGGCCCGTCCACCGCACAGTGGGCCCAGTGGGCCTGCGGGCCTGGCCTGTGGTCATGCCTCCGGTTGGTGGGTGGGTGGCAGTTAGACGTGCTCAGCCGCTGGCACGATTTCTGTATCCGCTGTCTGATCCCCAGGACTAGAGCGGTTAGGATAGGGGGAGTCAAGCAGAACACTCTGGAGCTGCCCTGCCCCTGCAGAAGAGTAAAGGCACCGGAATGCTGTACTGTACCCGAGAGGATTCACTCTGTTGTCGCCGCTGTGACAGACATGGGGCTAATGAGTCCTTATTATTATCATTATCAATAATATTATCAATATTATCAATAATCTTGCAGCTCTTACAACAATCCATGCACCAATTGTATGAAGCACATTTTTACATGCTGCCATCATCATTTTCAAACTGTTTTCTTTCTGTTTGAGCCCTGCTGTCTCCCTTTGTCCATGTTTTTGTGGTTCATCTCGCTGGGGTGTGTGTGTGTGTGTGTGTGTGTGTGCAAATTGTAGTTGGTTCCTCGTATCGACCCCTTCTCCCCCCACCTTCCTCTACCCTCACAGTGTCGTTACACCCATTGCTGTTCCTAGGGGTTATCTGGCCTGGATTCCGTGTGCCGGGAGTTCCTATCGGTCCCGCGGTGCACATGCGCCAGTCTAGCCAGATTTGTGAGGTAAACTGGGGTCATGACAGTGGGGAGGAGGAGCATTAAGGAACTAGAGGACTGTTGTGTGTTTCGTCATGTGTGTGTGTTTGGTCTTCATCAACAAGTGCTCAGGGTCCTCCTGGCTTTCAGAGAGGGAGGCTGGGTCATCGGTTGTTGGTCACCCTGCAATCCTGATGCTACATCCATCTTCATATGGTCCAGCTTCTGGAATCATCTGCTCAGCTGACAGCTTGAGCAAGTATGGTGAAGGATACAGCCCTGACACACTCTTCCTGGTTTTAACCGGCCAGCATTCCCTGCTTCTGCTCAAACGACCACCTCCTGATCCGTGTGCACATTCCAGATGGGCACGAGGACGTGTTCTGAATTCCCATCCTTCTCAAGGCTCTCCATAGTTCCTGAGGGGCCACACGACCAAACGCCTCGCATAGCCAATAAGACACCGGCAAACACCTTTCTGGTAGCCTCTGACTTGAGCCCAATCCATCCGTCATGTCCTCGTTTGAATCCAACTTGAATTTCCTGTCAATGCGTGGCGGCTACCATTGTTGAACGATCTCCAGGAAAA
The DNA here is from genome assembly GCF_000313985.2 of Echinops telfairi. Taxonomy (NCBI): domain Eukaryota; kingdom Metazoa; phylum Chordata; class Mammalia; order Afrosoricida; family Tenrecidae; genus Echinops; species Echinops telfairi. Next base: position 522,857 of record NW_022103915.1, read on the forward strand.
TTTCACTTTCATGTGATGTCAATCATATTGCTCAACAATCTCAGCCTTCGGGGTCACTTGTCTTTGGAACAGGCACAGGCATGGATCTCTCTCTCTAGAATTGCACTTCTCACCAGCACTGCACTGGGGGAAGCTCTAAAGGAGCGCTAGTCATGGCACACAGCCCTGGCCGGTGAGCTGTAGCCGAAGGCACCTGGGGAGCGCCGGGAACTTTGTTTTCAGGATGAAAACCAACAAAAGCCAAGCTCACGGAGCTGGGGTCATCCCAACTCTTCGAGACCCTACAGGACAGGGTAGAACAGCCCTGTGAGTTCCTCAAACTGTAACTCTCTCTTTTTAAAAAATAAATCATATTATTGGGGGCTCTTTCAGCTCTAAAACCATCCATACATCAATTGAGTCAAGCACATTTGTACATATGTTGCCATCATTTTTTAAATCATTTTATCGGGGCAGATGGTAGCTCTTTAAGGAAGTAGAGAGCCCCGTCTTTCTCCCCAAGAGCGGATGGTGGTTTTGAATTGCTGACCTTTCCATTAGCAGCCTGATGCGTAACCACAGAGCCACCAGGGATCAAAGGGAGTGATATCTCTGTGCCTCCCCACTTCACCACAGCATCTGTGACCACAGGGGCAAAGCCATGGGGTGCAGAGGGGCTGGGCCCGACATCATGGCTCTGCTGACCTAAGGCCAGCCAGGCTACCCGCCTCCAAGCTTCTTATTAAGGCAGGGAAACATGCTGCTGTTCATACCGGTGGTGTAGTGGTTGAGTGCTGGGCTGTGATGCCCATGGTTGGTAGTTCAAAACCACCGGCAGCACCGGGGGAGCAAGACTGGGCTTTCTACTCCTGTAAACAGTGACAGCCTCTGAGCCCCGTGGGGTCGCCGTGAGTCAGCATCAACTCCGTGGCAGAGGGGCGAGAAACGTAAAGGAGCAGAGTGCTCTCGAGCAAACAATAAAATGAAAGATGCAAATGCAAAGAATTCCTAGATTCCTTTGACCCCAGCTATCACTGGCCCCCCTCCCCGGCAGACCCCTGAGGCCATGTCGGGTCCCCCAAGGCCCCCAGAACACAGCACTTGGGACAGCTGTCAGACTTCACCTCACAGCCACCTCCGGTCACTGTTCTTCCCAAGGGGGGAGATCAAGATGAACCCACAGTCCTGCTATCTGCTCCTGCCACCTCTCTGTGTCCACCCTGGCTGGCCGGCTGTGAGTGAGAGAAGCCCATACAAAAATGTCTTCCCAAACCTGGACCCCATCCTGCCAGGGGTTGGGGGTGGTTTCTATCTAGAGAGATTTGAACTCAGAGGAGTTCAGTCAAATCCCCAAACCCACTGCCATTAAGTCGACGCCCAGGACAGGGTTCAAGTGTCCACAGGGCTTCTGAGGTTGCGTACCTGGATGGAGCAGGCGGCCCCTGCTTTCTCCCGGGAAGTGGCCCATCTGCCTAAACAGCCCACTTGGCCACCAGCACTCCTTGGGGGGTGGGGTAGGAAGCAGGAAACGTCTTGAGGGTGCTGAAGGTCAGAGAGAAGCAGAGCACTCCTGTGCCGGTGGCCCAGCACTGAGCAAGAACTGGGATGTACTGCTGCTTACTGCAGAGGGATGGGCTGTGCATGAAGCACGCCCCGGGGAGTGAGGTCGATCCCAGTCACAGACCCAGCAGACGTCACCGACCGAGGCTTCCAAGGGAGGCTCTTCCCCACGTTCACAAAACCTGCCCGGCCTCTGCTCTCAGTGTCCCCATGCTGCCAGGTTGTCCCAGGCAGGCCCACCCCGTGCTGACTCCACCACAATGGGGCCCGTCATGGAGACCACAGGGCTTTCCCAGCGGGTTTGTAGAGGCGGGTCACTGGGCCTTTCTGCTGGGATTGGATTCCAAGTCCGGAAAGGCCCCTGGAGGCTGTTCACACCGCAGTCCACCCGCGCATGCAGCTCCTGGCAGTTAGCACTCGTGCAGGAAGTGCGTTTGCTAGGCATTGATTGCGCCCAGGATTCCTGCTGGAACGCGAGAATTCTACCACTGAGTCCAGCCCCCGCCGATACCGTCCCCTTACTCAATCTTCCAGTGGTGTGAGTGCTGGACACTGAGGCCTGCCCCTGTCCTTAGTGCGGTCACCACCGAGCAGCATCTACTCCGTCAAGTTCCCACTCATTCGACAGTGTGTGTGCGCTGGGGCAGGGCACTGCTGGGAGCCCTGAGGACATACTAAACAGATTAGACAGGTCCGGTCCTGGTGGCCTAGGCAGCCAGGAAGGGGAGGGCGGCAAGGGGGTTAACTGGTGTTGCAATGCATCACACGTGTGCAGTCAATAAGCCCAGCAAATGCCAAGCACACACCTAGATCACTCGTGTTAAGGGCTGCATGACCAGCACACATCATAGGCATGTGGCCGTTTGTCAGACTACAGAGCGCGAGCCCAGCACAGACACAGAGTCCGAGGCATGTCAAAGTTGACACATCTAGGACATGTGAGTCACAAACACCTCGAGGTGCCTACGCCGTGTGTCCAAGATGCCTCATCTCGCCTAGTGTGGGCACGGTCCAGGTCAACACCCCTAGCACATGTGAGTTGGAGGCAACAGGCGTGGCAAGTGTATATAGCACACCCATGACACTCCCCCTAAAACAAACTTACTGCTGTTGGTTCCAACCGATGCCATGTGTGTCAAAGCCAGCACGTCTGGCACACGTATGGCACCCAGCTGTCAGAGGTGTGTCGCAGGCATGCTCAAGGTGGTATGCACAGTGCACCCCCGTAGACGCCTTTTGATGGTTAATTTTCCCATTCAATTGCGCATTTGGCCCAGGCTGTCACGTTCTCTCCCCTCCACACCACGGAGGCCTCTTGTCTCTCTGTACAGGTGCTTCCCCTGTTGCCTCCCGCCCCCTTGATTTGGTCAGATGGCTGGATCTCCTATTGGAGCCCTTTTCTGAAGGAAGGGGTTTGTGGCTTCAGTAGTTCTGCTGATTTCCATTTCCATCTCACCTGCCTTCTGCTCCTGTCTTTGCCCTTTGTCCTGCCCACTGCTTCCCCTCGGATGTTCTGTTCTTCCTGGGTTAGAGCTGAGACCGAGGCCTGACAGCCAGGTTTAGTCTCCATACTGAGTGGCTTCTGCCTATTGACCAGCGAGGCAGGAGAGACTTTGCCCTTAGACACAGGGAATTTGCTGCTAGCCCCTGCCCAGCCCCTACAGGGGCAGTCTCACCCTCAGGAACTTGCCTGGTCAGGAATTGATGGAAACTGGAGTCTTGGGGCCATGTGGCCATGAGTCTTGGCACAAGCAAGGTGGTGAGAGGCTCCTGACCCAATCTTGTAAGCCTTCCTCATCTGCAATCGCGTATGTGCCCGTGGTGGCTCCCGTCCCACTTCAGTAGTCGGGTTTACAACCGTGACCAACTGCAACCTGCACCAATCATGATTCTGTGACCATGCCTTTGTCCCCATGGCAGATTTAAGTGGACAGGTGGCTATGAATCCATGGATGCCACGGGTCTCCTGCTGATGGTCTACCTCATGGGGGGGACTTCTCTTTGCTCTGTTTAAGACATGATGAACAGGTCTCGACAAATTATATTTTGATTTGGGGTCTCTTTCTCCCCTAGAGCTTTCCTTGGAACATTTTTGGGCTGCATGCTTTATTTATTTGTATATTACAATGGTGTATTTTAAGGTCATGTCTTCTTCTCAACATTGCTTGAGTAGTACCCTATCAATTCCGCTACGTCCTGCTCTTAGCTGGTCAGAGGCTGGGGAAGGGAGAGGAGGTGATGAGGCAGAAAGTGTAGCACAAAAGAGGTGGAGACATGCCTCCCCTACTACTTCTCCAATGCAAAGCAAAGTGAAGGGCAGGTAAGAGTCTTACCACATCTCCTTACCAAGGGAGGGAGAGACCAGGCTGGGTAGGGGGATTCACACTGCCCCCCCACCCCCCTGACTAGATAGAGTTGGATTTGGGGTCTGAGACAAGCCTGGAGTGAACTGGGAGGAGGAGGGACATTCCGGGGGACCGGCCAACAGGGGAAGACAGGGCAGAAAGCCAGCTTCTGGGGGAGGGCTGCCCTGAGCAGAGTATAAGGCTAGGATAGACCTTTTGCTGGGTCTTGTAGCCTAGGCAAGCGTCCTTTGGACTTCTTTCCCAAAGTATCTCCTTTAATAAACACTCTCTGTTCAACCTTTTCTCTGGCTCTGGTCTTGCTAGGGAGCAGGGTAGGGACAGAGGGGCTTGTCCCTCCCATGCCTGCACAAGGTCCCCTAGAGAGGGTTGGAAAAGAATCAGGCAAGTGTTAAACACCCATAAAGACACAATTCAAGTCCCCATACCCCACCCCACCCCACCAGGTGGGCGGTACACCTGAGCGGCCCAAACTAGGCTCAGGTGGACTTAACTCAGCCAATGGAGTCAACCAATACCTTCGACCACGCCTCCCCAGCCAGAGGTTTGTTATCCAGGCCGTGGGAAAGCGGGCTCTTTTGTCTTTTTACACAGCTGCAGTGCTCAGGCGCTGCCCCGTCTCTCTGGCCTCAGGTCAACACGTGTGGGTGTGCAGTCCCACGTGGTTGCCCATGTCCAGTTGTGGGCCCCAGCGTGGCTTCCACAGTTTGACACGCTTCCCTGAAATAGGGGTACTCCTCTGAGACTGTAAAACCTGCAACTTCTTCCATTCTTTGGAAAAACCCATTTGGGTTACAAACCAGGCTTCGGCGTGAATCCTTTCTCGTGCGAAGCCAAGACCCGATGTCTGACCCAGTCGAGAAACCTAAGTCTGACTTTGTGCCTCGCCTGAAACCTTTCTTGCAAGGGGGCAAGCACGGAGACACCTGGAACTCCGAACCTCCCCCTGGAAGCACTGCTTTCCTGCGTCGTTTCTAGAACTTCTCTAGCTGCTCTGCAGTGCCCCCTTGATTTAAAGGACCAGGGAGTCGGTTGCCTCACTCTGGGAGAAGACAGCGATGTTGAACGTTTCAGGGTCACCAATGGAGGGGCAGCCCAGGAGCGCGGCGGAACCCACCTTCTGCGCTCGGGTTTCCGCGCGGCCCGGCGCACACGTGACGACGGGGCCGCGCGCACGTGACGGGGCCGCGCGCGGGCGGGGCTGCGCATGCGCGGAGCCGGGGCGGCGGATCTGCGAGCCGGCTGTCTGCAGCTCCTCCGGGCCCGGCCTCCCGTCCGCGTCGCGGCCCCGCGCCCAGAGCCCCTCGGGGAACGCAGGGCCGAGCGCGGCTTCCGGCGAAGCCCCCGGAGAGGCGCGGCCCGGGTAGCGGGGCTGCAGGCCAGCGGGCCGCTGGGAGGGAGCCCAGGCGGAGTCAGGGTGCACCAGGAGGGGTTTGGGGCGCGCAGAGGTGGGGGTCCGGGCACGCAGGCGGGGTCAGCGGGCACAGAAGCTGGGGTCGGGGCTTGGAAGTGGGAGTCAGCAAACAGGCCAGGAGCCAGGAAACCACAGTCACCGTGGACCTCGGCCGCTGGGAGGCAAGAGGGAGTGCCTAGTGGGCAAGGTGGCCGACGGCGAGCTTGTGGAGGGTGTCGAGAGCTAGCCAGGTGCCCCAAGTTGAATGAGTTCTGGCTCCGAAGGGTCCCCAGGGACTGGTTTTTAGGAAGTAGATCATCAGGCCTTTCCTCCAAGGTGCCCCGCCTGGGCGGGACTTCTGACCTTTGGGTTAACAGCTAGTCCTGGCCCCTGACCCAGTGAGTTGCCCTCGAGGTTGCTTAAGACTCGAATGGCAGGAAGGTGGACAGGCTGGGAGTGTACACAGAGACAGTCTACGGGACACGGGTGAGATCGGAAGGAGCGGGCACCACTGAACGGGGTAGCCCTATGGCACTTCGGGTCATCACTAGCACAGAGCCATCTGTGGGGAGAAATGCAGGCCGCCTTTGCCCCTGTAACAGGAGGGGCTTCAAAACAGTCGTGGGATTCCACCATCTTCCAAATGCTTCGAAGCCGGTGCGCTGCTCAGGAGCCCCAGTGTTAGATATGTGATTGGAGAGGTTAGGGTCAGCACATGGCCTCAGAGGTGCCTGGGTGACGGTGTTCTTCACAAAGAGTGAGGGTGTGATTCCCTAAGGGGTGGGTATTAGCAGAGAGAGCTAATACCCTCAGAGAGGGCCTGGGGAACCCCAACACATGCAGGGAACAGAGAGGTGGTGGAGAAGGAGGGAGGGTCGCCGGCTTCAGGAGGGCTGCTTCCTGGAAGGGTGGCCAGATGGGACAGAAGCAAGACAGCTCCCCAAGGGGTTTCCATAGAGGTTTCAAAGCCCATGCCCACCTTTCAATAGTCCATTAGAACTGGAAACGCTGCCCTGCACCTGCTCAAACCTCATGCTAGTGACATTTCCATCTCTGGGAAAAAACACTAACTTCTTCCCATTAGGGGATTCGAACCCTGATCTTGTAAAGTGCATAGCCAATGCCCGAGTTGTGCCTGCGTGTTACCGCCACACCTGCCTTGTTTTATGCCCTGTGAGAGCCAGTTCGAGCAGTCCACGGGAGAGAGGCAGTGGCCTTTTGCGTCCCCTCGTGGTCTGTTGTCTTGGCACCGACAATCACACCAAGCAGGACCCGAGGCCTGGGTCACAGTAGCGTAGAAGCTTTCAGGTAGTGATGCCGTCATAGCCACTTCCTGTCATCGGGACGAGTGGACTCAGACGGAATAAACCACAGAAAAAGACCGAAGTGCAGGAGAGGGCAAGGAGCAGACCACCTCTCCACCCCCGCTGGTCCAGCTGTGAGTGGCTGAGAGGACAAGGCTGGTTTGGAAGCAGATGGCGCAGAGACGTCATCACCCTGGGCTGTGTAGGTGACAAGGGTCCCCTCAAGTCGAGGAGCTAGCGATGCACACAGGTGGCAGTATTCAGGCCACGTGGCGGTCGTGGTCTGTGTACTGGCTCAACCCAAAGTGAAAACTAACAGAAGGGCTGGAGAAAAAGCAGGGGGGAGTTCCAAACGTTGGATCCAGGAGACCCTTCTAATGATGACCTGGAACCTCGAAGCTCCTTTGTTTACTGCCAAATATGGTACAAAAAGGTTAACTCCTGCGAGAGCAAAACGCCCAGATTCATCTGTCTGTCCCTGTGTTACAGACAAGTGCCTGTTAGCCGAAGAACATTCAGAGTTGACAGGTGTCGAGAAGAACAATGGCCAACCCAATGGGAAGCTGGGCAACAGAGCGTGAACAGCCGACCCAGGCGGGATGCGCTGGAACACAGACACAGGGAAACAGCCTCACTTAGAGTGACAGCCAGAGAAGCGATGGACTCGGTGCCATCGAGTGGATTCTGACTCCTGGCAGCCCTTTAGGTTGGGGACAACTACCCCCGGGGGGCTCCGGGAGTAGAAAGCCTCACCTTTCTCCCAGGAAATGATACTTCGATAGTAGTGTTTACCTCTCTGATCTCCAAAATGCCGAACACTGATGACAGTGTCATCCGCAAGGCTGCGGGAATTGTGCCGGGGTCGGGGTCGGTGAACCCGAGGCAAGCGGATGCTCTCACTGGATCCCTCCTGTGTTTATCCTAGAGGCAGCGGCCCGCTTGTGGGAACTTACACCCAGAGACCTCCTGTGTGCTGGACTGAGCATGTTGTAACAGGAGATCAGAGATGGCTCTGATGTTGCTCCTGGGGTCTAGATAAGGGTGGGCAGCCACACTGAAACACCGGGCTGGCGTTTTAGAGTAAGAGGCGCTGGACATGTTCTAAAGTGATGGAGACAGAACCTATCTGAATGTGCTACTCACTACGCTCCAAGCAAGTGTCAACCTAGAGCCCTGGGGGACGCACCGGCATGCTGATGCCCCGTCCTCACAAGCAGAGGGTCACCTGTGGCCATCATCGGTCCCAACAACTCTCCCCAACCTGTCGCTCTCGGTGATGCACGGTCCACAATCCGCTTGTTTGGAATGTGACCACAGTGAAAAGCACAAATGCCAGCAGTGCATTCTGACCCGTGGCATCATCAGCTCTAGAACACAGCCATGACCCGAGGCTTCCCTCAGCCCGCCCGCCCAGAGCAACTACCCCGCACTGTCTCCTCAGCCAGCTTCCATGTGAGTGCAGCCAGGCAACACAAACGCTGATGGCGTGCTGACCCCCCAGCTCATGATCCATTTGCCCATGTCGAGCCGTGGACATTTCTAGCAGTTGCTTCTTGTGCTGCCCTGAGCCTTTGTTTGCACACCCTCTTGTGGACATGGGTGTTCCTTGCTTGTGGACACACACCGAGGAGTAGGATTGCCGGGCCCAGAAGGGGCACACAGCTAATTTCTCCAGAAACTGACTGGCCTCCCAATGTGGCTTTGTGCTGCTCTAAACTCCCCTCTGTCCGTGTGAGGGTTGGCGCATCACCTTCCCTGTGATCAATGGGACCCCGACGTTGTCAAGGAGCCCATGTCCTGGGGTCCACAGCCAATCTGCAAAGGACATGTTGCATTAGGCAGATATGCTGCAAAAGATCTCTTTAAGCAGTGGTTCTCAAGCTGTGGGTCACCACCCCTTTGGGGGTCGAACCACCCTTTGACAGGGGTCGCCCGATTCATAACAGTAGCACAATTACAGTGATGCAGTAGCAATGAAAATAATTTTATGGTTGGGGGTCACCCTAACATGAGGAGCTGCATTAAAGGGTCACGGCACTGGGAAGGTTGAGAACCACGCTCTAAAGTGTTTTAGAAAGATGGCACTTTGGAGGACTATGGTGTCTCTGGCAAGCTATGGTTAAGGGAGCCGTGTGAACCTGCCAGCTACTTTGTGTCAGAGTAATCCAGTCTCCTAACAGTATCGGGGAGTTCATAGGTACAAGTATACAGCTAGAACATATAGAGATCATCGTAAAGTCATAGAGAATACGAGAGGTAGGGGGAAGATAAAGGAGTCGGACACCTCTCATGTCTCATGCTCACCTCAGCTCCTCTTGGTGGTCCACGTGGAGGTGGGAGAAGAGAGAGCGTGTCTTTACTGTTTGGGGCTTTTCTAGGTAGCCATTAGTCATGCATGTTCAGGAGTTACATATGTCACAAGGTGGGCGGTAATCATACCCAATACCTGCACTGGGGGAAGGAGTGAGGGGGGATGGGTGCCTGGCAGGAGCTGATAATCAAAGAATGTCCGCTTCTACAGGGAGACAAAATCAACAGCGTGCTCACTTTCAGGCAGCATCGCTGTTGGGAGGATCTGTGGGAGCGACATTTAAAGCAGTGTAATGGGCTTGGATTTTCTCTCTAATTTCGCTTTCCAGATTTTCCTCTGCTAATAGTTAGGGAATACAGTCCCGGTCACATTTCCCTCGGGGTTAGTTTCCCACACTTTGCAGGAGAATGAGGAAGCCGTCTTCTCCCCCGAGAAAGCACACCTCGCGAATCCCAGGGAGCAGTTCGGCTCTATCCCACGTGGTCCCTGCCAGTCGGAAAGGGCTTGATGGCAGTTGCTTTGTTTTGATGCATTCACGAGTCAGATGTTGGATAAGAAAGATGGGAGAGCTTTTGCGTCTGAACTACGGTGTTGGTACACGCGCACACACACACACACATGCACACGCACACAGTAAATATACCACGACTGCCAGTACACACGCACGCACGCAGTAAATATACCACGACTGCCAGTACACACGCACGCACGCAGTAAATATACCACGACTGCCAGTACACACACACGCACACGCACACAGTAAATATACCACGACTGCCAGTACACACGCACGCACGCACGCACGCACGCAGTAAATATACCACGACTGCCAGTACACACACACACACACACACACACACACACACACACACGCACGCACGCAGTAAATATACCACGACTGCCAGAACAAGGAATTAATCTGTCTCGGAAGTAATACAGCCAGACGCTCCTTCGTCACACACACTGGGCGTGTTATCATGCCGGCCTAGCCTCAGAGCAGAGCGTCATGCTTGGTGAAGTAGAGGGTGGGCACGAAAAGGAAGACCCTGGAGGAGAAGGTTTGAAGAGCGACTGCAAGAGTGGCCCCCATGGAACGACCATTCTGCAGCAGTTTGTTCTCCCGGGGCTCCTCTGGGTCTGGACTGCCCGAGGGCACTGGGACAGTTAGACGGTACAGCCACTTGTGCTTGCGTGGGGGTGCAGTCCCACCTGTCAATCAGGCCCCAAGACAATGCCTCCGGGAGGTGTGGCTTTTGCGTGCCCCTCCATTTCTCTTGCCCTTCACCTTAGGCTTAGTTGGGACTCTGTTGTGCCTGCAGAGGTGGCTCTGAGAGCTGTCATGACACCCTGCCACACTCCCGCCACGTGCCTCTGCACTCGCAGGCCTGTGAGCTCCCTGCTTCCCGCTCCACCTTTCTGAGTGCCCCGGCTGACATAGGACCCATGGACTCGCACTGGACGGGGCTTGGACGCCTTCTTGATACAGAGTTCTTTCTTATGCACAGATGAGTCACTGGCTGGCTGGCTTTGGCTGGCCCAGGCCGACACAGGCAGCACACGGCAGCTGCAGACCCAGTCCTCTGATCCTTGGGATTTGGGCAGTTCTGATGGTGCATTGCTGTGGGTTGAACTTGCAGTTCCTTGACGAGTACTGATCCGTGAGCTTCCCACCGGTGTCTAGGCCGTGGGCACAACTTGCTGGTGACTGTGTAGCTAATGTGTTGTCACAAGCTCCCAGATTCCCCTCAGCTGGAGCTCCTGTGTCCCAGGGTCAGCTCTGTGGAGGTCAGCGCCTTCAGAGGGTCCTGTTCTATGTTTTAAAGTAAACATCAGGGGAATAAAGCCCCAGGGAGCCCCAGCGAAGGCAGACTTTCCACGGGGCTGCTCCCTTCAGGGGAGCATCTACGCCTGACCCGGAGACACAGGCAAGGATGGGGTTGCATTAACCCTGAGTCTTCCTGTTTCCAAGCAGTTCCTCAGAGAAGCAAGGAGGGCAGAGGGGTTTCTTCCTGACAGCTGGCGGCAGAGGAGGAGGAAGAGCCCGCTGTGACCAGCATTGCCTCCTGACAGGTGTGTGTTGAGGAAGAAGGTGGGCAGAGCTGGACGAGGGGGTGGGGGCACAGCTGTGGGGAGAAGAGACCTTGATCCTGGAGGTCCAAGTTCAAGAAAACTAGGGCTTTGTGAGAGCCAGAGATGCTGCACCCCCCCCCCCCACTTTCCTGGTCCTGGCTTGGAGGACCCCAAGTTGAAGATGGCAGGCTAGGGGGTAGACCCCAAGGAGATGTTGCTGAGTTTCGGGGAGATGGGTTGGAGACATCCAGAAAGCATGCCCCGGAATGAAAGGCCACTTGCTGCCTGTTACTGTGGGTGGGCTGCCACCGTGGGTTGGCCAGAGGTGACCACCTAGGCCCCCAAGTGGTGATGGCCACAGCAGAGGCCAGTGTCCTGCCCACCCTGGACTCTGGGCCACACAGCTCACAGTTCAAGCTGGTGAACACCAAATTCAGGGATGAATCCTTGCTCCCCAACTTGCCCTGACCCCCGAATCTGCTGACCTCCTCAAAGGGCTGCTTGCTACCAGGCCTGGAGTGGGGTCACCCTGCCTCCAGCCTCAGGCCCTGCAACAAGGGCGTTGGGGTGCCAGCATTTGTCCCCTGTAAGTGCCCCAGCCTTCCAGCACGCTGTCCTCACCTGCTGCCGAGCACATGCCCCTGGGTGACCCCTGTGGTGGGGGGCTGTTGGCAGGGACAGCTGCAGGCCTAGGGTGGTGTTAAGGGCCATGTGTCCCCTGCACCGAGGCCTCACTCTGTAGGGCACTGTCACTGGCTTTCTCCTGGTGACCCTGAGATCTGCTGGGGGTCCCGCGTGGACGGGACAGGCTGTCCTCGGCGGGCGGCACAGGTGTAGCTGCTGGGCTATCCAGTGCTGCCTGGAAAACCCCACATTGCAGGATCTTTAACCCCTTGATTCCCTTGTGCCAGAACAGAGTTGGAACCCTGCTCTGCAGAGCCAGGCCTGCCCAGGGGCCCAGGGGTCAAGGCTGTCCCCTGGCCTTGGTGTGGATGCATCTCCACGGGTGTCATCAGTTCTTGTTACAGGACCCCACTCCGTGAGATATGCAGGTGCGGGGCTCAGGCTCAGGAGGTCTTTACGGGGGACACTGGTGGCCCACAACAGCAGCCCCTCGCCATATGCTTGTCTGGCACTGCCCCACTCATTGTGCACTCAGCCCTGCAATGGGCCTGTGAGTGTCCCAGCTCCCCGTGAGGGCACAGGTGTGGCGAGGGTGAGGGATGCACCTGGTTACTGTGAGCGGCCAGGTGGGCCTGCAGGCTGTGGAGGTGACCAGGGCCAGCAGAAGGCGGCTTCTCTGTGTGGGGGGAGTGGGGGGTGGGTGTTGGGGAAGCACAGACCTGTGACCACCTACTCAGACTCATCCTCCTGGGGGTGGGGGGCAGGCAGCGGTGCAGTGGCCTTGGAAAAACACCCAGGCCACTCAGCTGCAGAAGGAACAGGGTACTGAAGCGGGTGGAGGGTGGAGAGTGGCCCAAAGGAGCGCAGCTACACTGGGCAGGGGTCTGGCCCACCCTAGCGCTCCCTGTGGGCGGAAGACCTGGTGATCCACCCAGCAAGATGCCGCCTGGGAGCAGCCCTGTGGCACAGGGCAGCATGTGTTCCCTGCCCGAAGCTGGACAGTCCCTGGGACCTGCCATTGAACTGGCATCCCAGGTGCAGGGGAAGGTGGTGGCTATAGCAAGGTGGGTGGCTAGCTGGTGCTGATGCAGGCCTGGTGGGGAGTTGAATAAGGATAGAGGTCCTGATGGTGGTGACAGTGGGTCAGGGAGAGGGGGTAGAAATGGTGGCTGGCGGTGCTAAGAATCGTGGGGACCGGTAGTGGTTGGGATGATGTGACAGTGGAGGGTGAATGAGGATGGAGGGGGTGATGGTGGCCGTGGTTGGGATGAGGGTCACAGCAGATAGGGAAGAGGTGGCGATTGCGGTAAGGATGGGGTGATGGTGGAGGGGTGAGGATGGCGGTACTAAGGCTGGTGGTAATAATTGCTGGGTAACTGGCGGTAGTGGTGCTAAGGACAGGGGTGATGGTGGTGGGGGGGTGGTGGGGGTGATGGCCCGCACCCTATCTCAGTCCTGGGCTCACTCGGCTGGCTCAGACAGAGAATGGCCAGGAAACTAGGTGGGAGGGGCTGACCTGCCAGAGACCCCCTCCCTTGAGCTCCCCAACTGACTCAGCCCCTCCCGGAGTACTGTCACTCTCCAAGCTGAAGGACCTGGGCCCCCATGTCTGCCACACTCTGGCCTCTCTCCCTCAGCTGGCCCTCCACACAGCTCTGGGGAGCCGCTAGGACCGCAGCCGCACTCCTGCAGTCTGTGGACCTCCACATTCTTCCAGCCTTCCTTCCTGCCCAGCAGAGGCCCTCAGCCCTTCAGTTAGCTAGCCCCAGCAGGCCATGAGGGCCCTGCCCACTGGAGAATAAGTCCCAAACTGGCCACAGGCAGCCCTTGCCATGCCGCGGTTCCCCAGCCTGCCAAGGGTCCAGCCGACTGCCTTCAGGGAGGCGGCCAACGCGTGGGGGACTCCAGTGGACACTGGGTGTGGACAAAGGACATGGCCTGCCCCTTCCAGGGCCCGCCACATCCCCAGCATAGTCAGCCCGCCTCCCTCCAGGGTTGAGAGGCTCAGGTGGCTGGGGCCCTATCAGGTACCTGGCAGGAATTCCTATGGCAGGCCAGGTGGGAGGCAGGGTCAGGGTCACAGTGCTATGTGACCCCATGGAGGGCCAAGGAGGGGTGGGGAGCCCAGAGGACCTGCTCACGGGATCTTGAATGCTGCCCCCCTGTTCCCCAACCCTCCCCTGAGTTTGAACAAGCCAGGCCAGAGGCAGAGAAGAGACACAGCAAGCTTGGGCCACCTCTCACCAGGCTGCCCACGGGGCGACCTCTGCCCTACAAAGCTGGCCAGTCAGAGGGAATGGGGCAGAGGGGCTGTGGCTACCTTTGGAAAGTGGAGGAGGAGAGATGGAACAGGAGCCCCCTCTCTGGCCCCCAGACTCAGGAGGCTAGGACTCTGTAAGCCCCCTTTCTGCCCCAGGGAAAGAAGGGACTGCCCCCTCAGCCTGCTGCCAGCCCCTGTCCCACCGCAGCCTGCAGGGGACAAGGCCCGTTCCTGCCACAAGCCCATTCTCCTGGGCTCCCTCTGCCCGACTCAAGTCTGAGGACGTACTAGCCACCTGTCCTCAGCCCTCCCCACCCACCACTGCACCTGATTTGGAGCAGGCTTCTAAGGTGTCCACCGCCCACCTGGGTCCTCCAGCCCGGGACCAGCAGGTCCACACTCCCTTGAGCACTCAGGGGCTGCCTCTCCTCCCCGCACACCCCAGCCCAGTAATAATCAGGCAGTGTCTACCTGGGCGATCTTTATTGCTATGTCATCGGTAATGTGGGGCATGGGGCATAGGCTAGCAGCAAGACTGCTGGCCCCCGAGGACCAACACAGTAGAGGGCACCCACAATATATCGGTGCACCCTCCAACACCGTGCCCCAGGGTGCCTCAGATCCACAGAATGAAACAGCCAGTTCCGAGTGCACACCAACCTGCCCAACCAGAGGCTGGTCCAGTACTGGGATCCAGGGCGGGTCCTTGCCCCCAGGGGAGAGGCTCTTCTTCCAAGGACAAACGTACCCCGTCTCCTGGTGGGGCCGGGGACATGTAGTCACCTGTGTGTAGGGCTGCCCCTGGCCCCTTAGTTTGCCAGATACACACGTACACCTACACACAAGGACCCATACACTTACATATGCACACACGGTCACAGGTACTCACACACTCATGCAGACATGTGCACACACACGTAGGAAGCTCGTCCCAGAGCACATCACATCAGCAGAGACGGGCTCCCCCGCCCTGGGATCTGGGATGGGGGCAGTCACAGGAGGGCGGTTCAGCTCAGCGCTCAGGCTGGGGGGTGGTGTCACTGGGGGGCTGCTCACCCTAGGCCAGCCAGGCTCAGAGGAGCTGAGTAGTACATCTACTGGGCCCTGCAGACCGAGTCACTAATAAATACTTCCTCCAGTGCCATCAGGACGAGGGGTGGGGGGCATGCCAACGAGCAGGAGTTTGTTCCCAGGGCCACTGCCAATCCTGGCAGCAGCCTCAGTGCCCAGGGAAAGCAGGGGCTTGGAGGGGGGTGTCCCTCCCCACAACCACCCAGGGGCCAGCAGCAAGGTGTCTGAATGGGCAGGAGGCAGGTCACCCAGACCCAGTTCCCAGGCCTCTCATGTCCAGCTGAAGGGAGGGACAAGGGGTGTCTGTGACCAGGGTGCTGCCACCTGTGCCTCTCTGGGGAGGGCACGCTGCCAATGAGGTGGGCAGCTTCCAGCCCCCTCACCCAGGCCTCTGTAAGTGCTCAGACCAGAGGGTGGGCAGCCAGGAGCGTGCCAGCCACAGCGCTAGCCCAGGTGCCCTGGACCAGCGGGGAAGGGTTTTCTGCAGCTGAAGAGAAGCTGTCCCCTAACCCTATGTGCTAGGTCACCATCTGTGGGCATGGTCTCCAGGGCAGGGTCCCCTTCTCCCCTCCCTGTTGGCTCCCTACAATGTGCCCGGCCCCCAGCCTCTGGCTCCAATGTGACAGCCGGGTCCGCTGTGCCCAGGCTGCCCCAGCAGGGGTTCCTGCTGTCACCTTCGGGTAGCGGGAGTGGCCTGCTCCCTCCCCAGAGCCCTCAGGGCCCTCGCTCCAACAACTTCCTCTGTGACACACACATTCTTCAGACAGTGGGGCCGCTGGGAGGGCAAACACACTGTCCACCACTCACTCACGGGAAGGGACGCGCTGCCCCTGGGCAACGCGGGCCGAATGAGCTGCAGTAGGGAAGCCGGGTGGGCAGCCCTCCTCCCTCCGGGTGCCCTCTGCCCATGGGCTCGGGAGGAGTGCATCCGAGCGTCTGGGAGCGGTTGGCGGAGGCTGAGGGCTGTCAGACCAGCAGTGACTTGACCAGGCCGCAGTGGAACTTGCGCACGTGGCGGTAGAGGTCCCCGGACTGCGTGAAGCGACGCTCGCACCAGCGGCAGGCGTGCGGCTTCTCCCGCGTGTGCACCACGGCGTGGCGGCTCAGGTTGTGCGAGTACTGGAAGCTCTTCCCGCACTGCGCGCACGTGTACGGCTTCTCGCCCGAGTGCGTGCGCTCGTGCCGCTTGAGCGTGTACGTGCACGAGAAGGCTTTCCCACATAGCGGGCACGTGGGCGCGGCGCCGTCGGGCGAGAGCCGGGCCCGGGCGCCCTCGCCCTCGCGGAAGTGGGCGCTCAGGTGCAGCTGCAGCACGTGGGCGCTGGGGAAGAGGCGGCTGCACAGCGGG
>NW_022103915.1:540185-543373 GCF_000313985.2 Echinops telfairi
GGGGGGTCCTCTGGCCATACTTGAAAACCAGGCCGCCGAGGGACCCTGTCAGAAGGCCACCTCTTCTCGAGTCCGCGCTGGGGCAGTCACCGGAGGGAGGACGTGACCAGAAGCCCAGCCCCCTGGCAGGACGCCCTGGGATGGAGAGGGGGCGCGTTCTGGGCAGGGCCCGTGAGCTGTGACACAGTGACAACCCTCTTCGTGGGACACCTCCTTGTGAATTTAAGCGAACTCAGTAGGGACCCTCGCTGGCACAGTCACGATTTGCTGAGCTTTGGCCCAAAGTAGAGACACACCCCCACCCCACCCCCGACTTTACCCACAGGTCTCAAGCGTGTGCCTGGCCACACTGATGTCCAGAATCAGGGGCAGGAGCCCTCCCAGTGGGTGGGGAAGAAGGGGGAGCCCTACCGCCCTGGGACCTCAGCGCAGGCAGGAAAGCCTGGACCTCCAAAGGAGCAGGAGACCCCAAAGAAGAGGGTGCTGGTGGGGGTTCAGAGGCATTAAGTGCTGCTGGCCCAGGGCTAACCAGGGCTGTGCTGGACTGAGCCTGTGTGGAGGTCCCGGCTACCACCCCTCCTGCCCAGAAAATGCTCTGATTCCCTTCGGGGTGAGGGTCAGGGCCCCCAGGTCCTGTGTGTCTTCCTGCCCTCCACGGGGCCCCAGAGGTCATGGGGGGGAAGGCAGCATTGCCGGGTACAGGCTGGAAGGATGCCACCAGGAGCCTGTGCATGGCTGAGACAGGGGCCAGGCCCTGAGAGTCTGATTAGAACCTGGAGCTGGGGCCAGGGAGCTGACAGATGCACAGACTCGGCAGACCTGCGTCCGGGGCCATGTCCTGGATGGGTGCTGCAGTGCCCATCCATCCCTGGCATCCCTAGGCGAGACCGTGGGGCAGCAGCAGCACCCTGGGCCCATTGCCATCCATGGTGTGTGTGGGGGGAGGGGGGGGCACCTCCTTACAGCAGTAATGGAGACAGAGCATCCTTCAATCATTTAAGTGCCCGCCCCCATCCCAGTGCCCACCCGATTGCTGCGTCCAAAGCCAGGAGTGGGCTGTGCTGGGCTGCCTGCTCCCAGCCTAGATCCAAGGCCCTCCTGTTAGACCTGGCAGAGGGGACCGTGTGCCCGGGAACTCTGTGCATCCACCATGGGCATGCAGGTGCAGGATCTTCCAGCAGCTCTCCCCCAGGTATCCCTTCCTGGCTACTCCTCATGGGTCTGTGCCCATTCCACCTCCTGTGAGTGAGCTTGCCCTCCCCAGGGCTGGCATTTCCCTGCCTCTGCCCACCCCTCGAAGAAAGTGACAGTTCACTGTGCAGTCTCTCATGGGACAAGGGAGCGTGTGGTGGTCGCTCCTGGCCACCCTGACCTGCCGACTCAGCTTCCCCATGCTGCACCCCTCCCGGGCCTGTGAGTGGGGAGGGGTCAGCCGAGCCAGACAAGAAGCTCCTTGGGCCCCTGACAGGATATGGGGTGCAGGGGCCCAAGGCTGGTGGGGGCGATGCCTGTCAGAATCCATGACTGGGGCAATGGGAGGGGCTGTCTGAGGCATAGAGGCCACCACCATGGCGCCTGTGGGCATCAGCAGCCTGCTGGCCTTGAGCCTCGGATCCTCTCCCCAGCTGGTGAGGGCCAGGCATGACAGGAGGCCCTTGTGAGCTGGTCAGCGGTTGGCGGGTGGCTGGGGCGCCAGACTGCCATCTGGCCTGGGGGCTGCCTGGAGGCCCTGCCCTACAGCTGCCACGGAGCCTGCAGCAGCCGGGCCGCATGCCCTGTGTTGGTCCCTTGACAGCCAGCAGCTGCAGAGGTGACCGGGTGTAGGCCTGGCTCTGGGAGGGGGCTGGTGGTGGTCCCTTCCAGAAGAGCTTTGTTGAAATTCTGTAGTCTAGGAGCGGAGTGGGGTGGGGCTGGTCGTAGCTAGGGGAGGGGACACATGGAGCTGGGTCTTTGGGTTGAAATCCGGAAGGAGGCTGTTCTTCCCTTGGGGAGGTTGGGGGAGGTGGGACTGGTCTGCTTTCCTGCGGAATAGTGGGGAAGGCAGGGTCAGGTGCCCCGCTCAGGACTGGGCGATGCTTCCAGCAGGGGTTGGAGCTCGCAGGGGGCATGGTGAGGAAAAAACTCAGGGCTGGAACGGTGAGTGTCTTCTGGGTACTCCTATGATGTAGCTGTTCCCCCACGGCCTATGGGTCCGTGGCCTGAAGAATCACACATCTTCCACAAGAGGGCGCCCTCTCACCCAGTGGTGCTTACAGGACTTGGACTTATCCCAGCTGAGGGGGGAGGTGGGCAGCACCGGGTGGGGTCCCTTCCTCCACCTGCTGACCACCGAAGGAGGTAGGGGGTGCCCTGCTGGGGTGGGGAGCAATGTCCAGGTGGGACAGAGCATCCAGGGAGTAGGAGGTGGGTTTACTGGGTGAACAGTGGATAGTTGGTGGCTGCCCTAGTTGGGGGTGGGCAGCACTGGTCAGCATCTGGCTCAGGCCATATAACTTCAGACTTGAGCACCTCTGGGGGGGGGGTGTTGTCTACACGGTCTGAGCTGGGACAGCTATGCTGGTGGGGGAGGGTCAGGGACTGGGAGCTCCCTGCCCTTCTCTGAGGGGGTCCTACCTTTGGCCAGCTCTGAGGGGCAGGACCAGTCACTATCTCTGCCTGCACCCCGGCCTCTGGCCAAACAGTGTCCGTGCCTCCCCCAGCCCAGGCAGAACTCTGACTGTGGAGAAACACCCAACTGGTCCTCCATCCAAATACCACCGGCCCTCATCAGCTGGAGGCCTTGGGAGGGGTCAGTTGTTGGGCCGGCCAGCACTCTATGGGGACCATGGCCCCTGTGGCCGGCAGTGAGGGATCTAGGCGGGCCTGCAGGGGAAGGGGTTTGGGCCCTAGGACACTGCGTGACACCCCCTGGGAGTACAGCAGGGTCCCAGCTTGGCCACAAATAAGTAGGCAGAATGATGCCCAGATACCAGGGGCCGTGCGGTGGGTGCCCTCCCTTTGCCCCGTCAGTCACCCCCCTTTTGGAGCAGCCGGCTTCCTCATCTTCCTACAGGGGGACCGCTGGAAGCGCGGGTGAGGACCTTGCAGGCCAGACCACCACTGTCAGGGCCACAGCCCCTCCACCTCCCCGGCCTCCAGCAGGCCAGGGCGGCCTCCACCAGGACTTCCTGGGGCCCCTGGCGCGGCCG
>NW_022103915.1:544780-567009 GCF_000313985.2 Echinops telfairi
GGGGGGAGTAGGGGGCGGGCGTTGTCCCATGGGGTCGGACGCAGAGGACTACTCAAAGTGGCCTCCCCTGTGATCCCGAGTGGGTGACATGGGATTTTGGTATTGATGGATGCCTAGGAGTTCCTCTCAGGAGGGGGAGGCATGTAGGGTCAGCGGCCAAAGTGTCTGCTCAAGTGAAGTCCAGTGGGGGTGGGAGCCTGCCCATTTTTGACATCCTGAATGCTCTGATTATGGCTCAGTCACCGCTGTGGCCTGGGTGTCCCTCGCCCAGGGGACCTGTCTGAGCCACTCTTTGTCCCCAGCCCCAGCCCTGGGCATGGCTGCCGCAGAGCTGCCTGTAGTGCCTGCAGGGCAGATGAATGCCCGGGATTCAGGCTGGCAGCGCTGTGGCTTTGGAGGGCCGGGGACTTCTATGAGGGCAGGTTGTCCGGGCCTCGTGGAGGCTCTTGGCGTGCTTCTTCCCGCCTGCAGCCTGCACGCCTGGTCTGGCCCTCCTTGCCTTGGGCCCAGAGGAGGGGTGCAGTGCCCTGCTCCAGGCCTGCAGCAGAAACCCCACGGGCCGGGGGAACTTAGGGCCATAGACCCGGCCAGGGGATTTGAGGGGGGTGGTGGTGTTTATGGGTGGGCCGTCTTCGAAGGGCCACCTTGAAGAAGGGGCTCAGCCAGGTGGGAGAGTCAGGGAGACCAGTAAGCCTGCTGGCCTTTGGGGGAGAGATGGGGAATGGGGGTGGGTGGGACATCTCAGGGACATGAAGGGTGGTTCCCGCTGGTGGGCAGGCAAGACGTGAGCTGGTCATGAGGTCACAGGGATGGTGGGTGGGCCATCTGGGCTGGGCCTCATGGACGCCCTTTGCTTCTCACAGCGGCTGTGGACAGCAGCCGGCTCGGGAGACCCTGCCCTAGGAGCTGGAGCGGAGGGACAGCCCAGCAGAGCCCGGCACCATGAACGACGTGACCATTGTGAAGGAGGGTTGGTTGCACAAGCGAGGTCAGTGTCCTGGGAGGGGGCCCACCAGGGCGGCAAGGGATGCCTGGGGGCCCAGGTGTGCTGCCCCAGTCAGGCCTGCTGGGAGCCCCAGACACCCCCTGTGGGGGCTGTGTGGCTGGGCTGGCCAGCCCCTGAGTGGCCGCCTGGCTGAGGCGCAGGGCAGGAGAGCCTGCCAGCTTCCTCCCGTCGTTCCTGGAAGGCAGTGAGGACTCGGACGTTCCAAGGCCGGCAGGCAGCTGCCCAGGGCACTGCCCAGGGCTCTTGAGGGCAGGGTTGCCTGGCTCAGCTCAGCCATTGCTCTGGGCCTGGGGGAAGATGCTGGAATTGCCCACGGGCCGAGCCTTGTGCTCCCCTCCTCCCCTTTCCTCTTCTCTGCTTTTCCAAGTGGACCTGAGGCACAGGTCAGGAGCCTGACAGGGATCTGGGCAGTGGGAGCTGGAGTCTAGACTTGTCCTCCGCCCTGCTTCTCTCATTGGAAGGGTAGGTGCTAGCAAGGTGGACTGGCTAGTCTGTCCATCTAGGTTGGGGTCCAGTGTCCTGGTGCCCCAAAGGATCCCCTTCCTCTCCACTTCCTCCAAGTGCTCTGCAGGAGACACCCCCCCCCACCCCCAAGACAGATGGAGAAGCAGGTGTTGGGAGACACAGGGTTTTGTGGGATGCATAGGAGTTCCTCAGCAGAACTGGCCAGAGGAGCTGTGGGTGCTGGGTTGGTTGGCTGAGATGGTGTCAGAGGCCAAGGGTGCCGTGAGCAGGTGAAGGGGCCACTGCAGGGAGGCCGCACCCCAGGCTCCCAGGGCGAGGTGAGGTGGCTGCAGAGCTGCATACAAGGGTGCCTTGCGCCTGCCTCTTCTTGCACCTGCCTGCCTCCTGTACCGCTCCCCTCACCCTCTAGAGCCCCCTGCCTGACCTGCAGTCCTGGCTAGTGGCGGGGAGTCCCTGCTCCCAGCCAGCATGCTGCCAGCTGTAACCCCTGCACCTCTTGGTCTTTGGTGCCTTTGTCGACTGACTGTTAGATCGCGTGCTGCCCCTGGGACAGTGGGCTCTGCTGCCCGGAGGCTCAGCCCCAGCTGGCTCGGCAGGAGTGTGCCCTCTGGAGTGGTGGTGCTGTAGCTGGTGCTTGCCCTGCCCACAGTGTCCAGAGAGCTCTGTTGAAGCCCTGTTCCTACCTCTCCAGGGTCTCCTCGGGCCCCTCAGAGTGCAGATAGACACAGGGCTGTCGGGGGGTGGCCTGAGCAGGTGCTCTGCCACCTGCGCTGGTTCAGGGGAGAGGGCAACACTGAATAAGGCCAGGCCATGTGTGGGGTGCCGGGCAGTGCTAACCACCTGTGCAGGCCTGACAGTGCCCCGCACCCCATCACCCACCCGGGCCCCCAGCTCACCTGATCACCTCTTTCTCCACGTCCCTCTCTCTGTCTGTTGGTTCACCTGGCCCACAGGTGCCAGGCACCTGCTGTGTGCTGATCTGGGGCACAACAGAGGGGATGTTGGTGTCCTGGTGGGGCGCAGTGGTTGCCAGACAGGGGACAGTGAGAGGGATGAAGAATTGGGTGAAGATATGTTGAGGCTGCTTTCTTTGGGGGGCAAGTAGGCCGAGTTGGGGTCCTGCAATGCTTTGTGCAGATTAGATGGCTGGTGTCACCACCTGGAAGGAGCCAGTTGCTGTGCCCCTGTGTGCCCCAGGGTGGGTCTGCGCCTGCCAGGGCTGAGCAGAGTGGGGTGGCCTCCTGCTGCTTCCTGCCCTGTGAGCCGTTCTAGAAGCTTCTGAGTCCATGCTGATGCCGGCTACAGTCCACCCTGAAGACGGGTGTGCGCAGCCTGCAGGGCAGGACCTGAGCCAGCCCTCAGAGCAAGCTCCCCCACGTGTGTACATGGGTCCCCTTGCACATACAGTCTGGGCTTACTGTTAAATTTCAGGCTGCCCCAGGAGAAGCTGTATGTGGTCCCCCCATGTCCATGGGCTGCTCACATGTGCCCCTCCACATACAGAGGTTCCTCCACATAATGTCCACAGTCCCCCCCCACATGTGTAAGGCCCCAGTGTGTTTGGGGCCTCTGCGTGTGTACGTAGGTCCCTCCACAAGTACAAGGCTCCCGAGCGTATGTGGATTCTCTACATGTATACGTGGGCCTCCATACCCGCATGGGTTCCTCCTACATATACGTGTGTCCCCTATGCAGGGGTCCACCACACATTCACAGGTCCGCCCATGTGTGCATGGTCTCCCCACACGTGTGCACGGGTCCTTCCCACACATACATGGGTCCCCACGGAACACAGTCTTCCCGTGTGTGTAGACAGTGCCCTCGTGGGGGTGGAGCCGGCTCATGGTCTTGTTGGCAGGGCGAACTCTCCCTTCATAACCAAGAACGAAAGAGGAAGCTCTAACCCCTGACCTGGGGGGTGGGGGCCACACTGGTTCTCTGCCCTCTGGCGGTGGGGTGGAGCCCTCAGCTCCCCTTCTCCCTGGGGCAGCGTGCTCGGGGAAGGACTGGGCTCTAGTGCAGGTCTCAAGGAAGGGGGCGGCTGGGCAGCCTGGTGTTGGGTGGACCTCTGTGAATGGCCAGACCCGGTGGGCAGCCCTGGGTGGACGGCTGTGAAGCCCAGGCCCAGGGGGCAGCCCCAGTGGCCTGGGGCAGGTGGAGAAAGAAGGGCTGGTGGGCTGAGAAGGCCCACCCTGCACTGGCAGCCCACCTCCCATCACAAGCTGCTGCTGAGTGAGCAGGCCCTGAGGACTGAGCTGGCTGGGGACGTGGTGGCCATCACCCTCTGACGCTGGACCTGCAGCCCCACCCTCGGGACTGTGGACAGTAGCACTGGTGGATGAGAGGCCACAGGGAGGTGTGCCAGGGGCAGCAGAGCCTGGACCCTCGTCCTCCCCTCCCCATGCTTGCTAGGAACCACCATGTGCAGCACTGTGGCCTGTGAGAGGGGCCTCGATCCCTCCCTGCCAGGACACGCCATCATTCCTGCAGGGTCTCCTTCGAGCCTGTGGGTCGTGGAGGTAGGGGAGACTCGGGCCCCATGACCCTGCCAGCTTGCAGGGCACCAGCCATGGTCCAGGCTGGGTGGAGCTGGTGGTCTTCCCTCACTGGGGTCTGCAGTGGGGCTACCTCTTGGTTTGGTCTGTGGCGTCTTGGCTGAGGGCAAGAGGTGTGACCAACCTCCCCGCCCCCCAGCCCATCCTGGTGGAGGGAACTGGTGACCCAGACAGGGCCCTTGGGCATAGGATTCATCTCAGGTGTGCACAGGGCCTCTCGGTGGGGGCTTTCACTGCCCCCACCTGGTCTGTAGAGCAGCCCCTCCCCTGCCCATGCCCCCCTGCAGTAATAGACTGGTGTGCCCAGACACACCAGATGGAGGACATGTGTGTGGGGACCGGAGGACCCGCAGGCAGGTGATGGGGACACTGCCCTTCATGAGGATGTGACCTTGGGGGGCGGGGGCGGGGTTGGAGTCAGCTCTGGAGGCAGCGGGAAGGCGGCTTCTGAGTGTGGGGCGATTTGGGGATGGGGGAGGCAGGGTCGGGCCAGGGGTCACTGGAGTGAGCAGAGGGGCCAGGTGTGGTGG
Organism: Echinops telfairi; assembly: GCF_000313985.2. Taxonomy (NCBI): domain Eukaryota; kingdom Metazoa; phylum Chordata; class Mammalia; order Afrosoricida; family Tenrecidae; genus Echinops; species Echinops telfairi. The sequence goes on from NW_022103915.1 coordinate 549,337, forward strand.
CCTCTAGCAGAGGTGGTCTGCAGCTGCTGTCACTAGGGCTGGGCTGGGGCCACGGCCCAGGGGAGGGAAGGTAGCCCCTTGAGGATGCCCGTGTGCCCTCTTCTGGGTCCAAGTGGACACGGGACAGCAGTGCCAAGGACAGTGCTGAGCTGGGGCAGAACCTGGACCCTGCCCGTCCTTGACCTTCAAGGCGCCTTGCCCTCCTCCGAGGGGGACCACTCCTGCCTGACCCCGCATCACCCACGTGGCCAGGCAGCCCCAAGGAAGGAAGGAAGGAGCGAGCTGTCGGCGTGTCCTCCCACAGAGCAGTGTCCCTAGCCCTCAGGTCCGGGCTTCCAGGATGCCCTCCCCTACCGGGAGATGAGGGCCGTGCTGCGGTGTGGACCGTCCTAGAGGTGGCCGCAGCGGGCGGTCGCCGAGGGCCTGTCAGCAGCAGGGCTGTGGCTCAGGGGCTGGGAGGGTGAGCGCGGTGGGCAGCTGTCGTCGCGATGGATGTGGGACGACGGGGAGCTCGCGTGGCCGCCGGCAGCTGGCGCCTGCGCCCGGGCCTGCTGCGCTCATCTTGCTGTGGAGAAACAGCTCGCCGCGCCTGGCCCCGTGCCAGCCGCCACCGCTGCCACTGCGGCAAAGTGTTGATCCAGCAGTTTCACCGCAGCCCGGCTGTGCCACTCTGAACCCAGTCTCTGCGGGGAGGCTGCTGGGCGGTGCCCCTCCCACAGTGGGCCCTGGGGCAGGTGGCCACCCCTCACCTCAGCTGTTCATGCCTCCAACCTCCTTGTGCTGCCACAGCCAGGCCTCCCTTCCTGGAGCCTTGGGCAGCCCGCTAGCTCTCCTGTCTGCTCACTGGTGGACACTGACCCTGGACCATTGGCCACCACACTGTTCCAGCAGTGGGCTGGAGTCTTGCTGGGGGACACAGCTGCACGTGCTTACAGAGCCTTGGTGACATAGTGACAGGGTGCCCCGGGGTGCCCGGCTCGGTGGCCACTGGCCCAGGTTGGACACTGGCTCCTCCTTGGCCTTCTGCCCAAGCCAAGGCGAGCCACAATCAGCAGAGTTTGGTGATGGTGACTGTGTGGCCAGCAGGGAAGGTGACTGCTCCACCCCCACCACCCAGGTACCCCATAGCTAGACTCTGACCCTGTGCCATACACTAGGCTAGGGGCCCTCCAGGGACTGAGGACAGGAGGGCCACCAGGGCCTGTTGGGGATGGCAGGTCAGAGCTTCAGTTTCCAGCACAGCCCCTGTTGCCTGTGGGGGCTTGCTCCCAGCTTGTGTGGCCCAGAGAGGCAGTGATGTATGCCTGGCCCCTGGCCCCTGCCCCAGGGGCACAGCAGGGCCAGAGCCTGACAGCAGGGAAGGGCAGCCTGGTTGTCCTGCTCACCCTGCTGTCCAGCTCTCTCCCTGTGTGGATGGGAGCATGAGGTCACATCACAGGGACTGCAGGTGGGCAATGAGTGCAGAAGCCTGGTAGGGCTTCTGCAACTGGAGCCAGAAGGCCCGGGGACACGTGCATCTGATCCCTGACCTCGGTTGTGGGACTGTCCCATGTGGCCGCATGGACTTGACCCTGCTTCCATATCTCCAGGGGTCTGGGGGCCATTGAGAGAAGAGGTCCTGACCCAGGACGAGCCCTTGCCCCCCAGAGTAGAGTTTGTGAGACCCCAGCAGGTGGAGGTGACTTCAGGGCAGTGGGGGGAGCTGGCCAGGGTATGCATCCAGGCACGGTGGGCACGGCCCCGGGTGGGCGTGCCACGTGCGGGCTCTGTGGGTGCAGCAGTTGGTGAACCGAGATGGATTTTTGGCGTGGCGGCAGCTCATTGCCTTCACGCACTTAGCATCCGGGGGAGCGGCAGCTGTGGCAGGGGGGATACTCCATCAGGCGGACAGCTCCAGACTGGTGCCAGGCGGGTGGGAGTGCAGGGTGGTGGGTGGCAGGGGGGGTACTCCATCAGGCGGACAGCTCCAGACTGGTGCCAGGCGGGTGGGAGTGCAGGGTGGTGGGTGGCAGCGGGGGGTACCCCCCCAACAGAGCATTCAGCTTACTCCCACCCAGAGCCGCAGCTGTGGGGTGGGGGGCATGCGGTTGAGGGAGGCAGCCGTGGCAGGGCTAGGGCCAAGGGGCAACTGTGGGGTGGCCTGTGACCAAGAGGGCAGCAGTGGTGGGGACCTGTGGCTGAGTGGGCAGCTGTGGGGGGCTCAGGGCCCCTGCCTGCGTGCTGTGGCATCCACAGGCCTTGATGTCTACGCCTTGTGGTGGTGACCATGGAGAAGGGGACAGGGGCCCTGCAGCCCCCAGCCAGCATTGCTGAAGGCAACACACTGTGTGTCAGTGCCCCCGCTGCTCCATTGGCTGAGCCCACCCCCAGGCACCCTGTGGAGCAAGCCGTCGGGGGGCTGGGCTGGGGGCTTTTGAGGATGGTGGTCCCGGGTCAAGTGGCTTCAGTCATATCCATCCTGGTGGGTTCCTGGCCCCACGGGCTGTGGGTCCGGTGGGGGTGGAGCCTAGAGGGGAGCACTCCGCCTGCTCCCCTCTCCCACAGCCTGGGAGGGATGGTACAGAGATCCTGAGTATGGAGCGGGGCAGCTGCCTTTGTTCCCTTGTCCACCCTGTGGACCTGGTGTGCCCTCTGCATTGACCCTCACCCTTCCCACCCCCTTGGTCAGTGGCTCCATGGAGCTGCCTCCTAATGACAGGTTCCCTGGTCCATGCTGTGGACCTGGTGTGCCCTCTGCATTAGGGAGGGCAGGGGGTGGGTTGCTGCCCGCCGGGACCCTCACCCTTCTCACACATGGAGCTGCCTCCTAATGACAGGTTCCCTGTTGCTCAAACTCCTAGCTCGGCAAAATGTAAATGGGACGTTTCTCCCGGTGTCAGTATGAAAAATGACGGTGGCGGGGACACCGCCGAGGACAGCTGCTCGCATCCTGGAGCGTGGGCGCTGTTTGCGCTGAGGTTGCAGACCTCCCGGGAAACTTTCCTTCGGAGCTGGGAGCCCAAGGGGCGGGCCTCGCAGCCCCCAGGCTGCCGAGCAGGTGGCCACTGGCCCTTGGCCCTCGCCCACCTCTCTCCCCACCTAGCTTCCCAGGTGGGATCAGGGTGGGGCTCAGGGCTCATGTACAATGCAGGCTGCATCCCGGTGCCCAGCACAGTCACATCCCCGAGTCCATCTGTCCACTGGGTGAGCCCCGACCTTCAAGGTGGCACAGGGTCCATAGCCAAGGCTGGCACTGCGCTCTTTTATCCGGGGGGGGGGGGGGGGGGGGGGGGGGCGCTGGCTTTAGGGCCAGGGCAGTTCTAGGCCTCCCAGCACAGCCAGTAGAGTGCTGGCTGGGTGGCCTCGTCCACCTGTGCCCTTCCACGGGGATGCGATAGTCCTGCAGTTCCGTGGGCTTGGGTTTTGGGCATTTCTGCTAGTGGCTGTCGATGGTGGCCGGGCGGGTGGGAGGGACACGCCTGTGTGGGCTCCCCCTCACGGCCACATTACCCCAGGAGAGTACATCAAGACGTGGCGGCCTCGGTACTTCCTGCTTAAGAATGACGGCACGTTCATTGGCTATAAGGAGCGACCACAGGATGTGGACCAGCGGGAGGCCCCCCTCAACAACTTCTCCGTGGCTCGTGAGTGACTCCATGCCCAGGGTGCTCTAGTTGAGGGGGGCATCTGGGGCACATTCAGGCCAGCTCTACCCTCATGGCTGTGGGTCTTGGGGGCCAGGGCCTGGTCCTGGTCCCTTCCTTGAAGTCTGACCTCACGTGAGGCCTGCCGGGAGGGGGAAGCGGGCGCAGGGCTGTGTGCTGGGGCGGTTCTGGCTCCTTCCATCAGAACCACTCTTGTCCTGCCCAGTGAGACTGGCCTTGTGTGAGAGGAGCTGCCAGGAGGTCGGGGGCGGGTGGCCGCAGCCCAGGGGCCAATATCTGCAGAGCCAGGACGTGAGGGCCCCGGGCAGGTGGCAGGTGGGCTGAGCCCCTGAAGCGGGGCGTTGGGACAGGAGCTCAGTTGCGTGGCACCCCCAGAATGCCAGCTGATGAAGACAGAGCGGCCCAGGCCCAACACCTTCATCATCCGCTGCCTGCAGTGGACCACGGTCATCGAGCGCACCTTCCACGTGGAGACCCCTGAGGAGCGGTTGGTGCCCAGCATGGGGGCCGGGGAGGCTGAGAGGAGAGGAGGCTCAGGGAGGGAGCCTACCAGGAAGGCAGATCGACTAGGGGTGGCTGTGAGGGGAAAGGCTGAGGGAGGGGGCTGCTGGGGGCCGTGGGAGGGCAGGTGGGGAGGAGAGGCTGTGAGGACAACTCCATGAGGAGGAGGCTGAAGGGGGGAGACTGAGCACAGGCACCGTGAGGATGGGGTACGGAGAAGGGGGCTGTGAGGGGGAGCGTGCTGCAGGGCAAGGGTCCGTGAGCTCCCTGGCATCTTGGGGTCACCTGTCGCCCTCAGGGAGGAGTGGACCACGGCCATCCAGACGGTGGCAGATGGGCTCAAGAAGCAGGAGGAGGAGATGATGGATTTCCGGTCAGGCTCACCCAGCGACACCTTGGGGGCTGAGGAGATGGAGGTGTCCCTGGCCAGGCCCAAGCACCGTGTGGTAAGTCCCCTGGTCCTTCTGGCCAGTCGGTCCCCTCAGGCTCCTGTTAGTCCCCTTTGCTGTGGGGATGGAGGTATCCCTGGTCCCTCATGTAGGGCACCTGCAGGCCCTGCTTGCTCTGGACGCCTCCCGGTCGGCCTTGACCAACATCCACTGCAGACCTCAAGTGGCCACCCAGCTTCTCGCCCAGACCTGAAGGCCCCACGTTCTCCCAGAGCCCCGTTCCCATCACCCGGCCCCCAGCCTGCTTGGTGGCTCGGGATAGCCCTGACCCTGTCCGCCTGCTGCCGCAGACCATGAATGAGTTTGAGTACCTGAAGCTCCTGGGCAAAGGCACCTTTGGGAAGGTGATTCTGGTGAAGGAGAAGGCCACCGGCCGTTACTACGCCATGAAGATCCTGAAAAAGGAGGTCATTGTGGCCAAGGTGGGGGTGCCAGCACCGGGACGGGGGATGGGGGACGGGGTGGTTGGGGCCCTGGCTCGAGTCCTACCTATCTTGCAGGACGAGGTGGCACACACGCTCACTGAAAACCGTGTCCTTCAAAACTCCAGGCACCCCTTCCTGACGGTGAGGGACCCCTGTTCCTGGAGCCGGCCTGGGCAGGGAGAAGGGTGGGGGGCAGGGGTCCTATCCCCGAGGGACCTCCCCCAAGAGGTGTCTGAGGAAACCCCTTAGTATTCAGGGACCAAGCCCCAGCTGGAGCCACTGGGGGGAGAGGGCAGGACACATCTCACCTGCACTCCCTCCCCTGGGGAAGCCAGTCTCCCGGGGGTCTATGTCCCTCCCCCCACTGCCCGTCGAGGCTCTGTGCTGCCCGGGCCGTGGTCCCAGCCCTGCTGTCCTTCCAGGCCCTGAAGTACTCCTTCCAGACACATGACCGTCTCTGCTTCGTCATGGAGTACGCCAATGGGGGCGAGGTAGGGTGCTATGCCCACGGGAGTGCTTGACCTGCTCTGAGCTTGGGCCTTCCACCCTGTCCCCCAGAGTGGCACCTACAGGCGGTGTCAGGGATGCTGGGGAATTTGCCCCGGGACCTCGCAGCCCTGCCGGCATACTCTGACCACTTCCACATACCCAGTGTGGTGCACCTGACTCCCTGTTCGTACCCATGATGGGGATGTCCTCACCCTGTCCCCTGGTGGGCTGACCCGAGCCCCCCACTCCTGCAGCTGTTCTTCCACCTGTCTCGGGAGCGAGTCTTCTCCGAGGACCGGGCCCGCTTCTATGGTGCGGAGATCGTCTCAGCCCTAGACTACCTGCACTCAGAGAAGAATGTGGTCTACAGGGACCTCAAGGTGGGCGGGTGACGGAAGACAGGTGGACAGGGACTCAGGCGGGCGGGCCAGTGGGCAGAGGACAGGTGGACAGGGACTCAGGCAGGCCAGGGGACAGAGGACAAGTGGACAGGGATCTCAAGGTGGGGGGGACAGACAGGTAGATAAGGAACCTCAAGGTAGGTCAGGGGACATAAGAGGGACAGGGACTCAGGCAGGACAGAGGGCAGGGACAGGCTCAGAGGGGGCACACCAGCCCCGTGCTCACCGGTGGTCCTGGCAGCTGGAGAACCTCATGCTGGACAAGGACGGGCACATCAAGATCACGGACTTTGGGCTCTGCAAGGAGGGCATCACGGACGGAGCCACCATGAAGACCTTCTGCGGCACACCGGAGTACCTGGCCCCCGAGGTGCGCCCCACCCCTGCGGGAGAGTGCGGGGTCCCGGGTCCCGCCCCCATGGAGGGTGGGGCACAGCGCCCCTGCCACCCTTGTCCCCTTCCTGTGGAACTGCCCTCACCTGTGCTGGCTCCACCCCCGGAGGGCGGGCGCGCCCTGACGGCCTCTCCGCGCAGGTGCTGGAGGACAACGACTACGGGCGCGCCGTGGACTGGTGGGGGCTGGGCGTGGTCATGTACGAGATGGTGTGCGGCCGCCTGCCCTTCTACAACCAGGACCACGAGAAGCTCTTTGAGCTCATCCTCATGGAGGAGATCCGCTTCCCGCGCACGCTCGGGCCCGAGGCCAAGTCCTTACTCTCGGGGCTGCTCAAGAAGGATCCCAAGCAGAGGTGGGTCCCAGCTAGGGCCGGCCGTGTCTGGACTCAGGCGGCCACAGTGCCTGCAGGGGCTGAGGGTGGGGGTTGGGGCGCCTGCAGGGCCTGTCCCCATGGCCTCGCTTCCTCTAGGCTCGGTGGGGGCGCCGAGGATGCCAAGGAGATCATGCAGCACCGCTTCTTCGCCAACATTGTGTGGCAGGACGTGTATGAGAAAAAGGTAGGTGCCCTTGGCCACCACCACACCCTCCGCCCCACACTCACACAGGCACCCCACTCGCCAGAGCACTGACCCAGCGCATGGTGCATGGCCAGCGACTCGGGCCTGGCTCACAGCGGCCTGCACTGGCTCCCCAAAGCTGTCAGTCTGAGGGAGCAGACAACCTCGTCGTTCTCCCGCGGAGAGGCTGGTGTGTTTGAAATGCCAGCCTTGCAGGGAGCAGCCCAATGCTTACCCAACAGCAGCACCAGACCCGCTCCAGCCACTCAGGCCTGCACTTGTACCCCCACTTCACTGCCTCTTCACACAGGAGCGCCTGCCGGGCACCCCCAGCCCTGAGCGCAGACCCCTCCCACCGGCCGGGCACCCCATCCCTGAGCGCAGACCCCTCCCACCGGCCGGGCTCCTGTGCTGGAAGCAGTCTTGCAGGAGGCATGCCACCTGCAGGGCCAGTCACTGGGTGTCACCTCCGGGTCTGTCTCGGTGTCGTCGCCTCAGGGCCTGTTTTGGGGGTGTTGACTAGAGGCCTGTCTCTGGGGGTACCGCCTGCAGGGCCAGTCTCAGGGGCTTCCTCTACACACCCTGCACTTCATAGTATCTATCCCTTGTGTCCAGGCTGGGCAAGGCTTTTCTGGCAGGTGGTTTGTGAACGTGGCAGGGCTGGGACCTGGATCAGGACTCAGCCAACTTCTCTGCCCTCAGATGGATGCCCTGGTGCTGGGGGATTTTAGGGATCAGTGGCTGGGGCATGGAGCTAGGCTCCCAGTGGGACGGCACTTTCAGGGAGGAGGCCTTGCTCCTGAGTCCCATCTCCACCATCCATGGATGAGTAGGGATGGGTCCTTAGAGGCCCCAGGACACCTCTTGGCTCAGCCTTGACAGTACAGTTCCTTGGTGTCTTGGGGAGCTGGTCAAGCCCAGGGTACCATGAGCTCCATGGTGACAGAGCCTGTGCTGGGAGACCCTCTCTGTAGGCTGTGGGACCTCTGTCCTAGTTTTGCCACCTGAGTTGGCATGTGTGTCACTCCATATTTCAGGAGAGGCACAGATTCACCTGGGCCCACTTGCTGGCCTGTGGGTAGGGGAACCTATAGATGCCATTCAGCCCCTCCTGTTTGCATGAATGACCCCTGTGACCAGGCTGAGATTCTGGCAGGAAGAGGGGGCATGTTGTAGGTAGAGCTGGGGACCACCCCACCAGCACTTGTTTGCTCCCATCTCTTGCCCGCTTCCAGGGAGTCTTGCCCATTGTCCTGCGTTAGTAGGGTCTTGCAGAGCCGGGATGCGCAGTACCTCTTGCCACCTGCAGGGGCTGCTGCAACCCAGCTGAGCCATCTTACCCCTGGGCTGATGAGAACATTCAGCACCCCAGAAAGCCCCCTCTGGTGCTGTCTTGAGGTGCAGGCCCCCCTACCCCCCAGCTCTGCCATAGGATGGCTCAGCACACCCTCCTCCACTCCAGTGCTGCCTGGACACTGTCCAGTGGGAGCACCCACCCTGCACTGTCCTCCCACTGAAGGCTCGGCTCGGGTTGTAGGAGGCACTGCCCAGTGGACCGCCTCAGTTCTGTCTCCTTCCCTCTGCCCTCCCAGCTCAGCCCGCCCTTCAAGCCCCAGGTCACGTCAGAGACGGACACCCGGTATTTCGATGAGGAGTTCACGGCCCAGATGATCACCATCACCCCACCAGATCAAGGTGAGGCGGGGCGGCAGCAGGGAACAGGCCCGTGCTGCCCCTCCCCAGGGCAATGGGGGAGGACCCCCTCCCCAGCTGGTGTAGTGTCCTCCCAGCTGCCTTGGCCATGGACCTGAGTCCCACTCACGGCGACCCAGTGAGACAGCACTGCTGTTTTCACGGAGGCGGGAGGCCGCACCCTGCTGCCTGGCCACTTAGCACCCCACGCTTAGCCACCAGGGCCTCTGTTATGGGCTTCAGATGGGACCCCGTGTGGGGGTGGCGTGGTCAGAAGGCAGGCAGGGGCCCTGACGCAGCAGCTCTGCCCTGCAGATGACAGCATGGAGTGCGCAGACAGCGAGCGCCGACCCCACTTCCCGCAGTTCTCCTACTCGGCCAGCGGCACGGCCTGACCAGGCGGCAGGCATGGCCTGGACTGGGCCGGAGGCATGCCAACCCCACCCCCCTGCGCCACGTGGTGTACTCTCTCGAGCAGCTACCTGCGAGCTGGTCCGGAAGCTGCGGCCCTGCGGGTTTTCTTAATTTATTTCATCCAGGTTGTGCTCCAGCCAACAGGGAGATCTCTGGGAAGAGGGAGATCTCCGGGAACAGGTCCCAGGTCTGGCCTGTCCCTGTCCCGCACTTAGGCCACGCTCCCTGGGCTGCCGAGGCCCAGCCCAAATCTTAGAGACAGGAATGGCTCGCGGCCCGCCTTCCCGTTATGTCCTACTGTTACTGCCCCCTCCCACCCCCACCCAAGACCCCCACATAGCACTTGTCCTTCTTAGAGGCTTCTGTTTCCACTGGGCGTAGCGCCCACCCCATCCAGGCTGACCCTTCTGAAGGGGGCCCAACCCTCCACGCCCCAGTTGGCCACCCATGTTGCTCCCTGGCGTTTTTTTACAACATTCAACTTTAGTATTTTTATTATACTATGAAGCTCTTCCTCCAAATTCTTCAATAAAAACAGCTTTTCAAGTTGGGGGCTGTCTAGTACTCCCTGGGGGCCGGTCGACAGAGCAGTGGTCAGCTCATTGGAGTTCTTCCATTCCTTGGGGGGCCAGGCCCCCCGGAGGATGAGGCGCCTCCCCCGCCCCGCCCCGGCTCCCCAGAGGATGAGGTGCTTGGGCTGCCTTTGCTGGCCCCCCCGGCCATCTGGTTTTGTGCAGCCTCCTCTGCCTGCGCCCCACCACCCTCGGACCGGAGTGTGGCTGTGGCCTTACTTGGAGACCTGGGGACACTGGGCAGAGGGGGCCCTCAGGGGAAACCAGACGTCCCAGAGCTCTGGGGGCCTGGGAAGGTGCCAGCATTGACGTCTGCAGCCTCCCTAAGGATGGGGTGCAATGGCCGAGATGAACCAGGGGCAGCATAGCCCCAGCCACCTCTGCCTTGTGGTACATCCCTCAGGCTCCTCTGCCCAGTGCTCTGGGGACACCATATTCAGGAGAGCAGGGGCCTGACGCCACCAGCTCCTCCGTGGGTCAGTGGCCTCCATGGTGGTGGCCATGCTGGGGAGGGGCCCTTGGGAGCAGTGGCCTTCTTGGGGGGCAGCCGGAGCCTGGCTGGGTCTCGGATCCCTTGGTGGAGCCATGTCCTGAGGAAGGCAGCAAGTTGCCCACTGCCCGAGTGTCCTGTGCCTGTTGGGTGGCCGGTGGTGACAGGGCTGCTGCAGTGGGGCTGGGCCACTCTCCCATCCTCCAGAGGACCCCCGCTGCCCCTCCAAAGCCCATGTGAATACCATTTCCTCCAGGTCTTGCCCACAGACCTGTCTCCTGACGGCATGGCCCAGGACCACTGGGGAGCACTGGAGCCCTGCTGGCCATAGCTGTGCCCCCCTCCCCCGCCAAGCTTCCGTGGCAGGCTCAAGGTCACAGCTGCCTGGACGTCCTGGAGGTCTAGGTCCTCCAAGACCAGCTCGGCAGGCATGCCGCTTGCACCACCTGGTGGGAGCATGTGGCACTGCGCTCCAGTGCACTGCCCACTGAGGACCTCTGCTGGGCGGGGACAGGAGCCAGTCGCTGGCTCGGGTGCCAGGTGGGTGGAACACACCAAGCCACAGGTGCCATGGTCAGCGCTACTGGGAGGTGCCCAGGTTCTGCGCCCAGGTGAGAGCAGTGAGCTTGCCGCCCTCGAAGGGTCAGCAGGGCTTCAGAGGCCCGGGGCTGCCACAGGAAGTTTGTGGCAGAGACCCTACTGGACAGGCTCCGCAGAGGGCCTCTGCTGGGCGTCCTGAACCACAGGGACCTGTGGCCAGGCAAGCTGTGTGTGTGGCCTGGGTGGGGAGGGGAGGCAGTGCCCATCAGATCAGGTTACACTGCAGTGATTTTTCTTTAAAAGGTACTCTGCTTGCTCCTCCCTCCACCCCTCAGGGCTCCTGACACCCCGCCTTCCCTCTGCATTCCCCCCGACCCCCCAACACACTGGGCTTTGCCAACTCATACTTGCCCACGGCAGGCTCAGCCCTCCCCATGGTTCTGCTGCCCTATACCTGGGCCACCTGTGTCCTTGTAGGCTGCCCTCCACCTGTGGCCACCTGTGCCTTTGTGGGCTGCATGTGATCATGGCTTCACTGTCCTTGACCCGCCCTCTGCATCGCCCCTGGGTCTGTGGGCAGACTTCTCCCCTGTCTTCAATGGTGGGCTGTGCCTGCCCTCCTCCACCAGGCCCCAAACTTCCTCCCTGATTGACACCAGCTGTCCCTCCGCGCAGCCACTCCTCTGCAACCTTCACACACAACTCGCATCTGGTGTCTGTCAGGAAGTCCTGGGTCCACGCTAGGATCTGGACAGGTGCCCTGGGCCCCTGCCCTGCATGGGCTCTTGTTCATACAAAGCCCTGTTAGCTCTGATGACGCTGCCCCTGCGAGGCACCTTCCCCTCAGTGAGCCTCCACCCAGGGCCCTCGGCTCTCGCTGTAGTGGGGCAGCCCCTGCCCTGTGCCATGCACAGGTGGTTTGGGGCAGGGATCTCGGGGCAAATCCACTCTTGTCCTCTGTCCTGATGGCTCAGACCCCTTTGCCTCTGTATGGCTTTCTCAGCGAGCAGGACAGCAAGCTGACCAGCCCCACCCTGCTTGTCTTGTCGTTTGCCAACCCCCGTCCCCAGCAAATGCCAACAGGAGTCTTCTTGTCAAATATAAAGGTTTTATTCATGTCTACCGTACAAAATATAAAATTTGTGTGGCCTCCCCCCACCCCACCCCTCCCTCCATCTTTAGTCTCAGCAGCGCAGGCAGGCGGCAGCAGGGGGCCTCAATCTCTCAGTCTTCAAACATGGCACAGCTGCTGCAGAGCGCCCTCTCATGCACATCGCTGTCACTGCAGGGACCGTAGGGGAGAGATGGTGAGCGGCACCACACGGGACACCCTGGCCAGACTGATGGGGGCTGGTGAAGCTCAAGGTGGCAGTGAGGGCTGTCTGGCTCACTGCTCTGCCCGCCCCATGGGACTCTGGCAGGACACCTGCTAGCCCTGGGAATGCTGAGGGCCAGCAAGGAGGCCATGGAAGGGGGTGGACCTGTAGGCAGAGTGGGCACCACACCCCTGTGTCCCAGAGTGAGTCACAGTGTGAAAGGCTGGATCGCCATCTGGCTATAACCAGAGGTGGGTGCAGGTGTCCAACCTCAGGGTGGGCCCTGGGGAAGAGGAGGCAGAGGGGCCACAGAAGCAAGTCCTTTGGGACCTGGGCTGTCTGGGGTCCCAGATCGCAACCCTCGTCCTGCTTGGTGGCGAGGTAGAGAACAGAAAGGTGCCCACTTTCAAGTGACATACAGACGGGAGGAGACACTTGCAGCTGCTGAGCTGCTCCACTGAGGCTGCTCCCTGAGGGGCCCACGGGCCCTGCCACCATCAGACTATTACACTCAGCTCAGTAAAGGCCTGGACACAGTGAGGCCTGACAGAATCAGTGATGTCCCATGGTGCAAAGGGACCCACAGCAAAGGACAGCTGCCAAGGGCCCAGTCGGCTGGTGCGGACACTCAAGTGCCTGCACTCAGAAATGGCCATTCAGTCCGGAACTCACCCTGTGAAGCTGGCAGGCTCCATCTGTGACACTGCTGGGCACTCCTCAAAACGGGGGCTGAGCCCACACTTGGGGACAAGGGCATTCTACCACGATGCTGCTGCACATAGCCAGTTGGCCCGACCACTACTCCCAGTAAGAGCCAAGTTTTCAAGAAATAAATGGCTAATGCCGAGCACCTACAGAGCAGCCCCCATCTCACCCCACCCCAGGGGGACCCCGATGATGGGCTGGGGCAGAGGAGAGACTCACTCGACAGTGCAGCACAGGGTGCAGGTGCTGGTGCCACAGCCCCAGCAGGTACGTAGGCAGCGCCCGCACTGGGGCCGCTCACACTGGCTGCAGGCCGCTTTCCCCTCCACACTGCGGACGCATGAGGAGCAGGCCCGGAACACCGTCTCAGACACGTCTGCAGGGAAGCACCGCCAGCGTCAGCCCTCTGGGCCTGCCCTCGGTTTGGACAGGGCTGCCGGGCATGGCTCTGTGGGGGAGTTTTCTCCATGGGGCCTCCCTGACCCCCCGGGGGGGCTAAACACTGCACACCACCCAGCTCATGAGGGAGAGGCACAGTCTCCATGGTCTAGGGCCAAGGCCCTCTCCTTCTGAGGGTGGCAGCAGATACTGTCCCCTTGTGCCCAGTCTCAGGGCTGGGGCTGGAGAGGGAACTTGTGGTCAGTAGTGCCATGCCAGCCCTGCCTGTGTGGCAGAAGAGGCTCCCCCACCCCTTCTGAAGCCCGACCCCCACTGCACTTACTGGCCCCCAGGGCCTGGGATGGGCCCCGCAGCAAGCAGCCTCCTGGTCCAATGAGCATCTGCCTGCAGGTGGTTGCCGGGACAGCAGTGGGGCTGGGCCTTGGGGACTCGGGCTGGTGGACGAGGGTACAGCTCTCTGGCGGGCCTCCCTCCCACCCGCGCTCCATGAAGGCTTGGGCACCCTGGACCAGGAGCTGCCTGGTCCTCTCTGCAGGGGTGGGGGAGGGTCAGTCTAGGGCCCTCTGGCAGGCAGGGCCGGACCTGCCCGTCAACCCAGCTTCTGCCAGGCCCCTTCCCTGGGCCCAGCTGTCATTTCCCACAGAAAGGTTCCTGTCCCAGCATCCAGCCCCCACCAGCGCCCCCCACACTCCCATTATGTGGCCTGAAGCTGACCCTCTCTCCTCTGCCACCCAAACCAGACTCACTGGCCTCGAGTGGACCACGATTCACAGCGACCCCACAGGACGGGGTGGGACTGCCCCTGAGGGTTTCCGAGTCTGCGACTCTTTAGGGCGTAGAGAGCCCCAACTCTCTCCTGCAAGCGCAGGCGTGGTGGCCAGTGGGTTAGGCGTCGCTAACCGCAGGCAGGGCCAGCACTCAGCCCGCCGTGGAGAGTCGGGGCGCGGGCACCAGTCCCCCAGCGAGAAGCTCCACGGGCTCGAGCGGCCTGCTGGGTCCACCAGCCCCCCGCGGGATAACGCGGCCTGTGGGCGCCCACAGCCGGAGCCCCTGGTGGTGGCCGAGCGGCAGATCCAGGCCTGGCTTCGTGGCCGCCCCCTGCCCACCGCGGGCTGGCGGGCCCCATTCGAAGGCTGGTAGCGGGGAGAGGGCAGCGGGAGTGGGGTGGGCCGAGAGCCGGCCACGCCCGCCGCAACGGGTCCCTGCGGGGAAAGGCTGGTCAGCGGGCCGGGCGCCTTCTGGACGTCTCTGGCCCTGCTGCGCACACCGTTCCGAGGCCGCTCCCCTGAGAGCCCCTGGCCGCGCCGGCCGGCCCTCCTCCCGCGTGTCCACCTCGCCGCGCGGCTGACCAGCTCGTGCGAGGAAGACGGACGGAGGGCGGTGGACCCCGCGGCCCGCCCGCCCCGCTCACCGAAGACCTCCCGAGAGTGGCGCTCGCCGCACACGCCGCGGCTCAGCTCCTTCAGGCCCACGCGCACCTTGAGCTGCAGCGGGGCCGCGACCCCGAAGGGGCAGCCCCGCTTGGGCATGGCCGCTAGCCCGAGGGACACAGCTCCGCCGGCGCGCGCCTCGCTGCGCCCCGCGACGTCACAGCCGCGCACCAATCCCTTGCAGAGCGGCAGGGCGGGGCTCGCGGGCGGCGCGGCGCGCCATAGGCAGATGCGTCGGCAGGGGCGGTACGAGTGCAGCCGTGGGCGGGAGTCGACGGCGCGGGGAAGGCCGAGGAGCGAGGCGGCAAAGCCGCGATGCGGGATAGGCTGTGGAGAGGTCGAGGGGTGGGACTAGTGCTCAGCGTGGCGCAGGATAGGCCGGAGTTGGGGTCAGGGGTGGTCGGACGCTCCGGGGGCGGGACTAATGCACGTGCAGCGTGGGATGGGCCAGTTCGGGATAGGCCAAGGCCGAGCCTGATAGGCGGGACTTGTGCCTGATACTGCACGGGATAGGTCAGAGGCCCAGCCTCGGGGCGGGACTCATGCACGGCGAAGCGCGGGATTGTCCGGATCGAGGTCAGGGGGCGGGACTAGGAGGGCGCGGGAAATGCCCAGGGTCTCCGCATTGTTTTTGATACTAACAATCCTTGGGTCTCGCACCAGCGTCGCATAACCGAGGCTGCCCGCAGCCACGTCCCGGGTCGACACACGCACACACCACCCTCCTCGCACACACACATACACACACCCCTCGCCTTCGCTCTTCTCTGCCACGGAGCCCTAATTTCTTCCAGAAAGAACGGCTTGGCGATCCGTGGGCCCAGCCCCTGAAGGCTCAGTGGGCAGAGTTGTACCCAAGGCGCACTGTGCCAGAGCCCAGGCCACCCTCGCAGTCCAAGCCACCTGGTGGCTTCTGCATTGGGATCACAGACCTGCCTTGGGGACCTGGGTGGCACGGAGGGTTCTAGTAGCACAGGCTGGGAGACAAAAGAAATGCACCCAGGAGCACCTACAAGCTACGTCCCAAAGGCCACAGTCCCACGAGTCAGAGGGCAGTTCTTTGCTGGAACACAGGGGCCACCATGCCAGACCCACTCCACCCAGCGCCTGATTGTCAAGGTCAGGTGACAACAGCCCGACCCACCCTGTAAGGCAGCTGTTCTCAACCTGGGTCTCAACCCCTTTGGGGGTCCAAGGACCCTTTCACAGGGGTCACTGGGTTCATAACGGTAGCCAAATGACAGTTAAGAAGTAGCAATGAAAGTAATTTTATGGTTGGGGGTCACCACACCATGAGGAACTGTATGAACGGGTGGGTCTCGGCATTAGGTCTCGCCCACCCATGACTGCACTTTCGTCATGGCTCTTCAAGTTTTTATGCTGCAGGGCGACAGACACACTGCTCTGCCAGGTTCAAGGTGGGCAGTTCAAACCACCATTGCGGTTGGGGGGTGGTGGTAGGGAGCTTTCTGCTCCTGCGAAGTTTTATAGCCTTGGACTGCCCTCAGGGACAGTTCTGCCCTGTCATCCAGGGTCACCATCAAGCTGCATCGCCTCACGGTGGTGAGCTGTATTCATTTTCCTTATAAGTCTGCTGCCCTCTTGACATCCATTAGCTGAGATTCTGCTGCGAGTGGAACTTCTCCTTGCTGAAAGCAGACCAAAGTTCTCTTCCAAGGGCCGGTCCTCAGAATAAGGCATCTTTCCACTTTCGGTAATTTCCAGGGAGCCCCGACCCCCCACTTGCTCCTCTGTCTTCAGAGGTTTTTCCACACCCAGTGTCCCTTAACTCAATTGTGTAGGATAATCAGCCACTTAGACCCAAAGGGTGGTGTTACCCAAGGACAAAGTCTAGAAGGGTCAGGAGAGGAGGCAGGATGGAGAAGGGAAAGCCGGGGGTGGGGTGGGGCAGTGAGCCAGAGGATGTTTGGGGTCGGGGGCAACCAATAAGATTAAACAACGTGTGTGTGGATTGTTGATGAAACCTTAACCCAATTCACAGAAAGTTTTTAAAAAGTAAGTTTGAGACCATGAATGTTTTTCTAATAATAATGATTTTGCCCTCAATTGCATTCTAAAATGCTCTCTT
This sequence comes from Echinops telfairi, assembly GCF_000313985.2. NCBI lineage: Eukaryota > Metazoa > Chordata > Mammalia > Afrosoricida > Tenrecidae > Echinops > Echinops telfairi. The sequence continues at coordinate 565,847 of NW_022103915.1, forward strand.
CAGCCAGAAACAGGCGATGTGGCCACACACAGCCTGCCCATGGCCAGCGCCTCCTCCCCATAACTCCACTTCCCAGGGAGGCGTGTGGGAGAGACAGACAGACAGAGGTAGGCTTCCCCAGAGATGGGGGTGGTGGGGGGAGGTTGGGGGGGCGGCAAGGTGTTCCATAAGACTTTAGCCAGTTCTCCAGTTTACTCTATCGGTTTTTGCTTATCTTAACTAATTACCTTAGTTATTTTTTAAAGCACTAAGAAATTATACCTAGAAAAAAGCAGTTAAAGCTGACCCACCTTGAAACAAATGGTGTATTAATAAACAGGTGACTGCAGTCTAAAGTGGTGTTTAAAATTTAAAGTCAGTGCTGTGAGGCCTTCTGGGGGTCAAAGGCAAGGGAAGGCTGGGGGGTGGGGGAGACTGTGTTGGTGGAGGCTGTGGGTGGGGGGAACTGTGTTGCTGGAGGTTGTGGATGGGGGAGACTGAGTGGGTGGCCCCTTATGTAGGAAAAGCCATGAATGAGAACTGTTGGCCACAGGGCAATGCTAATGAATGGACTCACTGCCATTGAGGTGATGCTGATGCAGCTTACAGTGACTGGCAGCACAGGGCCAAACTGCCCCTGAGAGTTTCTGAGATTAACTCTTTACGGGAATAGTCTCATCTTTCTCTTGCAGAGAGACTGGTGGTTTTGAACTGCTGACCTTAGGTGTAGCGGCCCAATACACAACCATTATGCCACCAGGACCCCAGTGAACCAAAGTACATGTTAAGTGTCTTATACAGACCACCCAGACAACAGGATGACGTGTAGATGAGAAAGTGACTTTGGGGCTGGCTGGCCAAGGCGGCCTTCCATCCTGGTCCAACCTCAGCCTCACCCAGATGTGTGCAGGGGCGTGACCTGGGGGTCCTTTACCCAACTTGCACCTTAGGGATCCAGGTGCTAATCATACATTATGGGTTTGTGTACCCCCACCCCCAGATGTGTGTTGGAAACTCAGCCCTTACCTGCAGAGGCAATTGTGTTTGGAAGCAGGTTTTCTGTGACCAGGATTAATTGAAAAATTAAACTGGGGACAGCATGAGTCCTAAGAGCCCAGGAGTTTGGCTGCTAACTGGAAGGCCTGTGGTTCAAACCCACCCGTGGCTCCGAGGGAGAAAGATGA
>NW_022103915.1:567138-573808 GCF_000313985.2 Echinops telfairi
TGGGAATCCAGACCAACTCGATGGCACTTGGCCAGCCCCAGGCCCAACACAGCCAGGCCTGTCCCCTCAGAGCTGTGGCACGAGCTGGAGACGGGGACACCTTCAGCCCTCCATTCCATGACCCCCTCACCCCCCGCCATGACGATTGACCAAGTCAAGCCAGGGCCCAGCTGGGTCCCGGCTCCCAGCCAGGAAGGAACCCCGATTTGGACACTTAGCCTCCAGAACTGTGAGGAAATGATTTCTGTTCTTCAAAGCCCCCCGCTTGTGGTCTCCGTGTCCCACAGTCCCCCGAGAGTCCTGCGACGAAGGCATTGGGGACTGCCTGCAGACTCAGGAACCCGCTGCCCCTCCATCAGCCCACCCCCAGGTCCACTCAGCAGGGTGTTCTGGGCAGCCTCAGTCCACTGGGAGGCCCCTGCGGGGAGAGGCCTGCTGACCAGTCTTACAAACAGCCCCCGGCCCCATGGAGCAGAGACCCGCTGCACTGCACCCCTGCAGAGATGTTTATTGACAAGTTGTAGCAGCAGGGCCACCAATCCCCTGGACGTGTCCAACCTCTGTGCTCTGAGCCCGTGGCTGGCGCCTGGTGGAGCCCCAGTGAAGGGCAGGGGGTGCCCGGAGAAGGAGCTTTCCTGTCCGTCATCGCAGGGGCCCACTGGGCCATCTTCTAGAACAGCTGGATCATCGACTCCCGGGACTTGCCAACGCCGACCCACTTGACTGAAAGGCAGACCGAGGCATGAGGACAGGTGGGGTTCAGCAGCACAGGGCAGGGGAGGGGGCTTCCCGGAACTCCCGGGACTTCCCTGTCCTTCCCACTCCACTTCCACGGGGTGTTGGAAGGCGCCCACCATGTGCATGGCTAGTCACATGCTCAAAAGCCTGTTTTCAGAGCAGTTTGAAAGACCATCTGTCCCGTCAAAGCGACAGCCCTGGGCTCACGGGCAGCTCTGCTCTGCCCTGCAGCCTCTCTGGGAGTCAGGAGCCGCGGACCTCAGAGCAGGGGGCCTGCGTGTGTGCTGTGGGGCGGGCCGCTTCAATCTGTGCAGAAAAGACCGTGCGCACCCCGCCCCGGTCTTTCCTCTTGTTAACACAGGCCATGGCGAGGGATCCGGGGGGAACTGGTGAGCACCCCTCTGCCAATGCGAAGGTTAGTGTCCCCCGGGATGGGGACACCATCTACTGTTCAAGGACCAGCTCAAGGCGCCCCCCCCCCCCCAGGACACACACAGGGGGCCAGGGCTGGAGGTCGACAGCAAGGAACAGGGTTAAGGCCTCTGGGCTATGCCCCTGTGCACCCACCTGCCACCCCAACGTGGTTCTCCACGAAGCGGACATAGCTCTGGGCCTGGGTGGGGAGGTCCTCCCACTTCCTGGCTGCCGTGGTGTCAGCCTTCCACCCGGGCAGGGTTTCGTACTCCACCTCCACCTTCTGGAGGGTCTCCTGGTTGGCTGGGTGGGCGACACACAGGGTGGGCTGAGGGGCCCCGCCTCTCCTGGCCTCAACCTGGGAGCTGGGGCTGAGGCCTGAGTGTGCCGGAGGGCGGCACCTGCTGAGGGCCAACCGGGAAGGTCAGAGGTCAGAGTTCACTCCAAGTGCCTCAAAAGAGAGGGCTGGGGACCTGCTTCGGGGAGCACTCAGGAGCGTGCAGAGGCCCAGGAGGTGCACTGCGACCCTGAGGCCACCGAGTACTCGGGCCGGGGCTAGTGGCCCAGGCTGGCCCCTCTGAGCCCGCTCTGCTCAGCAGTTGCAGCTCCCCGGAGCCCTGGCCAGGCCCCATCCACAACCACGGTCCTTGGCCGTGGCCCTGATGGATGAAGGCACAGCAGTAGACTCAAGACCGGCTCTGCTCCATGCTGCCTGCTCACGTGACAGACCCCCCCACTCCCACCCCCCCGCGGCCCACCATCCCCGCGCCCCGTGCCTTAGCCTCCACAGATGGCAGCGTGTCTCCTACCTGGGAAGTAAGGAATCCGTTTCCCATTCAGCTTGTAGGAGACGCCCACTTTGATCTCATCCAGGGTGTCCAGGATGTCCAGCTTGGTCAACGCCAACCTGCCCAGCACCAGAGACTGGTGAGAATCCAGCACCTGGGACCCCTCCCTGATCTCCTCCCAGCCCCCTGCATGCACACATGTGCATGCACATGCACACATACACACACACCACACATTCATAGATATACACACATGCCACACACACACATTCACACACACAAACACAACACACGCACTCATAGACAAATACACACATACACATCACACACTCACAGACATACACAAAGACATAGACACAAGTACACACCACACACACTCACCCAATACGTATTCATACACACCACACATACATATACACATATACATACACACCCACACTCTCAAAATACACACAAACACCACACACACACCACACACACTCATAGACATATACACACATCCACACCACAAACTCACAAACACCACACAACCAAACATACACAGACATATATACAAGTACACACCACACACACATACACACACACTCAGACACACACAGACATATACACAAGCACACACCACACACTCACACATGCACACACTCATACCCACATACATTTGCACACTCACACACATACACACTAATACCATACAAACCCACACTCACACACACAGCTGAGTCTGCTGCTTGTCGATCCTAGGGCTGGAGTGGGGGCAGGAAGCGGTAGGAGCCCAAGGAGAGCAGGGCAGGGGGAACATGAGCCCTGGGCCCGAGGGTGGGTGGGCATCAATGGGCAGTTTCAGCCACCACCACCCCCCTTCCCACCTGGCAGTTCAGATGTAATAAGCGCTTGTGCCCTGGAGGCCCCCCTGGTGGGCCAGCTGGCAACCCCAGACATCATGGGGCCGAGCCCACCGTGGGCGAGCCCGTGAGTCCTGGGGCACTTACGCTGTGAAGCCATTGACCATGTGGGCGTATCTGAGGATGACCAGGTCCAGCCAACCACAGCGCCGCTTCCTGCCTGTGGTTACACCCCACTCGTGGCCGCGGTTCTGCAGCAGGTCACCGATCTCCTGCGAAAGGACGCTAGAGCTGGCCTGGCTGCCCTTGGCCAGGCTCTGTGGCCCTCCCCACCCCGTACTGTGCAGGCAGGCCCAGGCGGAGAGAGGCCAGCACGTGGGTGCATGTCGCTGTGCCCCACAGAGCTGGGCACCTTTCCTGCCCTCGGCATCCCCCGCCTGGACTGCCCCCACCTGGGCACCTGGTGGCCATTTCCAGACATCGCCCAGCAGAAAGGGCAGTCTGCTTACCTCCATGGTCATGGAAACGGACTGAGAAGGCCCCAGAGACAGAGGCTACCTGTTTCTGAGGGTGAACTGTGAGGCTCCGAGGCCCTCCTGCGTCCCAGGGCTCCGTCACCCTCTGTGTGTGTGTGCACATCGAGAGCCCAGGGGTGGGAGTCACATAGGTACACATGCATATACACCCGGGTATGTGTGTACATGCAGACACGCGCACGTGTATAATGCACACAGTGCACATACCCACAGAGCACACCCACACTCAAATGCATGCATACGCACTCACACACACATGCCCTGCACACAGCCCCCACTCACATGTATGCACACAAACCTCAACATACACACATGCGCCACATGCACACCCTACACTCACATGCCTGCACACATACAACACCCCATGCACACAACCCCCCAACACACATGCACTGCAATATACTGACAACACATTTATGCGCTACACAGCACACACACAATATACCCCCACAGTACACACATACACATCACACACACGCACTGAAAACACCCCCACAACACACACACACACTGCATACACACCCCACAGCAAACACAGTACACCCCCAACACACATAAACACACTCCATGCACATTCCAAAGCACACACACTGCAAACACCCCACAATGTACACACACACTGCACGCACACTCCACAGTGCACACACACTTCATGCTCAACACACCTGCACTTCGCACACTCAACACGCACACGCACACACACTCATATACATGCACAGATGCTACACCCCCTACAGACACATTCACACACTCATGCACACACATACATGCACTACATGCACCTACACAATGCACATGCACATTACTCCCCTTACACAGAACACACCCACTCACCCATTCATACACACACACTACACCTCCCACACACAGCACACACTCACTCAAATATACACACACTACATACTCCCTCACAGCACACACACACGTATATACACACTACTCCCCCCCCACACACCCCCACACTCATAGGTACACACACACTATATACACCCCACAGCACACACTCACCCACTCATATGTATACACACACTACCCTCCCGCAGCACACCCCCACACACACTCATGTATGCAACACTACACACCCCTACAACACCCCATACTGATATACACACACTACAAACACCCCCACAGCACACTCACACTCATATACACACACTCTATACAACCCACAGCACACACCCGCACATACTCATATACACACACACTACACCCCCCACAGCACACACACTCATATGTACACACACTCCATACAACCCACAGCACACCTACACACACTCATATATACACTATACCCACCCACACACACTCATATACATACACACTACACTCCCCCACAGCACGCACACACACACTCATATATACACACTCCATACACCCCACAGGACCCACCTGCACACGCTCATACATACACTACACCCACACACACTCATATATACACACACTACACCCCCCACAGCACACACACTCATATATACACACACTCCATACAACCCACAGCACACACCTGCACACACTCCTATATACTACACACCCCCCACACATTCATATACACACACAATACACCCCCCCACAGGACACACACTCATATATATACACACTCCATACAACCCACAGTACACACCTGCACACACTCATATATACTACACAAACCCCACACACTCAATACACACACAATACACCCCCCACAGGACACACACTCATATATATACACACACTCCATACAACCCACAGCGCACACCCGCACTCACTCATATACACACTACTGCACACACTCATATATACACCACACACACCACACACTCATATACACACACACTCCACCCCCCACAGCACACACACTCATATACACACACTCCATACAACCGACAGCACACATCCACGCACACTCATATATACATTACACACACTCATATGTACACACACTCCATCCAACCGACAGCACATACCCCACATGCTCATGTACATACACACTACACACACCCTCACAGCACACACACACACACACTCATATGTACACACACACTACATACACTCCCACAGCACATACCCCACACACTCATGTACATATACACTATATTCACCCCCACAGCTCCTCCACACACACATACACACTCATGTACATACACTATACACACCCATAGCACACACCAGCACAGGTGCACAGCCTGCGACCTGTGGTGTAACAGTGACACAAACGCCCCAGCCATCTTGGGGCCCCCACCCCCACCCCCTGGGTGCCAGCTGCTGTCTCTCCTGTCTGCCCCAGCCACATGGTGGCCAGCATGTCTGTGTCCCCCCCCCACTCACATTGATCTGCTCCGTGGGGAAGGCCCCAATGCCCACGCGTGTGGTATATGCCTTCACCACACCATAGACGTCGCCGATGTTCTGGGGGGGCACCCCCAGGCCAGTGCATACGCCCCCCACCGTGCAGTTGGATGACGTCACAAATGGGTAGGTCCCTGCAAGACAGTGGGCCAAGCCCTCAGCAAAGACCAGGCCTGAGGGGCTGTCTTGGGGGAAGGCCCATGTGGGGCCTGGGTGCCATCAGCTGGGATGGTGGGGGACCCCCAGAAATGCTGCATGCCCCCCTCACTCTCCATGGGGTCAGGAGCAGGGGCAGCGTGGCCCCGTGGCTCCAGAGCCATCCTGAGCCAGGCACCCCGCCCTGCTGGCCAGGCGCACCAAAGTCGATGTCGAGCAGGGCAGCGTTGGCCCCCTCCACCAGGATCTTCTTTGGGGGGCCGTGCAGCGCCTCGTACATGAAGTACACGCCGTCTCTCACCATGGGCCGGATCCGCTCTGCAAAGCCCTGCAGGATGTGCCAGTGAGGCTCCAGCCACGGCCCCTCCCCCGCAGCCAGCCTCCCAGAACCTCCCTTCCCTGACCAGCCCCACCCTCCAGGCCTTCTGAGGGCACGTTTCATGGACGCCTGGCCAGGCCAGCAAATCCTGCTTCAGTAGGCGGGACAGGGTCAGCAACTCGCAGGAAGTGGGACGCTGAGGCTCTGCCTCTTCCAGAAGCTTCTGTGCCATCACCGTCCCTGCCCCACCCCACCCCACGTCTCCTGGGCAGTGGCCCCAGAGAGGAAGCAGGAAGCTGCCCTGCCCCTGCTCTCAGGACACTAGGGGAGCCGTGTCCTCGAGAAAGCCACATGAGCCAACCACATGACCCCCAACTCATGGAGACCACACCTGCATCAGCAGGAAAGTGGGCCTCCTGGGGGCTCACTGGGCACTCTCTGGGGGCACACTGGGTGTTTCTGAGGGATCTCTGGGTGTTACTGAGGGACCTCCGTGTTACTGAGGGATCTCTGGGTGTTACTGAGGGATCTCTGGGTGTTACTGAGGGA
>NW_022103915.1:574243-574445 GCF_000313985.2 Echinops telfairi
GGTGTTACTGAGGGATCACTGGGTGTTACTGAGGGATCTATAGGTGTTGCTGAGGGATCTCTGGGTGTTGCTGAGGGATCTATAGGTGTTACTGAGGAATCTCTGGCAGGTGTTACTGAGGGATCTCTGGGTGTTTCTGAGTGATCTCTGGGTGTTTCTGAGGGATCTCTGGGTATTACTGAGGGATCTATAGGTGTTACTG
>NW_022103915.1:574893-576679 GCF_000313985.2 Echinops telfairi
GTGTTACTGAGGGATCTCTGGGTATTACTGAGGGATCTCTAGGTGTTACTGAGGGATCTCTAGGTGTTACTGAGGGATCTCTGGGTGTTTCTGAGGGATCTCTGGCAGGTGTTTCAGAAGTAGGTGGCTGGACCTTTCTTCTGAGCCATTCGTGAGTTCAGTGAGCACGCTAACCCAGGGGCTCCCCAGAAGGCCAATGCCCCCCATTACAACGGTGCCTTTCCTATGGGCGCACTCCAGAGGTGCAGATCAGACAAGTGCTCAGGGACATCATGGCCACCGTACCCTGAGCCTCCTGAGCTGGCCCTCAGTGTCGATGTCCAGCGTAGGGAACATGGACTGATGCTGGTGCGCCAGATGCTTGAACCTGTGGACAGGCAGCCATTGTGTGTGACCTGTCTCCGGGCCCTGAGTGTCCCTCACTGCCCGCCTCCATGTCCCCAGGTCCCGAGCATCCCCTCATGCCTCACTTCCCACCTTACGTCCCTGGGCCCCAAGCATCCCCTCACTGCCCATTTCTACGTCCCCAGGTCCCAAGCATCTCCTCACTGGCCACCTCCATGTCCCCAGGCCCCAAGCATTCCCTCACTGCCCACCTCCACGTCCCCATGCCCAAAGTGTCCCCTCACTGCCCACCTCCATGTCCCCAGGCCCCAAGCGTTCCCTCACTGTCCACCTCACATCCCTGGGCTCCAGCGTCCCCTCCCACCCACATCCCCTCCCGCCCAGGCCCCCACGTCCCAGGCACCTGGCGGAGAACTCGTCGAAATCCGAGAGCAGGTCGCAGATGCGCAGGCCGGTTCTGGCGGCCTTGGAGGAGTAGGTCGGTCCGATCCCCTTCTTGGTGGTGCCAATGCTGAAACCCAGGGTGCCCCGCCCCACACCCCCAGATAAGGGAGGGCCTCACTCCCCTACCCCCACCCAGTGGGAGACCGGGACACAGTCCATTCGACTGAGCGAATATCAGCCCCTGACAGGCTGCCGCAGGGTGACTCTGTCCTTGCCTCCCCACCCCCCCACCCCGCGTGCCACCAGCCTGCTGCTTAGGGCTGCCCTGCCATCGCTGGGCCTGTCCTCAAGGTCTCACCCTGGCAGAGCCAGGGTGCTCCTCTGGCTGCCTGCTTGTGGCTGTGTGGGTGCGTGTGTGCCTGTGTCTGTGTGTGCACGCGTGAGCATGTGCCTGCGTGTGTGTGTGTGTGTGTGTGTGTGTGTGTGCGCACATGCATGTGCTCTGTGAGGGCAGGGGGACATGTGTGGGTAGACTAAGATGGGCCGTGTGTGCACACGTGTGCATGTGCACGCATGTCTGTGCAGACTGAGTGCGTGCTTGTGTGCCCATGTGTGTGAATGTGCATACACTGAAGGCTTGTGGTCACCTTCAGCATCGCCCTCCTGGCCACCCGCATGGGCACCCGCCCCAGTGTTCTCCCATTCTGTCCAGTCTGCCCCTCCCGCCCAGGAGGCCCACCCAGAGGAGGCGGGCTCGTGTGCAGGTTAGGGCTGTGGCGGCAGCTGTGGCACGGTCAGGGCCTCCTCTCTCTCAGCTGGGCTTCAAGGGGCCTGGGGGAGGGCATGAGGGGAGAGGTCCAGGGCAGGCCTGGGTGGCAGGAGAGGGTCCCCTGGTACAGGGTTGGTGGGGAAGAGTGTAGGGAAAAGGGTGGGAGGGTGGGTAGCGAGGTGGGAGAGGGTCCTATGGGAAAGAGGGTTGCACAGGTGGGGAGGGTCCTTGAGAGAGGGTCCCGTGAGAGGGGGGCAGGGCAGGCCTCACTTTTTCCCCTCCTGTGCC
>NW_022103915.1:576873-592045 GCF_000313985.2 Echinops telfairi
GGGGAGACCCCAGGCCTCAGTTTCCCCTTGGGGCCCCTTTGGAAAGGGCAATGGAGACAGGTGCTAAAGGCCAGGGTGGGGGGGTGGTATGTGGCAGAACAGGAGGGAGGGGGGCAGGAGGGGGCTGGGTAGGACTCAGGGCACCACCCCTCTAAGCGGACCTACCAAGGTGGGCGCGATCTGAGATGATGAGCCTCTTCTCCCAATCCTTGAGACCTATGGGGACACGGGTGAGGGACACTGCTGTTCTCACCCCACCAGGCACCCCAGCACGCAGCCCTCCCCTCGTGCCCTGTCCCCTGCCGCCTGGGATGCCCCCCCAACATCCCAGGCTGTTCTCCGCCCACCCCCCCAACCTTGCTGCTGGCCCTGGAAGCAAGCTGTCCCCTTGGTGTGTCCACTGCCTCCTCCAAGGGAGCCTTGCCCATGTCCCTGCCCCTGCCCACATCCATGTTCTTGCCCACATCCCTGCCCACGTCCACATCCCGTCCCTGTGCAGGAGTGGGTACAGAGCTGCTTTTCCAGGAGCCTGGCCTTCTGAGCCCGCTTTGTGCAACAGCACTCCCTCTTCTCCTCATCTGGACAGCACCACCCCTTCCTGCCCCATGGGGCTGGATATGCCCGATCTTCCCAGCTGTGCCGTCTGCCCGGTGTCCTGGCCCAGCTGACATCAGGGTTCCAGGAGTTTCCTCCAATCCCAGTCCTTGGTCCCCTCCCTGAGTGGTTCCCCAGGAGCTGGGCAGTGGCCAGCCTGGGACCTTTGCCATCCACCTGGCTGCGTCAGCGTTTGGCCCAAGCTCTGCACAGCAGAGGGTGGCCTGCTGAGGGCGGGTCGCAGGCCCACGGAGGCCAGTGGCTGGTTGGGCTGGACGCACCTTTCTTCTCATTTTTTTCTGCTTCTTCAAACAAGCCGGGCAGGTGGATGACCACGCCATTCCCTGTGAGACACGGAATAAGAGAGTGGCCGTGACTGGTCATATCACATCTGGACACGTGAGCTGCGCCAAGCGGGGCTGTGGAGACTTGGGGCTCTCGCCACAAAGGTTACAAAGCCACCGAGCTCCACCAGATGACCCTTGGGCAAGGCCCTCCAAGAGTCCCACTATGCCCCAGGTGGATTCCCTAGCATGGGTGGACAGACGTTTGTACAAGGCAGCCCTGGCTGGACTCCAGCCTCTAGCACAGGGGGTGTTAGGGACCTGCGGGTACATCCTGCAGTCGCAACAATATATCGCTCTCCGTGACCAACTGTAACAATGTATCACCTGCCTGGGTGGGCGGGAGGGCCTCCTCTTCTTTCCCAGCCGCCCCGAGAGCCACCAGCTGCTCTGGGAAGGAGCCCTGCTACCGGAAGCAAGCTGACTGACTGCAGGGAGCGGGATGAAGGGAGGGAGCTTGGGGGCGATGAGAATGTTCTGGAATGTCCTGGTGACCATGGTGGCACAGGGGGCGGGTCATGTGGTGTTTGAAACCTCAGAGACACAGTCCTGTTTGGCCGGGGGGCAGGGGGGAGGGCGGAGGGAGGGGCAGTAACATATCAGCTGCCCACTGAATGGCCTGGGTGGGTGTCCACCCAGATGAACTGTGGAAGGCTGCTGTGAGACCCGCTCACGGACACAGTTCTATCTGACGCACAGGGTCAGCGGGTGTGCACAGTTCTGTCTCAGGAAGTGGGGGTCCTGACTCCTCCCAGAGGGTGTGCAGCTTCAAGGGCTGGGCACTCACCCCACCTGCCTGGCGGCCAGCACTCTACATCCCCCCTCCCCCCGGACCCGGGCGTCACTGCAGGCGGGGTGACGTCTGTGCACAAGCTACGGCCGAGCACAGAAGGTCATGAAATGCCAGGCGTCCCGAAATAACCAACTGGGTCCCGGCTTTCGCAAGCCTGGGGCAGCTCGGGCATGTCTGCCTGCGCCAGGACAACACTGGGCACCCTGACATGGGGCTGACCCTGCCCACGTCTCCCCGCTCCTGAGACACTGGCAGAGTGTCCTCCACCAGGCTGCAGGGCCAGAGGTGGCAGGCAGCCCAGGCAGGTGCTGTGCCCACATGTCTGACAGCAGCCACAGCCAGGGGACAGGGGCTGTGGGCACAGACACAGGTCACCTCCCTCTTGCTCTGCCAGCATTCCGATGCTGACTTCTCCCTGCATTTGCTGGTGTTTACGGGGCCGTGGTGGCCTTGGGGGGCTGACCAGGGATAGATCAGCCCTAGTGCCTGTGGCCGCGCTCCCTGGCTACTGGGACAGTGGTGCAAAGGAGCAAGGACAGGCCCAGCGCTGCCTAGGGAGTGAGGGGTGCCTGGTCTGAGGAAGAAGTCTGGGGTACACATAGCCTCTGCCCCACACTGAAGGGGGCAGGCCAGAGCCCTCTGACATGCACACCCCCTGACAGGTGCACAGGCACACGCAGCACACCTGTACACACACTTACACCGCCAGAGGCATGCATGCACACACTCGCACACTTACACATACGCACATGCACGCACATTCACACACCCTGCCTGCATGCACATGCACCCACACATGCATACTCACCCATATGCCTGCCACACACACACATACACACACACACACTTGCACACCCACACCCACCAGAGGCACCGGTGTACACCCTCACACATGCACACACACACACACACCCTCGCAGAGGGCATACACTCCTGTTGCTGTGGACACGACCCCCGGCAGGTTACCCTGGGGGTAGGGTGGGGGCGAGGTCTACAGAGCCGCTCACCAATGAAGGACAGGGCCTTGCTGTTGATGATGCCGCTGGGCAGCAGGTGGAAGTCGTACTCCTTGCCGTCCACCACCACGGTGTGGCCCGCGTTGTTGCCTCCCTGGAAAGACGGATGCTGAGAGCCTAGGCCTGGACCCTGCTGCGGGCCGCCCTAGAACTCTCCAAGGAAAAAGGCTCGGGGCCCACCTAGGCACCGGAGCAGGCCCTGTCCCCTGGGTGGGTGGGCCAGTGGTTGTCTGGGATGACGGGTGGGAGAGGGTCTGGGTGGAACTGTCTTGGGAAAGAAGATTGGAGGGGGACTGGCCCTACGCAGGACGTCCATGAAAGGGCCTGCCTGAGCCTGCCCAGCATGCTGTATGGCAGTCCAGGCTGGGGATGCTACCCTGCCCTGGGGGTGCCTGCAGACCAATCCCTGCCCCTCATGGACCCACACCTTCATGCTCGGGATGAACGGGGAAGCGGGACCACCTGCTCTGGGTCACCTGCCTTCTCTGCCTCGCGCTGTCCTGGACTGACCGCCCACCTGGGGTGAGCTGGAGTCTGAGGTGGGGTGCGGGGCAGTGCACTTAAGGAGGGATGGGCCTGGTGGCTGAGAGGGGTAGGTGCCAGGCCCCGCTCCACACCAACCAGCATGTGACCACCAGCCACTCCTCTTGATGGAACCAGAGACCCCCACCAGACCCAGAGTGACCCCATCGGACAGGGACCAACTGCTCCTTAGGGTTTCTGAGGCAGCCAACCTCTACAGGAGTCGACAGCCTCGCTTGTCTCCCTGGGAGTGGCTGGTGGGTTTGAACTGCCGACCTTGAGGTAGCAGCCCGTGCTTAACCCACAGTGTCACCAGGGCCCCTTTCAGATTACGGGTCATCCTGCCACCCCTCAGGCAGGAGGTCAGAGAGTAACAGGGTCAGGAAAGCCACTGCCCTTGCCCCAGGGTCCCCAGCAGGACCCCTCTGCAGGTGGGAGAGCACCCACCCCCCGAGGCTGCCCTGGTGCTGGAAGCCCTCAGGGGGTCCCAGGATGGGGGACAAACAAGAGACCTTCAGAGAGGCAGAGGGTGAGGGGGCAGGAAGGCCCAGGCTACAGTAAAGGCCCAGACCACACCCACTGCCCGCCGCCAGGGACCCCTGGCCACAACCTTCCTGGCCTGTGTGGTGGGTGAAAGGGCCGTGCTGCCTGACATCAGTGGGGCACACCCATGGGATTCATTTGGGCCCTCTTTTGGCCTGCTCTCAGCTGGTCACTCTGTCCCCAGGACTCTCCGATAAGGAACCTGGCTCCTGTGAACCCCGCCCTAAGCTCTGGGCACAGACGCAGAGGCTGCGGCTTCTAATCGGGACCTGCCCGGCAGCTGGGCCTCTCCCCTCCACCCCTGCCCTGGGCCCACCACACCCTATGAGGAGCCCCCACCCCCCTCCTGTGTACCCTGAGGCCTCCGCACATCGGGGAGCCCTGTTACTCTGCACCCTGAAAATGCAAGGTCTACCCATCTGCTCTGGGCCTCGAGGCTGCTCTCTGTGCCTGCCCCTCTGGCCTGTGTGTCTCCACCCGTGAACAAGGGACCAGCTGGGTGACCAGTAAGGCTCCTGGTGTGTCCACTGGACATCAAGCAGATAGCCGGAGATGTGTCCTGAGGGATGGCCCCTGGGGCCCACGGAGGGAGCTGGGAAGCACCCCGGACAGGGCTGTGAAGCAGGGGCCTTGCTGCCAGAGGGAAGGGTGTGAGCAAGGAGTGGAGAGTCACCATCTGAAGGCTGGGCCGTGGTGCTGGGCCTCTGTCAGAATGGAAGGGTTTCTCGATTTCGCACCAGGCGTGCTTGCCCAGTCACTGGTTGGACATCTGGGGTTCTAGAGCCCCCCACGTGGCTCTGCCACAGACCTGCTGTTTCGCTGACCCTCCACCAGGCACCTGCCCAGGAAGGACAGTGAGGCCACAGCCCCTCACTTGGGTTCACATGACACTTCCAGACCCAAAGGACCCCTCTCCTCACACCTGAGGGCTGGGGGCGTGGCCTCTGCTGACAGGGGAAACTGACACTCTGAGGGAGGTGCTGTGGTCGCTGAGCCCGGACTAGAACTTGTGCTCTCTGCCCCTAGGGTTTCCTTGGAGGCCTCTCTGTCTCAGACCACGGACCCTCACAGGTCCCTGTGCCCATGCACGTCCCAGTGCTGGAAACCTGACCAGTCCTGCCGGCAGGGGTGAAGGGGCAGAGGCCGCCAAGCAGAGTGGGGACAGAGCCAGGGCAGAGAAGGGATGGAGCCAGGATGGAGCCCCAACACCCTGCCAGAGCCAGGCACCTCCTTCCCGACTGCTCTCATGTGTCCAGCTCGGAGGACACATCCAATCTGGCTGCTGCCCCCAGGCGAGGACAGTGCCATTGTTAGGTAAACATGGGCTCCTGGGAGCAGACGAGAGGCAGAGTGGGGTTGGCATCAGGTGACCCGGTGGCTAGCACTGGTGGCAGCGTCCAGAAGTTAGGTGGGGCCTCTGCCAGCTGGGCCCACACCCAGCACCAGCGCTGAGCCCAGGGCCGGCGGCTCGCTCACTGGGGGCTGCCTGTCCTCTTGGCCCCTCTGCCAGAGTACTTTCTGGGCCAAGAGGAGGCATAAATACCCTTCTGCTGGGCTGCCCATTGGCGAGGCCCCTCCTGCTGGCCTGTGAGCTCAGGGCCAGAAGGCCCCCGCCCGGAAAGGTGCGATCTGCTAGGGCCCTGGTCAGCAAGGCTCTGACACCCTGTGTACCTGCTGGCAGAGCGTGTCTCCTCCTCAGCCACCCACATCCCAGCTGCCTGTCTGCACCCAGGCCCCTACAGCACTGTGCCCACTCCCCATCCGGGTGCCTCCTATCTAAGGGGGCTTCCAATCCTCAGGCCAAGACCCCTGAAAAGCTTCCCTCAGGATGGACCCTGACCTCTGCAGTCCCAGATCCCCGCCTGTTCCCCATCGCTACATAAGACAAGCTCCCTCTGGTCCTCCTGGTGCTGACCCCGAAGGGCAGGTGATACTTGTGCTGCCCACTGTCTAAGGCCTTTCTCCCCATCATCTGTGCTCTGCCATAGGCCTTAGACTCTGCTGTCCCCCTGGGCAGGCTGGGATGGCCTCCAGGTTGGCATGATTGGGCAGGTGGGACTTCAGGCACTAAGAAGGTGAGGGGTGGGTTGAGAGCACTCAATGCGTCCGTCATTCAGGGCCAGAGGCATGTGTGCACACATGTGATATACACGTGTGTGCACATGTGTATCTCATTGTATGCACAGGTGTGTATGTGTGCATGCACACGTGCACAAGTGTAGGTATCTAGGTGTGTGCAGCTACATGTATATATATACATATGAGCAGTTGTGTGCTTGTACTTGTGTATACATGTGTAGATGTGTGCCTATACAAGTTTGCTCTTGTGTGGGTGTGTGCATATATATACAAGTGGGTAAGCATGCAGGTATATATGTATAAGCATGCTTATACATGTGCACACGTGTAGCCATGCACTGGTGTACATGTACATGTGTGTGGGCATGTGTACACATGCATGCATGTTTAGATGTGGGCACTGCACACGGGTGGCTGTGTGCTGGTGTGCATGTGTGCCTATGTACATAAATGTGCACACGTGTGCAGGTGTGTGCATGGTGAGTACATGTGTCATCCACACCTCTGCTAATCCACTGAAGGACTTGTCCAACTGCAGATGAGTCCCCTACTCCCTGAGTGCCACACCCACAGTCCTTGATCCCAGACCTCTTTCCCTGGCCCCTCAGATGGAGCTGCTAGGCCCTGATCCCACTGAGGGGCCCATCCCCACTCAGAAGGGATCCTGACACCACTCTGGATGACTTGCCACACAGTGCCCACGTGCCCCTGGCATCTCTGACCTGGGCACCATTGGGGACTGGGTCCGGAGAGTGCAGGTGGAGTCAGGAGTCCCCAACTGCCTGGGTGCACTAACCACGGGCCACTCCACATTCCCCAGGATGCATCCCCGAGGACATGAGCTCAGTCTGGCCTCTGAGACCTGGCTAGAGGACAGCACCAGAACTCCCAAGGGAAAGACAGGCACAGGGCCACGGGCGCACCATGCAGGGTCTGGGAGGGAGGCAGGCTGTGTGTTGGGGCTCTGGGGGGACACAGTGGTGACCATGCATGCATGTCAGATGTCAGATGATGGGTTGATGGTTCATGTCCACCCAGCAGGGCCTCAGAGGAAGACTGGCAGGATGAATGTCTATGCCAAGGCCTGTGGGATCAAGAGTCAGGGTCAACACTGAGGCCACTACTTGGTTAGATGTGACAGCAGAGAGGTGACCTGGGCTGGGCCGTGCCTGCCTGAGGGGCAGGGGTGGGACAGCTGGACCAGGCAGAGAAGGACAAGGGTCACAAAGGTGGCCTGGGAGGTGCAGGCCCCCAAGAGGCGGGTGTGAAGCATGGGGCACAATGTCTGCCAACTGTGGGCCCCAGGCTGGCTGGGCAGTGGGTAGAGGAGCGGGTGAACATGCTGGACTTAGCAGAAGCCACATGACTTAGAGCAACACGTGTGACCCTGGCCAGACAGGAAGACGGTCCTGGGAGGTCTGACCCCTGGGACCAGGTCAAGGAGATAAGGCCCCTAGGAGCCCCCACCAGATGGCTCTGGGCAGGTCAAAGGTCATCAAAGGCCTTTACAAAGTGCATCTGAGGACAGGCTGACTGGAGCGGAGCAGCCATGGGGGATGGAGATGGCAGTTAGGATGACCGAAAGCCCAGGAGACCCTGCAGCCCCAATAGCCCTGGCCCTGGCCACCCACTGAGCCCTGTCCCCACCCAGCTTGGGTGGGGACAAACACCCTTCCTGAGAGATACAGTATCAGGCTCCCAGGGACACTAGTGGGCAAGGCCTTTGGGTGGAAGCCCTCCTGCTAAGAGGGGAGTTGGGGGTCCTGTCAGGGGGGTTCTGCAGGAGGGTCAGGGAGGAAGGCTGAGTCTGCTTCTGGGAGGGGTGTCTTGCTGGGGGAGGGCAGGGAAAAAGCCTGAGTCTTCTCTTGTAGTGGTGGGAGGTTGGCAGGGGGGAGGCTGTAGTGAGGCCGTACTGTAGGTGAGTGCCAGTTAACCCCTCTCAACCCACTGTGCCTCAGTTTCTCCATGATGGAAGTCACCCACCACCCCTAGCTCCTGGCTCCTTGGGGAAAAAGAGAGCCAGCCTCTGTATGCAGAGCGGAAGTTTGTGGGGGGCAGGGAGGGGGTGGGGGAGGTGCTGGCAGGGTGGCAGGCTTGTCCTGGAACCATCTTTGCAGCCTGGCCCCAGAGAGGAAAACCACAATGTCCCCAGGGACTGAAGAGAGGCTAGAGGGAGGGGCGTGTTAGGGGCAGTCAGGGAGCTCTCAGGGAGGAGGGTTTGTTTTGAGGCTGAGGACAGAGGGGGTGGTCCCCAGGAAACCTGGAGCCCGTGGGTAGGCAGGGCCAGTTCACACCACACTCTCCCTCCTGTGGTGGGTGGGGAGGTCCACAGTGGCGCTCAGCCTGGCAGGGACAGAGGGTGGCCAGGGCCCAGCCCTTTGTAACTGGCTGTAACTCAGCCCCAGGGCAGCAGGTCTAGCCACCTGGCCAGAGGGGCATGACTGGCCGGCCGGCTCGGTGTCCTCAGAGGACGAAGCTGGAGCACGTTTCCTGCAGCCACCACCCACTCGGCCACCTGCCAGGAGCCTGGGCTGTCTCCCCGCCCCCTCCAGGCCCCGCCCAGGCTCGCGGTGTCCGGGCTCCTGCGGCCCCTTCCCCTTTGGCCGGACCCCGAGGTGCCCCGCGGCACTCCGCTCCCCTCCAGGAACTCCGCGGAATGAGGGGGAGGGGGCGCCCCCCCGCCCCAGGATCGGGTGTCCCCTCCTCAGCACTTGTATTTATAGCCCAGCCCTTGGCCCCCTGCCCTACGGGAGCCGGCGGGGAGGGGCGGCGGGGCTGGGCTATAGTGCGGGATGGGGGTGGCTGTAGGCGTGAGTGGGTGCGCGTGAGTGCAGTGCATGTGCGCGGCGGGGTGGCCGCTCCCACGGGTGTCCCAGGAGGCGGGAGCCGGGATGAGGGTCCTCAGGGCCCCGCAGGGTGGGAGGGAGGGGAGCGCGGCCGCCCGGCCCCACCTGGCAGCGGCTGATGATGTCGGCGTCCATGGCCAGCAGGTCCACCACCTTGCCCTTGCCCTCGTCCCCCCACTGCGCGCCCAGCACCACGGTCACGCGCGAGCCGGTGGCCGCCAACTCCTGCTGCAGCCGTCCTCGTTTGACGCCGCCCGCGCCGGGGGGCCGGTCGTTAGAGGCGCGGGTCCCCGACATGTCGGCTCTCTCTGCGCCCGCCGCCCTAGGAGCGGCCGCCCGCGCCATTAAATGCGGCCGCCGGGCCGGGGGGCGGGCCGGGGGCGGACCCGTGACGCGGGGTGACCTCGCCACCGCCGGGTTCCGTCCCTCCCGCCGCGGGCCAAGCGCCAACAGCAGCGGGGAGCGGCCGGGGGACGGGGGCGGGGAATGGCCCCGGGACTTGGGGGCGGGACATGGCCGGGCCTGGGCGGGAGCGCGCCACAGTGCCACCGCGCGCGCGCGCACGGGAAGCCTCTCTGTTGCGCCCTCCCCTCGCCCGCGGCCCAGGCGCTGGTTTCAGGGTCCGGATCCCCACTCAGGGGCGGAGCTGCGTCTCCCTGGCCGCCCGCTGAGAGTCCCAGGCCTCGACACGGGGCGTGGGGGCACTCTCTTGTGGCAGCGGGGACACATGATGGGGTATCCCATCCTGTGCCCCGTGAATCCTCCCAGTCACCCTCATGGCAACACACACACACACACACACACACACACACACACTCACTCACTCAGTGCTGGGGTCTCAGGAGAGGGGTCTGGAGACGTGTCCGTTGTGCTGGCCCAGGGCCCAGCCCTCCCAGCACCCCAGCTCACAGTTCTGCCCTGCGCCAGGCCATGCAGGGCCCCAGTCCCCCCAAGTGGATGGAAGTTTACAACCTCTGGGGCTGCAACAGGACCCCCATGACTCCTTGACGCAAGACTGGGAGGCAACACTCCTGTGCTGTCATTGGGGGAGGGAGGCGATCTTCTTCTGGGTCCCTCCCTCCTGGGCCCCCTTATTTCTGTGTTCCCACTCTCCTGGGTCCCCTTTCTGTACCCCTCCTCCTGGTCCTCCCTGTACCCCTCCTCTTAGGCCTTCTCTAGTAGCCCAGCCTGTGGACACCCCTCTCCCAGCCCCTGGGACTCCCCTCCCTGATCCAGGAGCACCCTCCTGTGGGCTGGCTTAGAGCAGCCTGCTGGCATGTCCTGGCCGTGGTCTGGGCAGGTGACGTGGCCCCTTTCTACTCAGGCCCCTGTCCCTCAGGAAGCTTACAGTCCCCTCCCAGAATCCTTATTGGGACACATGTCGGGTGGGCCAGCAGCAGGGCACGCCCTGCATGCTGTCCCAGGAGAGGCCTATGCACAGACCGGAGTCCAGGGGGCAGTCTGGCCCAGCACCTGGAGGCCGATGCTGCAGGGCCAGCAGGCATGTGTGCCTGGCTGTGGAGGCCAGGTTCTTCCCGGATGGGAGTGTTTGAGTGTGTCCCACACTCAGCTAGTCAGGGGCCAGAAGGTGCTGAGGCCACATGAGACACCCGGGGGTAGAGGGTGCCCAGGGGCCCAGGGGGAGGGCCAGCTGGGAGACCCTCACTCACCCGCCAGGGGCGCTGGGCACGCCAAGGACCGGGCCCTCCTCCCGGCTCCCCGATATACATAGCGGGGGTTCAGGAGCTTCCCTGAAAAACAGCCCTGCCCAGACCCAGCAGCTGTGCCTGGCTGGCCACATGGTTCGCCCAAATTAGAACACACACCCCCCCCCCCCAGCATGAACATCACAGGAGCCACCAAGCTGGCCGTCTCTGCTGACCACTGCCAATTGTGACCAAGGACAAGTGGCTGAGACCAGGCAGTGTAGACCTGAATGGCTCCTGGGGACCTTCTGGCGGGGACACTGTGGTGCACAGTCCACTGTGACATGGCCTTCTGTGACTCAGGATGCCAGACGCCCCAGTACCGCCAGGCCTGGCCTTCAAGCTACTGGTGAGCACACCAAGGTTGTCATGACCATGGCTCCGCTGCACAGACCTACCACCTGGTGGGCCCAGGGTGCCCGGGTGATGGCCTGTCCATCCCCCGAATCTCCAGTGACATGCCCCCCCACCCTCCAGGGCGCCTGGGTGATGGCCGGCTGCTCACCGGGTCCTGCCCACAGGTCCCTGATTGATGTGGCATGGGCTCTGCCTGCCCATGTCCAGTGTCCCAGTGCAACCCTCTCAGGGCCCAGAGCAGGGTCAGGTGACCTCATCTGGGTTTTACATGAAAAGTCGTGGAGACAAGGTGGGAGGAGAGGTAGAATGGTGACCCTTACAGCAGCAGGATCTTGAAATGGTGCAGGTGACTAGGAATCCATTCTGGAAGTTTCCCAAGCCACTAACCATGCTCATTGGTTGCCCCCCTCCCCAGACCCTACCCAGGGTTCCTGGGACTGTGGGTTTTTATGGGAATAGCAGCCCCATCTTCCTCTGACCTGGGCTAGTCTCACATGTGGCATATCCACACGGACACGCCTGAATTGCTTCCCCCAAGATGTGTGTCACGTGGCTAGCATTGTGACCAGTGTGATCAACCTCCACTCTGGTGATTCGTGCTGAAGAGGATTTAATTTCGAGGATAATGTTAATTAGACAAGATCAGTGTGGAGGGTACCCCGAGTCACAGCCTTCCAAGAGAGTGAGACCCAAATCCCCACCTTCCCTCGAAGACAGGGCCTTCCAGGAGTCTGATGGCTCAGGGGGATAAGCAGTGGATGGCTAATTTCCCAGCCAGCAGTCAACCCCATGAGTAGCTGCAAGGGAGAAAGATGAGGTTGTGTGCTCCCTGGACTGTGGTGGGGTTATAATCTGGGGACCCCGCCACCCCACCAGGCAGGCCTGTCTTGCCCTGTGGGCCCCTATGAAGCAGAAGTGCAGCGGTGACATCGGGTGTGGGAAACAGAAAGAGTTCTCCCAAGTTGTCTTCCCCAAATATATGCCAAACTTGGCTGCTTGCTACAGTGGCAAATGGCTATACACCAGGAGGTCAGCAGAAGTGGATCAGGGGTTATTCTCCCTAAGGGCTATCAGCCATCTAGAGCAATCAGACTGTATAGTCTGTCCCACGCACTTCTGATAAGGATAGTAGTAGATTGTTTTCCTGTAGGATAACCCAGGGAGGTCAAGCCCACTCAAGGGTGACCAAGGTTAGGGCACCATCATAAATCTAGGGTTCGCCCTTTTTGTCACATGTACACCCCTAGCTCAACCCCTTCTTATCATGTGTACACCCCTAGCTCATCCCTTTCCTGGTAAGCTTATGCCCATTGTATATCCCCCTCCTATTGCTTGTATTGCCTATTGTACAATGCCTTCCTGTGACGTATGTCTTTACCTGTAATTAGGAGGCATGCATACCCCCAAAGATAGATAAGCCTTAGGTTAGATATAAATCGCTTTCTTATGCCCTCTCGTCTCCCATCTCCACGTGGACCACCAGCGTGGACCACCAAGCCAGGCTGAGGTGAGCATGCTACCATGAAATGTGTCTGACTCCATTATTTCACTCTCTCTTCTATCTCTCTTATTCTCTACGACTTTACTGTAATCTTTGCTTATTATCGCTGAACAATTGCGACTACTGGACCGGTGATGATGTGTTAGGGGCTGGCTCCCCTGATAATTGGGCTGTTCACATCACTGTCCCACCTCCAGCTGGAGCCCCCGCCCCGGGCAGCAGTTTCACGTGCTGAAAGGAGAGCGGGCCAGCGGAGAGGAAAACTGAGCAGAGCCCTTCCCTGGAGCCCAGCGGCTGGGCTGAGAACCTTCCAGCCCCAGGGGAAGGTTGATGTCCAGACAGGGCCCTCTCCAAGAAGTCGTGGAAAGGCGAAGACGGTGTTTGTGTTTTAGCAGCTCTAAGACAAGGGGAGCGGCCAGGAGAGCTGAAACCGCGTGCACATCACCTCAGCGCTCCCCCCGCCCCAGGCAGGATGGGGTCTACAAGCTCTAGCCAAAAGCACTGCGGAAAGATGGCAGGGCCATTTAAAAAAATAAACCATCAGGACCAGCAGTGCCGCTTTCTCCATAAACATGCCCAAGGGTGGGCTTTCACCCTCTGGGGTAGGCTGTGGGACCAGGGCAGGCCCGACGTTCCTGAGGGACTCGGGTCCTGCTCCTTTCCCACGTTTTCAGAGTTTGGGGAACAAGAACTCTGAGGGCACGCTCAGGGCTGACGGTGAGCGGCAGGATTTGTTGTATCCACTCTCTGCCCGCTCCCTGCTTCCCTCACCCTCCACCTCTCTCTTGGAAGAGGTGCTGTAGACTTTGTTCTTCTTTAAGTCTTGGGTCGACTTCGGTGACAGAGCTGTTGGACCCGCAGCGTCTCCTCGGAAGGCTCCCCACCGTGGGTGAAGTGTGTCTCGTGGGTGGCTTTGTGTGCTTTCCCTGTCCCTGGCTCCCGGGGGCCCTGAGGACCCCCAATACTTAACTATGCTTGCTGGAGGTATCAATGAGAGGGTAAGAATGAGTGAAAAAGTGAATGTGGGAACGAGGCTCTGACTACATGAATAATGCATGAGGAATGTGCGTGTCTGAGGAGGAGGAGGACACGAATGAGCAAGCGAATGCTGAATGCGTGCACGAATGGGGGAATGGCTGAGTGCGTGAGTGAAGGGGCGAGGGAGTGAGGGAAGCAGGGAGCGGGCAGAGTGGATCCAACAAATCCTTTATTCTCTTACACTAAGAAACCGGGCAGGCTGGGTTTCTGGGGTGGAGGGAGGCCTTCACTCATGTGAGTTGGAGGTAAGTCCCAGTCACATTCTCATAATCAATATTGTCCCCCGCTATGTCCTCCCCAAATAGTGCTACCTCAAAGTAACCTCTTCCAAGCACATGGCTGACTGCATCTAGCCGGCAGCTTTAACTAGAGGCAGACATGTGCTATTGCTCTCTAAACTCTGAAGACGGCCTCTCCCCTTACCTGCCCTGGCACTGGTGCTAGGTCCCTCCTCCAGTGTGCTCAGGGACCTTTAGGGTTAGGATACAGCCCACTTTGTTACATGTATGGTTACCTGTAATTAGGGGGGGTTGCATGCCCACCCACCCACGCCCCGAGTATATCAGCCTTGATTGGAAATATACTCTGGTCCTGGCTCCTGAAGTCATGATGGTCCCGAAGGTGAACACTTGCATGCCTTATCTTGTCTGATGACTTTTTAATCGACCCCTCGATTACAACCTCCCCCTGGACCCGTTCAGTTATGGGGGCTGGTACCCCACAAGGGAGTAGATGAGGAAGTGGATGGCTGAGGGAGGGCGGGGATGGTTGAGCAAGGAAATAGCTGTGTGAGGGAGTGGATGGATGGATGGAGGAGCTGAGTGGATGGATGGATGACGGATGGATGGAGTTCAGTGGATGAGTGAGGGAGTAGATGAGTGAGTGAGTGGATGGGTGAGGGAGTTAGTGGATAGACGGATGGATGGATGACAGATGGATTGTCGGGGGAGGTCAGATGCGCAGGCATTCCCCCCCTGAGGGCCATCAGTTGCCAAACTGGAGTGGGTCCTGCTCCCTGCCCCTGGGGACAATGGACTGGGCTCCAGTAGGTGGAGTTTAGACCCTACTGATAATGGTTCCTAAGGAGACCCAGGGAACAGGTCAAGGTTGAGCTGCCATCCTGAATCTGGGATCCACCCAGCTTGTCACATGTATACCCCAGTCCCTCCTCTTCCTGGTGTGTGTACCACCCCCTCATTTCTGTGTAGCCTATAGTGTAACCCCTTCCTGTGACGTATGTCTCTACCTGTAAATAATGGGCTGGCATGCCCCCAAAAGGTATATAGGCATGGGTCAGCAATATAGAGCTCTCTGACCTCTCTCTGACCTCTCTGGATCTCCTCTCCAGTCCTCTCTCCCTTGTTCCCTTGCCCTCCTTCCCCTCCATCTCTCCACGTGGACCGCCAAGCTGGGCTGAGGTGAGCAATGCTACTATGTAAGGTGTCTAACTGCATTATTGTATCTCTCATTCTATCGATGACTTTAATATAATACTTATATATCTCAACCGTACAATTGTGCTTACCGAACCCGTGGGTAGTAGTAGTAGCAGCAGGTGGGGGCTGGTCCCCTCACCCAACCCCATAACTTAATACTACAATGGATGGAGGAGCTGAGTGGATGGATGGGTGACGGATGGATGGATGGATGGATGGAGTTGAGTGGATGAGTGAGGGAGTAGATGAGTGAATGAGTGAGTGGATGGGTGAGGGAGTTAATGGATAGATGGATGGATGACGGATGGATGGAGGTGTTGAGTGGATGGATGGATGGGTGACAGATGGATGGAGTTGAGTGGATGAGTGAGGGAGTAGATGAGTGAATGAGTGAGTG
>NW_022103915.1:592145-594992 GCF_000313985.2 Echinops telfairi
TTGAGTGGATGGATGGATGGGTGACAGATGGATGGAGTTGAGTGGATGAGTGAGGGAGTAGATGAGTGAATGAGTGAGTGGATGGATGAGGGAGTGAGTGGATGGATGGATGGATGGATGGATGAGTAAGGGAGTGAGTAGCTGCTGCTGGTCAGAGTGGTGTGTTTCCAGGTCTCTCAAACTGCTGGTCCTGACAGCCACACCCCCAGAGGGCACATGGGCAGTAAGGGTAGCTGGTGGGAAATGGGTGAGGAGCAGTGGTGGGCCCAGTCACTTTGAGGGCACTGGACGATGGCAGGGCTGCAGGACTGCCCGCTGAGGCAGCATTCTGAGGGGCCATTACTGTGAGGCCCACCTCTTGTTGCTGCTGGGTACCATCAGTCGGTGACCCAATGACCTTATGCGCAACAGAAGGAACACTGTGGGAAGAACACAGGAGAGTCTCACATCCGTGCCTCTAAGGAGCACCCTGCCCGTGCTTCTTCATGCTGATCAGTTTGTCCTGTTAGCAGTCCATGGCACTTACTTTCTGGTATTCTTCTCCACAAACAACTCAAATGTGCAATTCTTCAAGCTTCCTTACTCAGTGCCCAACTTTCACACGCACCTGAGGCAACAGAGAACACCATGGCTCAGGTCAGGCGCCCCTTAGTCCTCAAAGTCACGTCCTGGCTTTCCAATTCTCTAAAGAAGTGTTGTGCAGATTTACCCAGTGAAATGCACCATGTGATCTGTTGGCTGCTGTTTCCATGCGCACTGATGTGGATGCAAGCAAGACGAGATCTTGACAACTCCAACCTAGTCTCCGTGTATCAGGCTGTCGCCGACTGGTCCCGTGGTGAGGATGCTGGTCTTCCTGACATTGAGGGCCATCCACACTGCAGGCCGCACTCCTCCATCTCCATCAGCACGGGCTTCAAGTCCTCCGTGCTTTCAGCAAGCAAGTCGTGTCGTCTGCACATCGCAGGCCTTCCTCTCATTCTGATGTCACATTCTTCTTCTTTTTAATCGTTTTATTGGGGCTCACACAGCTCTTACCACAATCCACACATACATCAGCTGTGTAAAGCACATTTGTACATTCATTGCCCTCATCATCCTCAAAACATTTGCTCTCCACTTAAGCCCCTGGCATCAGCTCCTAATTGCCCCCTCCCTCATGAGCCCTTGATAATTATAAATTATTATTTTGTCATAACTTGCCGTGTCCGACGTCTCCCTTCACCCACTTGTCTGTTGTCCGTCCCCCAGGGGGAGGTCACATGTAGATCTCTGTAATCGGTCCCCCTGTCCACCCGCCCTCTCTGGACACTCACGGTCTGTTGTCCGTCCCCCAGGGGGAGGTTATATGTAGATCCCTGTAATCGGTCCCCTGTCCACCCCCCTCTCTGGACACTCACGGTCACGCTGCTCTCACCACTGGTCCTTCTTCTTTTTTTAAAATGTGTTCTGAAGGTCTTTTATTGAGTGCATATTGTTAATTTCAATTGTTTTGTTCCATTGCCCCTTTAATCATTATGGAGTGCCCTTCTTTGCCTCTCATGATGGATTTTGCCTTAAAACCTACAGTATCAGATATTAATATTACCACTCATCATTTTTTGAATGCCATTAGCTTGATAAGTGTATTTCCCCACCCTCTGATCTTTAGATTACATTCTTCTTCACATAAGCCATCTTCTCTGATGTTTTGCTCAGCACACAGACTAAGAGGATACGACCCTTTACACACCTTTCCTGATTTTCAACTGAGCCGTATTCCCTTGTTCTGTTCCCACAAATGACTCGACCCCTGGACAGGTTCTGCAGGAGCACAATGAAGTGTTCTGGAATTCCTATTCTTCTCAAGGTTATCCATAGTCTGTTATGATCCACACTCCCTGTCTGGAGCCCCCCAGTTCCATCCTCTCCTTGCTTTCTGGGGAGGGCTCCCCATCCTCAATCCCTTTCCCTCGGCCACCTGGCTTGTGACTCCATCACTGGGCGACTGTGAAGACAGGCCAAGGGGGGAACCCTGAAAACCAGCAGGCCTGCCCTCAGGGCCTAGCGCTATGCCTGGGGTGCACTAGGCTGTTTCCCACCTGTGGCAAACAGGAAGATTTCCCCTAAGTTGTCTCCCTCAAATATATGCCAAACTTAGCTGCTTGCTACACATGGTAAATGACGATACACCTGGAGGTCAAGGAAAGTAGCCAGAGGCTATTCTCCCTAAGGGTTATCAGCCATCTACAGCAATCAGACTGTCTAGTCTGTCGCACCCTAAGTAGGACCTACTCACTTCTTTTTTGGGGGGGCGGGGGCCCACTCACTTCTGATAAGGATAGTAGTAGATTGTTTCCCTGAAGGCGAGCCCAGGGAGGTCAAGTGCACCCAAGTGTGACCAAGGTTAGGCTTAGGGTCCGCCCCTCTTGTCACATGTACACCCCTAGTCCCTCCCCTTCCCATCACGTGTGCACCCCTAGCTCATCCCCTTCCTCTTAAGCTTATGCCCATTGTATACCCCCCTCCTATTGCTTGCATTGCCTATGTTACAACCCCTTGTTGTGACATATGTCTTTACCTGTAATTAGGAGGCATGCACCGCCCCCCCCTCCCCCAAGAGATCTAAGACTGGGTCAGCAATGAAGCTCTCTCCTGCCTTCTCGTCTCCCATCTCCACGTGGACCACCAAGTGGGGCTGAGGTGAGCATGCTACCATGAAATGTGTCTGACTCCTTTATTTCACTCTTTCTTCTATCTCTCTTATTCTCTACGACTTTACTATAGTCTTTGCTTATTATCGCTGTACAATTGTGCCTGCCAGGCCTGTGATGATCTGTTAGGGGCTGGCTCCCCTGACAACCCCCC
>NW_022103915.1:595092-605702 GCF_000313985.2 Echinops telfairi
CCCAAAAAAAAGAGGACCCACTTTGTCAGTGTGGCTGCTGTAGGAGATGTGCGTCATATCCCTCCAGGCACGCTAACGTTCACACTGCCCGGCCCACGTCAGCACAGCAGGGACAGGTGTGGGGAGGCATGCTCTTTATTGCGGAAGGTGGCTGCTGGCACCCCATCCAGGTGGTGCTGGGGCCGAACACTCAGGGGACAGGGGTAGGGCACACACTCCTTGGGCAGTGAGGGCTCTCTGGCTGGTTCCTTCTTGTTCCTGGGTTACCACCAGGCCAGGCCCTGGGATCCAACCCCCTCTAGTGTTGGGGGCAGCAGCTGCAGGGAGCTTTCTGCTGGTGAGGCCAGTTCTGGCTGTGTACCCTTACCTCCTAGATACATAAGGATGGGATTCCCCCCTTCTGCAACCCACCTAGTCCCTCAGCCACCTGGGCAGTGGGGCTCCAGATTGCTTGTGCCCAGCTAAGCTGGGAGGTGAGCTGGGTGGGGGCTCTCTCGGGTTCCCAGGGTCCTGGGGCGGTGGGCAGCGAGGACCGTGTCTCAGTCTCAGAAGCAGGGGTGTCCCGGGGGTGCAGGGAAGCATGGCTATGGCAGGATCGGGGAGAGAGGCTGGAGGGTGCCTGACCCCTGCAGCACGGGGTCACATGCATGCAGGGGAAGCTGGGCTGGGGGGTGTCTGCCGGGGTCCCCCGCTGCACTTTGATGATCCGGGGGTCCCACTGGCGCTGCTGGGTAAGGCACTGGTGCTGGTCCCAGCAGCACGTCCATCTGAGGCGAAGCCAGGCAGCCCTCTGGCCGCTCACTTGGCTTTGGGCTTGAGCCTGGGGCCTGTGGGGAGAGGACATTGACAGGAGTGGCCTGGCTCCCCATGTGGTAGCCCCAGGCCACACAGGCAGAGCAGGGCATGTGCCCTTGATTCTGGCAGGTTGCTCCTGTGTAGGTAGGCCTGGAGAGACCTGGCCAGCGTGCGGGTGTGCACCTCCTGCAAAGGGGTGCCGCACAGACCCCACTCCGACTAGGGCCTGCTTGCTCTAAGCCAATCCCCATAATATCTTGTCCTGCAGCCTGCTGGGCCCTGCTCTGGCCCTGGTGGGTCCCCTCTGCTGCCACAGGCCCGCCCTGCTGACTCTCCCTGCACCTTAGCGCCGAAGGCACCAGGTCCCATGGCCCTGTGCATGACCCAGACCCACCATCAGGCTGTAGCCTACCCCTCTGCCCAGTTAGTCCCTGCACTGTAATCTTGCTCAGCCAGCCCCCCTCTTCCCTGTGCCACCCCGAGTGTCCGCAGCGCAGTGCAGTCCGAGAACCAGCGCTCCTGAGAGGCAGCAGGTGAAGGACCCAAGGGTGCGCGGAGGAGGGTCTGGGTCTCTGAGTGGGACTAGGAGCTGGCTGGGGCAGGGAAGGGGCCGCTGACAGGACACAGTCAGGGGATGGGGGATGGCGGGGTCCAGTGAGTCACGTCTGTGCGAGGGATGAGCAATAGCACACGGGGAGCACCCCCCTAGCCCCAGGTGTGTGTGGACATGTCGGTGCCGGTTGCCCTGGGCATCATGGGCTTTTAAAGAGTGACCCAGGTGCCAGTGTGTGAGGTCAGTGGAGACCCTGGGGCAGGGTGGCTAGGGGGGAGGGGCAGGGGGCAGGGTTACACTCAGGAGGTGAGGTGCCTCAGCGGGTTCTGCTCTGCATAGTCTCACTTCCCCTCCTCCCCCCAAAAACCCAAAATACAAAGCCCAAGGCTTAAGGACAGATGGACTGTTCCTGGAACAGCAGGGCCCAGGAGGCCTGATGCCCCTGTGATCCCGAAGGGTCTCGGGTGCAAAATATTTCATGAGAACCCTGGGGCTGCTGCTGGAGGTGTTGGCGGATTGCCCCAGGCCATCCAGGGACCCCTCGCTGGCGGCCCAGGTCAGATTTCCTGCACACACTCTGCCCTGGCCTGCCGCAGGACAGAACCAGATGCCGAGCAGTTGTGCCCATGGGCGCTGGGCAGATTTCTCAGAAAGCCAATGACCATCTGGTGCCTCTGGGTGAGCTGCCTACACCCCTGGTCCATGCCCTTAGGGGCTCCCTGCTACAGGTCCCAGGGTGATGTGTCCTGACGTGTCAACCAGGTGTTTCAGCAGGGGGTGGAGGGCAGAGGGGGTTATGGTGGTGTTAACCATGGGACCGCGGTGGGGAGGGATGGGGGCGCACAGAGGGAGCACATGACAGCGCCCAGGAATCTGACAATCCTCAGCTGGATTGAAATGTTTCCAGTCAGGGGGAGGGCCTTAGAACCCTTCTGCCTGCCCTCAGTCCCCCAGACAGGCTGATGGGAAGGAGGGGTGGGGGAGGGTGGCTGCAGCCTGCAGGCCAAAGTGGGTGCTGCCTCCCTACAGCTGTATAGACGTGGTCCCAGCCCCCAGACTGCATATGGTAGCTACCTAATTCACATCAACTTGAAGAGGTGAAAAAAATGTAGGGGTGGTATCCAACCTGTCAGTCAGGTCAACCTCCGGTGCCTCCCTATGGGCATGGCCTTCTCCTGTCTGGGGACCCTGATCCCTCTTTCTGCCTTCACCGTCTTGCCTCCTGGCCACTCAGATGATACATGAGCCCGGATGTTTCTGACCGTAGACCCATGTGTCAGCATGCACTGCTTGTGGCCTCCCTGCGCCCTGCATCAGTGCGCAAGGCTGCATGAGTCTGGAGAGGATTCCTGGACTAGCCGAGAGGGACTGGGCTGTGTTTTCTCGACAGTTACTTCTTGATAGAAAGTTCTTTCTTACACACGCAGGAGTGTCACTGGATTTGTCTCTAGTCAACCAGGCAGACCCAGACATGGCCCCAGCCCCCAACGACAGGATGCAGACGTGCTCCCAGACGTAGCCCCCAAACACACAATACCCCTGTGGTAGTTATATAATCTGTTGTCAATTTGAGAGGATTATGAGTGAGGGGGTGGAGTCTAGCCTGTCAATCATTATATAGCCAGTGAGGCCTCTGTGTGGGTATGGCCTTCCCCTGAGGATACTGGGAACTCCTGTATTTCCTCCTTGGAGACGGGAGTGTCTCCTTCGCTCTCTCTCTCTCAGCTCACACCCTGAGAGATGCTCTACTGACAAGACACATGGAACGATACTAGTGCCCTGAGAAGCCACGTGGAGACCCCTGCCAGAGCTGAGATTCTTACAATGCCGCTGGATCCACACGACTCCCCACCCACTGACCTGCATTTGGCATCATTGTATGTGTTTTGTGAGTCTGAAGAGGACTTTATAGATTGGTATCGGACATATGGGCTAATATCAGGCTTATGGACTTGATCTGGACGGGGCTGGGATGTTTTCTCAATATTCAATTGTTCTTGTATACAAACCTTTCTTATGCACATGTGTCTATGGATTTGTTTCTCTAGTCTACCCAGACTAACACAACCCTCTGTCCAGGAGCCCCGGCGAGCTGCCACTGGGATTCCCAGCCCTGGGAAAGGTGCCGGCACTTTTTGGAGAGCCAGCCAGGCACCCGCAGAGGGTGGGCTGCAACGCCCAGGAGCACCATCACCACCAGGGCGCCTGGGGGTGGACAGGCCCCTCTGCTGGCCCGTCTCTGGGCCCTGTCAGTGCCCTGTTCACAGGCAGGGGTCCCAGCCACACGGTACTGCCCTAGGGGCAGGCTGCTAACTATAAGGTCAGCAGTTCAAAACCACCAGCCGTTCTGAGGGAGAAAATGAGGCGTTCTACTCCCATAAGGACTTACAGTGTCGGGAACCTACAAGAGCAGTCCTGCCCTGTCCATAGGTTCGCTATGAGTCAGCATTGACTCAGTGGCTGTGAGTTCTGTATTTCTGCTGCCTCCAGGGGCAGCAGTCAGGGTGCCTGTCCCTGGCAGCACCTGCCCTCAGGACCCTGCCCCTCAAAGGCCTCCTCCCCCAGGGACAGCACCTCCAGCCCCAGGGTGAAGGGGTCCGCCCCGAGAGCAGAGGTCAGTCAAGCGTAAGGAAGGGCTAGCCAGACCATGGTCACCCACCTGTCGCCACAACCTCAGCCTGTCCCGCCGGATGAGGGCGGGTCCCAAGCCCCCCACCCCATCGTGCCCTCGGGGGAGGGGCCCTGGATGTGGCACCCCAGCCCTGCCTGCCCACTCTCAGGCCGTCGGCCCGGCGGGCCAGCTCTGAGGTTGCGTCTGGCTCTGGGGGAGGGGACACCCGCAAGGGAGGCTGGACCGCGCAGCTTTCTGCAGGGGGCAAGGGGAGGCCAGGGCGCCAGCGGGCCAGAAGCTGGGGTTAGTGCCTGGGAGAGGCTGCTGCCACCGCTGCTGCCACCACCATTAGAGCCCACGGAGCAGCGGGTGGGTACGTACCTCACTGCAGGGCACAGAACCTGCCTGGCCTATCGCCATCTGAGTCGGTGGCCACTTCTGCTTTCAGGAGAAAAACCAGCTCAAGGGCCGCCAGGCGTGAGCAGCCCGAGGGTGGGGACCACAGGGACCTTCCCCCAGGAAGGAAGGCAGGCTCCGGGCAGACTCCACATGAGCATGGGGTCCAGCCACCTCTCCAGCTGCTGCCAGGTTGGGTGGCCAGCAGCGTCCCCGGACCCCACCTCCACCTGCCCAGGGGCTGATGGGAGGAAGCCTTCCTCACCGTCCTGTGTCCTTGAGGGTCGCTTTAACCTCCGCCTGCCCTTGGAGCTCCGAGCTCGGGTCCTGGGCAGGCTGCCGGACCCCGAGGAGTCGGTCACTGCATCCTCGGAGAAGGACTTGTCCAGCGACGTGTCCAGCGCCGACTCTGGGGCTGTGTCCTCCTCGTCCCCACCCCCATCCGGGAGACCAGTGCTGGGGCCGCTGGCGTCCCCGTGCTGCTGGCTGGTGCTGTCAGCCTCGGCCTGGCAGGCACCCAGAGGGGCAGTGAGGTCCCAGGTTCCTTGGTCTGAGGCTGGCTGGCTGGGAGCTTGGTTCCACGAGAACTTGAGGGGCTTCAGGGCCTGAGAGTCCCCGAGCTCCACTGGCCAGGGCCCTGCAGAAGGCTGGGGACCCTGAGGGTCTCCGGTGCTCAGGGACTCACTGGCATCCGCGTACCAGGAAGAGCGCCTCTCGGATTGGCCCTCCGGGGCGCACTGGGCATCCGAGAGGTCCCATCCCCGAGGCTCTGAGGAGGCTTCAGAGGGGAGGCCTGCCTTGGGGGCTGGGCAGCCAGGGCCTCTCGGGGGCTCACTGGGGGCCACTGTGGAGGAAGGGATGAGTCAGGGAAGGGCGGGGACCTGCACCCCACCCCCGTTCAGCACAGCCCCTCCTCCGGGAGCCTCCCGCTGGTCTTGGGGCTGCCTGGTGGCCTAGAGTGTGTGTCCCCATGGGCAGGGCACGGCCCAGGATTCTGGGTCCATGGCAAGCCATAGGAAGCAGGAAGGGGTCACCCTGCCATGCACCTGAGGGTCCCCAGAGCAGACCCTAGCCTCTCCCCCTCAGCGTCCTTGCTGCATCCAGGCCCCTGCTCAGTTGGCAGCAACTGCACCTCAGGGCCAGTGGCAGTGTGGTCAGGGAGGGCTTCCTGGAGGAGGCGTGGTGGTAACAGGAGAACGGCCAAAAGTCTCACCAGGCTCCTGGTCCCTTGGGGGGGCTGCTGCAAGCCTGCCCCCGGCCTCCACGTCTGCCCGGCCCCGGGCCGTCTTCCGCAGCCGGAAGCCTTTTCTGATGTCGGCCAGCAGGGCGTCAATGACGCAGACCTCCTCCTGTCTGGCGCTGCTGCTCCTGACTGGGAGGTCCCGGAGCCTCAGGGCGGCCCGCGGGACTCCTCCCAAGGGGCACGGCTGGGATGTGGGCGGGGAGATGGCCCTGGGGGTGGTGTGGGGTTCGGGGAGGGAGGGAACAGCCCCACCAAGGCTGGTGGTCGCCTACCCTCCCCACACGCCCCTTGCCCATCTGTCCTCCCTCCTGCTATGCTCACCAGGCTTCCCATCCTCTCCCCGTGGCCGCTGAGCCTCCTCCTCTGCCAGCTGCTTCCTCCGACGCTCCGCCTTAGCTGCCTGCTCCTTCCTGTCCTTGTTCTCCTGGGGTCGGGGGTCAGGTTACACAAGGATGCCGCTGGGGAGCTGTCCAGTAGGGCCAGGGGCTGCCTCCCCAGTCCAGTACCTGAAGAGGGCCCAATTGGCCTCGCCCCGCCCCGCCCCGCCCCTGTCTCCGCCCCCGCCCCGCCCCACCCCGCTCCGGGTCCCACCTTAAGGGCTCGGATGAAAAGGTCCCGGAAAGTCTTCATGGTGTTGAGCATGTCCTCCAGGGACAGCTGCTGGGCGTCCTCGCACAGGTAGTCGGCCAGCTCCAGCTTCTTCTGCTCGATGGCCTCGAACACCTCGCCCAGCTCCCGCGAGGCCGCAATACTGGCCTGGGGGCACAGCGCGGTCAAGGCCCCACAGGGCACACCGCTCACCCACCTTCATTGCGGCCGTAGCTCCCGCAGCCCCTTCCTCGCAGCAGGGGGAGGAAGAGCTGCAGGCGGTCCTGCACCCTGACATGCACACGTGGGGCATCTTGGTGCCCAGGGCCACCCTCAGGGGTCCCGCCCTCCCCAGTCGCTTGCCTGCAGGCGCTCAGCGAACTGCTCCTGCACCTCCGTGATGGAGGTGGACACCTTCCGCTCTGTCTCCAGAAGCTTCTTCAGGTTGGTGCTGGCCTCGGCGCGGATGACCTCAAGGTGGATCCTGAAAGCGATGTGTTCAGGGGGGGGGGCAACAACTTGGGCACCCGCACTTCCCATGCTCAGATGACTCTGGGACCTTGTGGCTCACACCGCGACCAAACCCACTGCCTGGCTGGCTTCTGACGCACAGCCAACCCTCTAGGGCAGGGTAGAACTGCTCCTATGGTTTTTCTAACTAAATCTCTATAGGAGTAGAACCCAGCATCTTTCTGCCAGGGCACCTGGTGGTCTTGAACTGCTGACCATGTGGTTAGCAGCCCAATGCCTGACCCGCTGCGCCCCCAGGGTACCTGCAGTGAGCTCCACAGAGTTCGAGAAAGTGCCTCAGGCCCCCACGGTAGTGGCGGGAGGGCTAAGTGCTTCCAGTGGGGTCAGTGTTAGGGCAGTGACCCTCCCAGGGGACAGTAGCCATCACCCCAAGGCACCCATGCCGGGGCACAGACACTGGGTCAGATGGGCCTGAGCTCCTCAGGAAGGCACCCCCAGCCCTGCAGCAGGTGTCCCTATGTGAAGTGGAGGGTGGTTCACCCTCCCTCACAGAGAGGCACAAGGGTGAGGCAGGTTGGCTCCCAGGTACCCAGCCTCAGTCTCTGTGTTGTGAGTTAAGTCTCCTGGGGAGGGGCTATGGGGCCCCGGGAGGGTGGGTGTCACCATGCTGGGAATCAGGTTGCACACAGCCTCCAAAGGAAGCCTGGCTACAGATGCACTGATGGGACCCAATTTCGGGGCTGGCAGGCGGTGCAGAGGTGGGACTGGCAGGAGAAGGGGAGGGGCTAGCAGGTGTTGGGGCAGGGCTGGTGGGCAGGTCCAGGCCTACCCCGCGGCCTGGGAGGTCTTCTCCAGGTCCTGTGGCAGCTGCAGGAGGTCGGGGTGGCTCTGCTCCACCACCTGGGTCAGAAGTGCTCAGTGAGGCCACACCCGGCTCCAGGGGAGGCCCCCCTCCTACCTGGACCCCATCTACTTATGGGCCTCAAAAGGCTACCCTAAAGCCTGGCCTGGAGGCCATGACTCCTGGTGTCTGTCCCGCACCTGCGGACAGCTGGCCCTGGGCCTGGTGACCTAGCGGAGCGTCCAAAGGTTGGCCAAGAACCATGGAGGCCAGAAAGCATGAGGCACAGGCCTGGGAAAGGGTGTCTAGAAAGGCTAGGCTAGAGGGGACCCGAGAGGGAGTCAGGTGCAGCAGGGATCATTTAAGGGTGCCCTTCCAGGGTCCCCAAGCCCCTCCGGGACCACCTCCGACGCCTTGTGGAGCTACCCTACTCCCCAGCCCCGCCCCTCTGGCCCCGCCTCCTGTACTCTGCCCCGCCCACCCCGGAAGTGGCGCAACTTTATGCCCCAGCCCCGCCCACCTCGAGCACGTGGTGCAGCAGTGTCACACGGCTCTGGTGCGCCTTGGTCTCCGTGAGTTTCAGCAGCGTGCTGATCTTGAAGCCATCGGCGTCACCGGTGTGGCTGCCCTGCAGACAGGTGACCGGAAGTAAGTCTGCCCTCAGGTGAGGTGGGCCGGGCAGGAGGGCAGGGGGTGCGCTTGCTGGAGACCCCGACTCACGTAGTTGAGAAAGTTTCCGATCTTGAGGATCAGCTCACAGAAGATGGGCAGCCGGTGGCTGTTGAGCAGGCCTGCGGCAGAGGCAGGGTGAAGGACCGGCCGCCTTGCTGCTCATATGACCCCAGGCCCTTGACAGGGTCTGGTCCTGTTAGCACCACCCCCAGAAGGCTGCCCCAGGGGAGCAGCCGCACCCCCCCACAACCCTCACCACCATCCACAACTGAGGTGACCACCATCCCACCCAGCTGTGTGCTAGGGGTCTATGAAGCTTCTGGAACTTGTGGTGTCCTTTAGTGCCCAGCAGTAGCCAAGAGGGGATTGGCTGGCATGCTCTGGGAGAGGCCTGTGCTCAAAAGGGAGTAGGGTACACAGTGAGGGCTGGTGGGCACTCTGAAGGAAGGCATCATGGGGCAGGCACAGCAGGGTCCCGACCCGGGCACTCACCCTCACAGGCGGCTAGCACCAACTGTGCCTTGGGCTGCACCATGTCCAGCACGCTGGCCGTCTCCTCACACAGCAGCATGCACTCCAGCCGCAGCGGGTAGCTGAGGGCCAAACGGGCATCAGGCGCTGCCCCAGGCCCCCACCTGGCTCCCTGCCCCCCACCTGCCCAGTCCTTGTTCCACATGCTGACCAGGCGTGGGATCTCAGACAGGAGCAGGCCTCCTCCCACAGCAGGGGGCTGTGCCCTCCCAGGGGTGCCATGGGACCCTGGCCTGGCCCCTCACTGTCCTCACAGCCAGCCTCACCAAGGAAGGCCCAGCAGGAGCAGGTAGAACTGGTCAGCGCTGGCCAACTTGTCCTGGTTCCCCTTGAATGACTGCAGGTTTTCAACCTGGTGAGGCCAGACAGGCATTTGGTTGCCACCTGGTAGGGTCTAATCCTCCTGCGGGGGGCCTTCAGGATGCCCTCCCTCTGGAGCCTGGGACCCTCCTCCCTGCCCCGCCCCACCCTGCCAGGGACCTGCTCACTTCATGCTTCTCAGGGAGGAGTTTGAGCAGCTGTTTCAGGACCTCCACATCAAACTTGGTGGTGTTCCCAGCACGGATCATGGCCACGATCTCCTGGTTGGAGCTGGCAGGACGGCAAGGGGGGTGGGCGAGGGGGTGTGTACATGAGTCCTCCTGCAGAGCCACCTGTGCAGATGGACCACAGGCAGCAACACTCGGGTCCCCATGGGCTGAGCTGACCAGGACTGGGGAGGACACAGGCACAGAGAAGGTGTGGGCTGCCTGGGGCCACAGAGTAAACAGCGGGAGACGCCAGTAGAGAGGGGCTCAGCCTGCCTGTGCTGGGGGTGCAGGGTGGGGGCATCCCTGGGGCCTTGGGGTGGAGGGCGCCCGAGCTAGGTGCGGCTTGCAGGGGCAGGGCTGAGTGGAGGGAGGAAGCCTTGGCCCAGCCGGGCTGCCCCACGCACCACTTGAACTGTTTCAGGAAGATGTTCAGGTTCAGGCTTTTCTTGGCATCGAGAAATGTGATCTGGAAAACGCAGGTGTGGGGCTGTCACTTTCAGGCCGGGTGGTGACCGGTGGCCCTGCCCCCCCTGGCCCGGCTCCCACCTCCTTGGGCTCCTTCCTGGCGGAGGCAACCGCCGTCTCCTTTGGCTTGGTCGCCACGGGGAAGGAGAAGAGCTGCTCAATGCTGGAGAAGTCAGGCTGCACGGCCTCTGCGCCCAGGCTGCCCAGTGATGCCCACATGCAGTGGCGCTCTGGGTGGGGGGACGGGGTTCTCATGGCACTGAGCCCTTCCACAGTCAGTGGCAGGCCCCCAGTAAGCGCCTGCAAGCCCACTCCCTTCCAGCTGCCTCTGAGCTTTGCATGGACGTGGACATGCCGCAGTGTGCACAACGGCCTGTGTGAAAGAAGCCCGACCCCACCCGTGCCCCAAACACGTTTTTGAGGCAGCAGCACTAGGTCCTTGGCAAAGGGAGACAGGCAGGGCAGTGCCACAGGGGTGACACATCATGTGGGTGCAGAGGCACTGCAGAGGTGGCCCCTGACTTCCTGACCATATAGGAACCCAGCCCAGCCCTGGAACATGACCAGTAGGCACACACAGGATCTGCGGGTGTGGGAGGGGTGGCCTCAGACTCTGCAGAGGGGAGGGGAGCCTCTGCAGATGTGGGACCTGTTTCCACCCTGGCCACACTGGACTGCAGCTTCTGTCCCCCCGTCCCTCCCGTGGGGGGCTCACCCCGCACCACGTTGGATGGCAGCTTCTGCCAGTTGAGCTTCTTCATCCGCAGTGAGGGAGGGTTCACTTGCCGGTGGCTGGGCACCCAGACTGAGCCCAGGCTGTGGTCCACCTGGGCCACAATGATCTCCTCGATGCCATCCACTGATGATGGGGCTGGCACCCCAGAAGTGCCTGGCAGGGGCGTGAGTGGAGGCGG
>NW_022103915.1:606060-614465 GCF_000313985.2 Echinops telfairi
AGGGGGGGTGGAGGTGGTGGTGGTGGAGGGGGAGACGTGGCCTCCAAGTCGGGCAGGGGTGCTGCTGGTGATGTGGGGGTGGATGTCCGAGGCTCTGGGGTGGGCTGCTGCAAGGCTGTGTCCCCACTTGTACTTGGAGTTTTGTCATTTAGGGCCCTTCTGCTCTGTTGGGGGCTGTGCCTCCCATGCAAACCCAGGTCGGCCTGGACGCCCTTGTGGGCTTGGTCCAGGGAGCGAGGCTGGGACCGGGTCTTGGTGGACAGGAGCCGCTCCACCACCTCCTCTAGGGTACACTCCTGGGCTGTGGGCAGGCAGAGTCATGGAGGAGGGTTAAGGACTGAGGCCCCGCCCACAGCCCAAGATCCCTCCTGGGTGAAGCCCCTCCTTCAGCGAGGCTCCACCCATGGCTCATGGCCCCGCCCACAGGCCGAGATACACATATCCTCCCCACCCCACCAGTATGGTCCCTGAGGTCCTGCCTGGAGAGGCTTCACCCACAGACGAAGCCACGCCCCTTCCTGGGTGAGGCCTGTCCACTCGCGAAGACCTGGGGTGGGGGGCGCGGGCGCAGTGCAAGGTTCACGCATGCGCACTCACCATCGTTAGCCAGCAGGACTGCGCGGTTGACCAGGTTCTCCAACGCTTCCCAGAGCAACTGGCTGGCCTGGCGGCCGGGCTCCAAGTACAGGAGGCCCTGCAGCACCGACAGCAGCTGGGCAGATGCCGGTGAGCAACTCACCTGGGTGAACGGGATGCAGGTCAGGGGAGGACTGACACTGTACACATCCATGGGAGTGCGTCCGCCCACCCCCCAGAGCCCAGGAAACAAGCAGGCTCGGCAGGGAGTGGGGCTGGGCCTGCGTGTGGATCGGGGCACGGGGCGCCTGTCTCAGGGAGAACCACTGGACTCTAAGAAGTGGTCCAATGATGCTTCTCACCCTCTCAGATGCCCTGGTAGCAGCTGGTCCTCTGGCCACCGTGACCACCTCTGGTCAGTGGAACCCTGCCCTCCAAGTCGCCGAGGACAATGATTGGCGCCCAGCTTGGCTGGATACTCTAGTCAGACCCACCTTGTGGAACAGAGAGGCGAAGACCTCCTGGTGGCTGCTCATGTCCACGCCCCCCCACACACGCAGCAGCTCCTCCTCGTCCTCTGCCTTGGCCTCCTCGAAGGTCTCTAGCTGGATGAGCAGGTCAGCGTCCTCCATGTCCCTGATAAGGGGGCCGGTGCTGAGTGGAGGGCCCCGGAGGGACTCCTAGCAGGGCTCAGGGCTGATGGGTGAGCTCTGTAGTCAGGCCCAGGCCCACGTGTGGCTGGACTCTGCACACGGTCATCAGGGAGCCACAGGGCTTCACAGGTGAGCCCCTTCTGCCTGAGAAGGGGGCAGGCTCACCAGGCCCTGGGCTGGGTCTGTCCTGAGGCCCAGGCAGGGGGGAGAACCAGTTGATGCCTGGGTGAGGGAAGATCCTTGTGCAGGCCCCCTGTGGCCCGGGGAGGGTGGGGCTGCTGGCCGAGAAGGCCAGCACTGAGCCGTTACTGGGCCTATGGGTCACCTCCCTTGGCCAATGCACCAAACCCTCAGATAGGTCAGTCCCCTCCTAGCCTTGGCTGGGTCTGGACCCACAGCAGACGTCCCTGAGGCCAGGGCACCAAGAGCCAGCGAATCAGTAGTCAGGGGGCGGGCCTGGAAAGGGCCCTGCCAGGTGTCTGGTCTCAAGAGGCTGGGTTCCTGGCTGTGTGGGTTTCTGGTGTTGATGGGGATACACAAAGTTAGCAAATAAAAACACAGGGCTCCCAGTGACTGCTCATGTCGGGGA
The DNA here is from genome assembly GCF_000313985.2 of Echinops telfairi. Taxonomy (NCBI): domain Eukaryota; kingdom Metazoa; phylum Chordata; class Mammalia; order Afrosoricida; family Tenrecidae; genus Echinops; species Echinops telfairi. Next base: position 607,879 of record NW_022103915.1, read on the forward strand.
CGAGCTACTTGTCACTCCCTCATTGCCATTGAGTGGCCACTGGCTCACAGCGACTCTACAGGACAGGGTGCAACTGCCCTGTGCGTGTCCCAGGCTGTCCTCTCAGAATCCTTGACCTTGCAGTTAGCAACTAACGGGTAACCCACTGCGAGGGGTGCCCATGCCCAGGAGCAGGAATGGGCAGGCACAGGCAGGTGTGGCTTGGGGACTCACCTCAGCCTGGTCAGGACGTCCAGCAACTGCAGCCCTGGAGAGAATGGGAGTCATTGGCCCGAGGTGGCCCCTGGACAGCCCCTCTCCCTCAGACCTCCCCCCACCTCCATCCAGAGTGCCCAGCCTGGGGCCGGATAGGTGGGGACACCTGGCTTTGGCCCTAAACTCTGGTGAGACCCCAGCTGGCCTTCGCAGGGTCCCTGGGAGACGGCGGGTGGCGCCAACTGGCGAGCAATTACCAATGAACTCGTTGCGGAGCTGGCTCCGTGTTCGGAGGTTCTCGGGGCCCAGGATGAGGGCGTTGATGACACTCAGCAGAGTGACCACGTACGGGATGTTGTCGCTGTCGGCCAGCTCGCTCATGATGACGCTGAAGCGGTACTGCTGGCTGCACACCGCCTGAGGGAACCTTGGGGTCAGACAGTGGTCCCAGCCTGGCCCTGTGCCCCCTGCCCCTACTCACCTTGTAGTGGTCTAGGGCGTCCAGCGTCAGGGCGTGGCCCTCAGGCGAGTAGATGCACAGGGCGGCCAGCAGCTCGAACACCTGCTTCTTGACCATCACGTTGGACGTGTCCAAGGCTGTGGGGAGTAGGGGCCTCTAGCAGCTAATTGTGGCCACCAGCCCTGCAGCACCTGGCCTGGACGTCCCTGGCCTGTCTGGGTCTGACAGCCCACCAGGGGCCGCTCTGCACCTTACACTGTCCACCCCAGGGCTGGGCCTCCAGGCCGTGGTGGGACCAAACCCCCTCTGGTGGCTGAGGCCTGACCACAGGAACTAGTTCTCTATCCTCACACAGTTCCTCAGTCCCAGCTGGGACACCTCATACCTCCAGCCTGCCTTCTACCTGATTCCAGAGCCCCCAAGGTTCTGGGGGTGACTCTGCAGAGGGCCACAGCCATGCCCAAGCTCCGGGGACTGCTGTCTGACCTCTGGATCCTGCTGCTGTCTTCCCCCCACTGCTGCCCCCTATCCCTCTGACCACCCTGGAGTCTCACAGCCCAGCAGGCAGGGACACAGAGAGACTACTGCCCACCAAGGGTCCCTTGGGGTGCCCCTGTCCCTAGGGCTCAGGTGCACAGGATGCCAGGGACTCTAGACAAAAGAAACCTTGGGAGTGCTTCCTGGAGGAGGGGGCAGCTCAGAGGAGAAGCCCGACTTTGGACCCTTGCACACAGGGAGCTGGCTGGGCAGGGGGAGGGGTGGGGTGGGTAGAGGACGATGCTGCCTGCAGGTGTGGGCTGGCCTCCCCAGGGGGACTTGTGAGTTTTCCCCAAGTGTTGTGTGCCTGAGGGGCTGCGGGGCGGGAGGGGGGGTCAGCAGGACAGAGGTGAGGGAGGAGGTGTCCAGAGTTCAGGCCAGGGGCTGGGCACAGGGCACCCTCTCGGGTGGGCGGCTTACCCTGGGAGAGCTGGCGCACATAGCCCTGGTTGCTGAGGATGTACTCGAGGCCCTGGCGGGAGTTGAGCACAGCGCGCACGCAGCCCACACAGGTGAGCTGCAGCAGCGCGTTGGCGATGCGTGCCAGGCCTCGGCCGGACAGGCGGGCCAGGGCCTCGAGCAGCAGGTCCAGGCCACTCTGCTCCAGGAACTGCACCATCCAGCCACCATCGCTGCTCTCCAGCCGTTTGCGCAGCCCGGAATAGTTGACCACCGACGGCATCTGCAGCAGCCGGATGCATAGCTCGGGGTCCGCGTTCTCCAGGTTGGCCTCCGTGGGGTCCGAGTCCTGTGGCCCCAGCTTCTCCTTGAGGGCGGTCCACCTGTGCTGGGCACCCCCCTTCACCGACATCTTGCCGAACTGCGGGGTCCAGAGGAGGCAGAGCTGTTGGCACTAGGGTGGTCGGTCCTCTGCCCCATTTCCTCACCTGCCAGGCAGCCATTAACACGCAGCGGCTTGTGCCAAAGCTTTTCCCCACCACTCCCCCGTCCTGGGGGAGGTGGCCGTCGATCTGCACCACAGCCCACTCAGGGGGTCTTCAGAGGGAAAGCCTGGCAGTCTAATCCTAAAACCGCAGCCCTGAAAGCCCCAGGGGACCTGCAGCCCTCTGTCCCTGTGCATTCTAGCGACCCAGCTCAGTTACCACAGCAACCCCGCCCTGTGGCCCTGTGCTGAAGACCAGGTCAGAAGCCCAGGCTGACCACCCGGGGCTGGATCTCATGCCATCCCTGAACGTGGGATATGGCCCCGCCTGCAGAGTGGAGGACAGCTACCCTGCCTAGTTCACACGACTGGCCCCGGTGGCCTGGCAAGAGCCAGGGTGGCCCTGAGGTTGCTAGGAGTGTCTGAGGGGTGAGTGCCGGACCCTTCCCAGGCCGCCCACAGCCTCAGGAATGGAGGCAAGTGCCCAGACAGCAGGCTGAAGGGGCAGAGTCACTCACGGGAGCTGGCCTGAGGGTCAGCACGTGACTGCATGCCCGCCCACGGCCCCCGGGCACAGCCCTGCACACACCAGCCACCTCAGGGTCTTGGTTTGTCCGCTAGGTGTGGGCAGGGGACTGATATCCCCCAGACCCTCCCTGCCTGGTGTAGTACCATATCATCAGAGCCTCATCAAGAGAATATCCTTCCTTCCCTTACCCGATGCGCCACAGCCTCCCCAACCCCCCCTACAGATCAGGATGGCTAAGCTGTTCAGAGGGGTCACATGATGTGTGTGGCCAGGGAGTGGGGTGGGGGGAGTGGGGGGCGGGCAGGCGAAGGGGGTCCGACGGAGGCGCCACCTCTGCTGGTATCCAGGCCCCTCTCCCTCCCGGGGCCCTGGATGAAGCAGGGCCAGCAGAGACAAGGTCCCCAACCACAGCCCCTGGGGACGGCCTCCTAGGTCGGGGCCCTCCCAGGCTTTCCCTCAGCCTTGTATGGCTGCGGTCTTTATTTAGCCTCTGGGAGCGGCTGTGCGGTGCTGGGGGAGGCCTGCTCAGGACCCGGCTCCCTCACTCCCCCCCACCTCACTGCCACAGCCACCCCCTGGGCAGGTGTACCACACCCCCACTTCACAGATAAGCAGACAGCAGCAGCACCCAGAGAACTGGTCACACCCCCACAGGCCTGCTTTTTGACTTTGGGGTGGGGGTGTCTGGAGCAGCACAATTCACTAAGTGCCAGGGCCCTGGTGGGAGGGGCTGGCTAAGTTCTCATGGGGCAGTGGGCCTAGAATACAGGTGCCTGGCCCTTGACTCCCTGGCCCCACACCCTTGCCTGGCTCACCCTCGAACCAGGGGGTGTCTTGAGGTCCCTCTACTGAGGGCCCCGCCCCTCTGCCCTGCTGTCCCATCAGGATCAAGGCACTGGCCTGCCAGGCATCTGCACTGTGACCACCTCTGCCTTCAGCGGGGCGGTGCCAGGGAGTCCTACCTGTCCATCCGGTGCCCTGTGGGGCTCGCTGGGTGGAGAAGGGCTCCGAACTGGACTTGGAGCCTGCTCTGGCCTGGCCCTCCATCTTGCCTGAGCCTCAGTTTCCCCACCTGTACCTCTTGAATCAGATTGCTCCTAGGGCGCATCCCTGGAGGCAGTGGACAGCCGGTGGGCAGTGGGGGTGGGGGTTTGAAGGGGATGTCTCAGCCCTTCCCAGGGGGCCTAGGAAGCCTGGTTGTACAGCAGTTAAAGCACACCGCTGCTAATTGACAGGTCCAAGTTTGGGGCTGGCCTGCCGTTCTGCAGGGAGTCCTGGCGTCTGCTCCTGGGCAGGCTCTGCGATGCTGCCCTGGAGGGTCACTTGCTATGAGTTGGCCTCACTGACCTGCAGTGGTGGTACGGGCTTGCAGGCTGCCTGTTGGGTGGGCTTGCAGGCCTGTTGGGTGGAGAGCCTGGTCCCCCACCCCACCAGATGGCTGTAAAAACCCTCCCGGGGCCCCACTCACCCATATTCTCAAGACTTTCCGACCACCTCTGTCCACCCACTCAGGGCCCTGCCGCCATCTGCTCCTCATAGCTTCCTGGCTTCCCATCCCTACTGGCCTGGAGTGTACAGATGCCAGTGGAGGACTGGCCCCGCCGGGCAACCCCGGGCCCCCCAAGGCCAGTAAGCGGGGCTGCTGCTTCCACCACCCCAGCAGGCACAGGGCTCTGCACAGGCAGGCCACAGGGGGCTGCTGCTTAAAGAGCCTCTGGCCCGCCCTTCCCTGCTCCTGCCTCCGCAGCCCTAGTCCTGCCCTCTTGGCACAGGCGGAGTGCGCCCAGTGAGAACTCCCTGGCCAGGCACTGGTATCCCATGCCCTCTCTAGACAGGCCCAGCGTCCCTTGATGCTAGACAACCACATTTCCCAGCCAAACGATGTTTCTGGTCTCCGGTGCCCCAGTTCCCAGGAGCTTGTGCAAACACAGCGGGGACTGCTGATCAGAGCCACTGACCCCCCTCCTGGCACTGCCCAGCTCTCGGTGCCCACCCACAGTGCCTGGACCACTGGCTCATGCCCCACCTCCACAGGACCTAACCTGGAGATTACTCCAGGGGCCTCCTTGCTCAGTGGGTGGGGACTGCCCCACCTGCTTGCAAGCAGAAAGCTCAGCATCTTAGGAGACTCCACGCTTAGGCCCAGTGGTCAGGCCCTGGGCGACTCTCCAGGAGCACGGGAGGAAGCCAGCACTGGCCCACAGAGCGGTGCTGGGCCAGCTGTGAGCAGCCACTCCATGGTCCCCGCCCAGCGCCGGGGCGTGAGCCCTGCAGGGCAGGGCAGCGCACAGAGCGGCCCGCCAGGCGGCGCCGAGCCGAGCCCACACTGGGCCATCAGCCGGCATTCCGATGCCCCGCTGGCCGACGTGGGGGTCAGCCTCCACCGTCCTCCCACCTCCTGAGCCCGCAGGCCGGGCGCCAGACGGGGAGGGGCTTCGACTGGGACAGCCTCGTCTCGCCTTCGTGGGCGTGGGGACAGGTTCCAGCCTGTGGACAGAGTCCTCCCCGAGGAGGCTTATCCCGCCCGTCCCGGGAGGGACTTCCAGCAGGGGGCTCGGCCACAAGCGCCAGGAAGCGCGCCCCAGTCCCCGGGGCGTGGCAGACCGGACAAGGGCGTGGCACCCGGGGTGTGGCCCAGAGCGCTGGAATTTGCACTGCAGTTTGCAGTCACCGTCTGAGGGTGCTTTTCCAGGTGCCCAGCGCGACTATCTGGGGCGCCGCCGGGGCCAAGCACCCCCAGCCAAAGCCAGACCCACTCCATAAAGAGGAAGTGCCCCATCCGCACCACGCAGCCACGCGGGACATTTTCCGTAGTCGCCCCAATACAGGGCCAATCCCGGCCAGTTAGCGCAAGGTCTGGCCCAGCTGGTTGAGCGGGGTCTGCCTGGGGGGCCCGTTGGGGTGGGTGGGGCTGCTCCTCCCGGCCACATCCTGGGGGGCTCCCTGGCTGCCCGACCGCACCTGGGCCAGGCACGGGATGCTGGCACCACCATCTGGACGCTCACATGCCCAGGCAGCTGCTCTGAGTCAGGGAAAGCCACCGCCCCCCGCCTGGCTCACGTCCCTGGAGCTGTGTGTCTGTGTGTGTGTCTGGGGGGGAGGGGGGGGTGTCAGGCCGACGGCGGCGCAGAGCTGGTTCCCCCACTCCCTAGACGGCTGCTCTGGGTCCCGGGTGTTACACACGAGGCTGTAACCTCAATGACGGCGGTCCAGGAGCGCGCTCCAGCGGCCGAGAGGCCGCTGCTCCGGGGAACCCTCCCCTAGGAGGGGACGGGGAAGAGTCAGGTGGGCTTGGGAGTCTGGGCCCTCCACGCCGAGGGAGCTGAGCCTGACAGTACACCCTGCGGGGTGCGCTTTCTGCACCCACTGCAAGGCTGCTGGAGCCCGGGCCAGGGTGCAACCGGGCTGGTCTGGACTGGGCAGGAGGGTCCCCAGCCAGCGAGGCCCTGCCAGCTTCAGCAGGGCGCTGCTGGCCCGGAACCTGCGCGGGCGGCCGTGAAGGCTGAGCGCGTCTAATCCGGGTGGGCGGCTAGGATGGCAGGCGCGGGATTCCGGAACGAGAAGCCAGGGGCTGCCACCCGTATTTTTAGCTCCTGAGAGAACCCAGAATTTTCCACTGCCTGGAAATCCCAGCACCGCGGGAGGCAGCTGCGGGGGCCAGGGCAGCCCCGCCCTCCAGTGTGGGCGGAGCTGGAGCTGAGCACGCCCCCTGTGACATTTCCGCCCCCACTGTGGGCGGGGCTGGGCCCGAGCCCGTCCTCCATTGACTTCTGCATCCCCTGACACCCCTTGCCTGTCTTCCCTTCCTGAGACCACCACCAGGCCTTCAGTGGCTTAAGTGATTCTCAACCCTCCTAATGCCGAGACCCTCTAATAACAGTTCCTCATGTTGTGGTGACCCGCCAACCATAAAACCGTTATCGTTGCTACTTCATAACTGTAATTTTGCTATTATTCCGAGTCCGGCGACCCCTGTGAAGGGG
>NW_022103915.1:614602-618886 GCF_000313985.2 Echinops telfairi
GTTGGGAGCCCCTTGGGTCAGGGGCAGGCTGGCCGCCTGCGGCTGGCGGCTAGGTGCCTGGATAGCAGGTGGGCTGGACAGGCCCCACGCACAAGTCGCAGCGAGTGAGTTCCAGCCCCGCTGGGTGGGAGGGGGAGCGGGGAGGAGGGCTGTCACGGCACTTGCATCTGGGATGAACAGTCACATTCATAGTCAGAAAAACAGAAAGCTTGAAATGACTAACGCCCGCGCCATCTCACGGCTCCGCCCCTGCCTAGGACCTCCCTCCCCACGCTGAGAGCCCCCCTGACCTCAGGGAGGGGGAGGGGCAGGGGGCGGGGCACTGCTGGACGGCTCAGCTCACTGTGTCCCCTGGGCCACCATCTCCAGGCCCTGTCTTCCAGGGTCAAGAAGAGAAGATGGTGGAAATAAATACCGAGGAAGCTACAAGGCGAAAGGGCAGACAGGAAATGCTCGCTGGAGCTTCTTGGAGCCAGGAAGTGGGTGGGGGTGGGTCTAGACTCCCTCCTGCAGGGCTGGGCCCACTGTGGGGTGTTCAGAGGGGGCCGGCAGGAAGGGCAGTGCCCACCCAAGTCAGGGCTTTCGCTTCTACCGGCAGTAAGGCCTGCAGGCCACCCGGGACCCAGCTTCCCCAGCTTTCTGGAGGACACATCCCCCAAGGGCCTGACCACTGCTGACATACTGGGCGTCTGGCTCAGCACTGGGTCTCGGCCCTGTCCCACCTGCCTGGCACATGTTCCTCCTTCCACCTCCCCACAATCTTCCTCGGCTGAGACCAGGCAGTCTGACAGCAGGGGCAGGTGGGTTAGAGGGACCCTGGAGCTGAAGGAACAACAGGACAGGGACCAGGGGTCAGCACGTGGCTCCAGCCCACGGTGGACATTGCAGGGTGAGGAGCCAGCTGTGTGAAGACCCCTGCCCATTACAGTCCCCTCTGCCTGGCCACTCCCCTCCAGAAGGCCCCCATCCCATGTACCCTATGCTGTCCCCAGGAGTGGCCTCTCCCTAAAGTTGGTAAAGTGCAGCCCCCCCCACCCCCCCGCCTGTAGCCCCTTCTGGTCCATCTAGACTGGGCCGTCCAGCTGCACAATCAGGTCAGGGTCAGGTTGTCATGCACCCCACCTCCCTCCATGCCAGGCCCCAGCGGTCCTTCCCCCTCTGGGTCCCATTCCCGGTCCCGGGAGAACAAAGGCAGATTGAGGCGGGAGGTGGGGCACTGCTTGCTGACCCTGGCAGTGCCAGGGGCTGCTGCCTGTCCTGGGGACAGCAACAGAACCCTGAACTTGCTCTGGTACTAATGGGGACATCAGCTCAGTGCCAGCACCCACCTGGCCCATGACAAACAAGGTGCTGTGTCTAGAACCACCCCCTGCATCCCCCATCCCCCCCTCCCCTCCTCAGCTCCATTGAAGCCAGCACTGGACAGTCCAGGCCCGCTCAGCCGGGCCAGCTAGATCTGCAGCGTCAGCCCGACTGCCAGGTGGTGTTCCTTGCTGGGAAGCTGAGGGTGCCAGGCCCTGCCGGTGACCCCTGGGAGAGCCAGGCCCCACTGGGGACTACACAACCCACCAACTGGCGCGGTTGGTGACCCGCCAGTCCCTGCCTGGCATGCAGGTCGCCCTGCTGTCACCCCTCACCTGCGCTTCACTGACCACCCTCTCTGTCATCTCCTGAAAGGGACTGCCTGTTGGCCCAGCCCCACCTCCTCTCCCCTGCCCACCCCAGCAAGCAGGGTGGAGCCTGGGCTCACCTGGCAGGGGGCCCTAGGTGGTGGAGGGAGCCCACAGCCAGTAGGTCAAATCTGTCACCCCAGGGACTCAGGTCTGTGTGGGTGTGCATGTGTGTGTGCATGTGTTAGGACATCTGGGCGTGGCTGTACATGTGCGCCTGTGCATGCTCCAGCGTGCTCCCTGCTGCCCAGGAAGGCTGAGGAGGAGGCAGAGCTGGGGGCAGAGACAGGTGGGGGGAGGCAGGTCCTGTGCCCTGCCCCCCAGGCGGGGGGGAGAGCAGATGTCGGCCCTGTGCTGTGCGTAGGCGGCAGTGCCGAGCTGTTCTTGAAGTAGGAACGGGGGTACGGGGACAGAATGACAGTGGAGCAGGCTGCCACCAAGGCCACATCCTGGGGACTCTGCACAGATCAAGGCTGAGCCCAGGGAACCCTCATAGACAGGGAGACAGAGGTTGACAGGAGTGAGGCAGAGCGGGCCAGCCCCCACCCTCTAACAACTAGTCTGTCTCGTGCCCCGCCGCTCGCCCCACTGGACACAGAGCTGCGGTGAAGTCCTGGTATCCCATCTCATCTGTGCGCCCCCCTCCCCATCAGCTGTACAGTGTCTGTGGGAGGAGGTTGTGGTGAGGGTCTGGGCAGGGCCCACTGAAGCCAGATGGGGACTCAGAGAAAGTAGGACCAGTGGTCCACCTGCAAAGTGGGGGCGGAGCTTGCCTAAGTCTGCCTCCTAGGTGTCCTTCCAGCCATTGAGACCTGAACCCTATGTGCCAATGAGCCTGCACCTCTTGGTCTAGAGCCCAGGAGAGTAGGCCTGTGGGCAGCCTGGTCACAACAGAATTGATCTGCCTCAGCCTGGCACCTTCACCCCTAGGCTGGCTTGGTAGAGGCTCCTGCTACCCCATCCCCCAACCAGGCACTGGAGATGTCTCTCCGGCAGAACCCCAAGTCAGACAGCATGGTGTGTGCAACCCCCACACTGACTACCAATGACCCATGCCCAACAGGGCTCTCAGTGGCTGGTTCTCTGGCCGTAGATCACCAGGCCTTTCTTCTCAATGCCTCTGGGCATATTCAAGCACCCAGCCTTTCAGTCAGCAGCTGAGCACCACCCCACACACAAGGTGGGGGCATCATAAATGCCACCCAAGGTCGGACAATGCTGACCGTCTGTGGCTCCTTACCCTTCTCTGTATGATGGACACAGGCGCTATTCTCTCAAGCCGACCCCTCCTCAGAGGAGGGTCCCGAGCTGCCCCTTCCCCTTCCTTGTTAGCTCACAGCCATGATCTGGTTACACAAGGGAGATGTGCACCTCTGCAGGCCACCAGGAGGTCACTCTGCCCACTGGTGCTGGCAGGTGGGGTAGTGGAGGGGCCACGCACCCTGGGCCAGGACTCCGCTGGGGGGTGTTTGGAGTGGTCAGAACCCTCCTCTTGGGGATGGGGCCAGGCCTGCCCCTCTGGGGCTCACCTGCCCTGCCGCTGCCCACTCCCACCCACCTCTGCAGCTCTGGAAACTGTTCCTTAGGGGAGGAGGGGCAGGGGCATCTATTTTAAGCAGGACTCTCAGGTCCTGGAACATGGGGTGCATACAATTAGCTACGACAGCCCGTCACCCATCAGCACCTCCACAAAGATGGGGCCTCACCTGACTTCAACTCCTTGCAGTTCGGAGGCCCTGTGAGTGGGAGTGATTCCCTCCGCCGAGAGTCACCTCACCCCTTTCTCTGTCCAGATGCCCCTGTTCAGGCCAGGGCTCCTGGGATGGGTGGTCAGCTCCTGCCTGGCTGGGGGATGGACTCTACTCCAGCTTGATGCTGGCGCTGACCTGGTGGGGGTAGGGGTGGTGTGAGACCTCAGACTAGGAACCAAATGCTGGTAGCAGCATAATGGATTACCACAAGGCCAGCAGTTCAAACCTACCAGTGGCTCCCAGAAGAAAGACGAGGCTGTCTGCACCAGTAAAGAATTACAGCCTCAGAAACCCAGAGGGACAGGCAGGTCTACCACTCTGCCATTTTGGGTCACTATGAGTTGAACTGACCCGACAGCAGTGGAAGGAGGTGGGGGCTGCAATGCTTGCTCCCTAACGGTCCCCACTTAGGGTGATCTCCCCCTCCCTCTGCCCAAAGGATTTGAGGCATGTGCTCAGGCCCTTGCACCCAGGAACGGGTGAGGTACAGCCACTGCTGCTTCCACTTCCCAGTAACTGTCCCTACCTCTCAGAGTGCAGGTGGGGAAACTGAGGCAGGGGAGCTGCCTGGGCCTCACAGCCAGGGAGGCCGGCTGTACTGGCTGTCGGGAACTCCAGCTCCGAGTGGGTCCCTGGCATCTGTGCCACTGTGAACCTCGTTTGTCCTGGGCTGGCCTGGCCTCGGAGGCCAGGCCGAGCACTCATGCAGGGCTGAGCGCCTAGGGGCAGCCTCGGATTTGGGTGGACTCGTAGCTGGGCGCCCCAAGACCCACAGTCTGTCACTCCTCAGGTCGCCCCCAGAAAGGTGTCCACAGGTGGGATTGGCTCCTGTCCGCCAGCGGGGAGGGTACTCCCTGCCCGGG
>NW_022103915.1:619534-623999 GCF_000313985.2 Echinops telfairi
TAGCCACCGCCCGGGCAGCCTCTGGACGCCCCACTGCCCCCTAGACGTCCCGCCCCCGCCCCCACGCCGCCTCCAGGGTCCTCCTAAGGGCGCTGGTGGCGCAGTGATTAAAGTCCTTGGATGCAAACCCGAAGATCCCCATGGAAGAGGGGCAGGCCCGACACCCACAGCGGCCGCTCTGACGGGTGGCGAGTGGACTCAGCTCTGCTGTGGGTTGGATCTCTAGCCTGTTTTTCCCTTGGGGCCTCTCCATCTGTCTTCTGGATGGACGGGTCCCCAACAACCTATTCAGCCACACCTCTTCCTCCCACCAGTCTCCCCACTCAGATGGGCTCAGCGGTCTCTGGCAGGGGTCTTGGGAAGGCAGGCGCATCGGAGGGAAGGGTGTGTGGGTGTGTGTCTGTGATGTCCACTGAATGTGCCCGTCTGCCTGGGACCTGTTTCTGGCTCACTGGGCGTATCACGGGACTCTCAGCCTTAGGAAATGTGAACCTGGATCCCCTGGGCTGACCGCTCCTGCCCCTCCTCAACCCCAACTTGGGCTTCATGAGGACCTCGGCTGGAGTCTGGAGGGCACAGGGGCACCTGGGCGTGTTTGTTGACCAGATGGACTGCGAGATTCCAGAGGAAGGTGGCGGTGGCCTCTTCCAGTCTTCTGCCCTGGAGAGCCAGGTCCCACCCCCTACCCCCACCTGGGCCACTCAGGTGTGAGGCTGGTTGGCAGGAGGCTGGGAGGAGGGACCTAGAGCCCTGGCCCCTGGCCCTGCCCTGTCTTGTTCCCCTGCACCCCAAGGGGCAGACACCCCAGCTGGCAGGTGCCCCGGTGGGTGTGTTTGTGTCAGTAGGAAGGAGATGGAGAAGTCTGGTGGGGGGGAGGCCCCCGCAAGGGGCCTGTGTGTGTGTGTGTGTACATCCCTGTGTGAAGGTGTCTATGTGAGTGAGTTTAGGTGATATTGTACTGGGGACACAGCCTCCGGTCTCAGAGTCCCCCTCCCCCAACCCCAGCCATACCCTCTGCTCAGCCCAGCTGTTCACCTGGCTTTCTGAGACATGAGGGCCCCTCCCTTCAGCCCTGTCAGGCTGCCCACCCCCACCCCACCCCATCCACTCTCACTCTGAATTTGTTTTTTTCCTGCCCCTGAGGTTGAGGGGGCTGACCCAGCCTCAAACATTTGGGGAGCTCCCTGCTCCGACCTGAACTGGTGTCCACGGGACCATAGATCCAACTACAAAGACAATGGAGGACATGCAGGCACCCCTCACATAGCTGCTCCACACACCGCTCTTTGCCATACTCGCGCCACACACCCCCTGCTGCCTGGGGCCTGCCCAGAGCTCCCGGTGGGCTCTGCTGGGTGCAGGGAGGGGTCCGGACTCCGTGGAGGATCAGCTGCTGAGAGTTGCGCCTAAGCATGTGTGTTTCCACAGAAGGGCTCTGCCCAGAGCCAGGTGGGGAGCCAGGAGCTCTGCTGGCACAGCCGGGAGTGCAGGGTGCATCCACTGCCAGCCACCGGGACCACCCCCCCCACTGTCCCCGCCAGCCCAGAATGCTGTTTCAGCCCACAGAACACGCTCACTCACTGTCTCCGTTTGAAACATGCTTTCAGCATCAAGTGAGGAAACACATGGCTGGGGCCTTCTGAGGATTCTGGGAACTCCTGTATTCCTCCTTGGAGGCGGGAGACACTCTCAGCTGACCCTTCAGTGTGTGAGTGAGTGACTGTCCACATGCCCCCTGGGCACCCCCTCAACCAAGCTGTGGGACATTTCCAGCTCCCATCCCTACCCCTAGGGAAACCCCCACAGGGGAGTGACTTCTGTGGGCTTCTTTGCCTTGCTTACCCACCCCACATCGTAGGAGGCTCCTGTGGATGCTGTCACCAGATGGTCACTTTCCTCTGCCCTGGGGCTGCCACAAGCAGGGCGGCCCTTCCTTGTGCACCTGGCTCCGGTGCTGTCTCGAGCTGACTCTGGGGTCTGCCCTGTCCCCAACATTACAGAGGCTGTGGCTGGCACATAGAGCAGGAGCACAACTCCCGGCCGGCTGATGCCCACCTCCATTCCAGACCCTCCTCTCGGAGGATGATGGGCCCCCAGCTCCCCTGCCCCAGACTCAGCGTCTGTGTGTGGTCCCCTGGGCCCTCACATTGTTTAGTTTGCACTGAGACCTGGCGCAGAGCAGGCTCAGTGACCCCTGCTGCCCAGGGAGCCCCTCTGACTTAAAGCTGGGGTTGGGGGTACACGCCAAAGGGAGCCCCGTTGTGGCAGTGAAACAGTCTCCTGTCAACTTGAGTGAAGGGGTGGAGTCAAGTCTGTCTCAGGTAATGGCCAGTGAGGCCTCTGTGTGGGCATGGCCTTCTCCTGAGGATTCTGTGAACTTCTATCTTCCTCCCTGGAGGCGGGACACACACTGTCTCTGCTTCATCTTCCTGTTGACAAGCCACATGGAGCTATGCTGATGGCAGCCAGAGCCCTGGAACTGGAGGAGCCACGTGGAGACCCACGCCAGCACTGAGATGCTTCCACCACCACTGGATTCACCACTGGCCTGTGATCTTCCTGCATTTTGTGTCATTGCATGTGTTGCGTGAGTCTGAAGAGGAGTTTATAGATTGGTATCGGACATACGGGATAATATTGGACTTACGGACTTGATCTGGACTGGGCTGGTAAGTTTTCTCAATATACAATTGCTTTTTGATATAAAGTTCTCTCTTACACACACTGAGGGACTATATGAGAATGTAATGCAGCTAAATCATCCGTGCTCATAATTACAGGTCTGGAAAGCCGACTCTGGTGGGAGAAGACTCTCACGGTGATCAGCTATAAATAAATCTTAATATACATTCTCATGACTGGACACAGTACCTCCAACAACCCCCCATAAAGGAACCGTCATAAAGGAGCTACCATATAAGATGAATCATGTCTGTTTGGCTACTTCACAGTGCCTAAAGGTTATCTGTAGATAAAAGCAATCAGGTGCTATAGCCAGCCCAGCACAAATGTAGCCCCTGAGGAGGGCTCAGGGGGGTTTGAGGTCACCTAGCACTAGGTCAAGACGCTGACTCACCTCATTGCTGGTTTATTATGTTATCCGCTTATGAAATCACCTATCGACTGTGTCATACTTTAGCTGTAGGATGTGCACGCCTTAGGAATGATCTGTAAGCCCCATCATACAGACCCATGGAAAACATTCTCTCCTCTCAGTCTTGACATGGAACGAGGAGTCCCTGTGCCCTGCTGTCTGTCTTTCTGTCTCTTTAATATTTTCCATAATTGCAAAGTTGCTCCTGAGGACCTGTCCTAGTGTGGGGACCCCCTCACCCCAACAGTGTCTCTGGATTTGTTTCTCAGGTCAACCCAGACTAACACACCCTTATATGCCCACTGCTGGGCTGGGTCGCATACTCTGGGCTCCACCCCAAAGGGAGCCCCTTACCCTCCCTGTCGCTCCTCCGCCATGCCAGCCAGGACCGGACTGAGCCAGCACCCTCCCAGGCTCCTGACCGGGATGGAGGGGCCCCTGAGCCCCCTTCTACTGGGGGTCCTCCTGTGGCCAGTCTGTGGCCAGTCTGTCAACAGTGCCCTTCCCTAGGGCAGCTCTGTAGGGGCCTGGTCCAGGGTGACAGAATGGGCCCCAGGTCCTAGGTCTGGGGGAGTATATGCATGGTGTGCATACATATGTAGATGTGTAGTGTGCACATGCATGTATATGTGTGGTGTGCATGCACATGTGTATGTGTGGGAGGGCATATAAGATGTGTGTGCGCGCACACACGTGTGTGAGTGCGTGTTCCCAGGAGTTGGCTTCAGGGCCCCAGCACCTCATGGGGGGGAGAAGGACATGAGTCCGAGCCCTGATGTGGGTGACTCTGGCCAGCCCGGGTCCCACTGACCAGGGACCAACAGCGTCCGCCCGGCTGTCTGGGTCACCGCTCCAGGCAGCAAAGAGCTGCTTCCCCATCTGTAGCTGCTGACCCAGCCTGAGTCACTGCTGTTACTCAGCTGTCCTTCCCAGCTGTGGTCTGTGACTCCCATAAAATGACTGGGTGGGGAGGCGCAAGAGAAAGGGCTTGTGGGACACCAACGGGATCGGATGGGTCTGTGCTGTCAGCACAGTGGTTCTACTTGAGCCTATTCTTGGCTGCAAAAGCGGGCACAGCGATTGTGAGGATGGCGGGTGGGGGTGGGGGGGCGGCATTTAGAAACTAGAGGAAAGTTGTATTTTTCATTGTTCCTACATCGCACCCTGACTGACTCATCTCCTCCCCGACACCCCCCGTCTAGATTTCTTGTAAAGAACTCATATGACAGCGATTGTGAGGATGGCGGGGCTGGGTAGTGTTCTGTTCAGGTGTACACAGCAGGTGACTGGGATGCAGTCAAGGTGAGAACCACACCTCTGAAAGATTCTTTTTCCTGCCTCAGAAATTCTGCTCTTCCTAGGATGGTTGGT
>NW_022103915.1:624099-628415 GCF_000313985.2 Echinops telfairi
GGGGGTGGGGGGGCGGCAGCGGGGGCACTGTGGGTTGGAATCCACTTGGGACACCTGGTAGCAACAGCGATGGCCTCTAAGTTCCACAAATGTGTGGGTCGGACTATGCAAATAAGGCACTTGTGGCCCACCAAAGGGATTGGCCAGCTGGTGAATAATGCAAATAAGGTTCATGGACCCATTATATGGGTGGGACTATGCAAATAAGGTGCTTGTGGACTCAATGTAGGGGATTGGTTGGTTTTGCCATCCTGCTCGGCTTACAAAGATCCAACCTCAGGGCAGGAGGAGACCTCAGTAGTAGAAGAGGAAACAAGAGGGCCTCTTGTCTTTGGACCTGGAATCCCTGTGCTGAGAACCTCCTAGGCCCAGGGGCAGAGAGAGCTGTGACTGTCCATGGTGAGGCGGCAGTGGACCATAGCAGCAGGACCCAGAGACCGCGTGATATGCATGGTGGGCTTCCCCCCTGTGGATGGAGGTGGCCACAGTGGGTGTGTTGACCCACTAAGTGAGAGAGCTGGGTGCCATTGGGCAGTGAGTGGGCTGCCTCTGGGCACTTTAAGAGCTTTGCAACACCTTCCAGAGCAGAGCAGAGCAGAGGTCAGACTGAGGGTGAAGGGCCAAGGCGGAGGCCTGCCTGTGGACACAGTGGAGAAGCGGTCCTGATGGGAGAACTGTGTCCCAGGTTGTCCCTGTGCGGCGGCTAGAGGGTGGAGGTGGGTTGAGCCAGCTGGGAATCTGCCCTGATGGAGCTGGTCTCAACTCTTCCCCTGAAGTTCCAGGCTGCCTGCTGCTGTGAGGCCCTTCGACAACCGCCCACTGTCCAGCAGGGGCGGAGCTGTGGCCACGTGGGGCCAGAGGCCCTGAGTTGGATCCAGGCAGCCTGACCACTGCCCTGCACCATCCTGTCCAGACAAATATTGGGCCACAGTCCAAATTCCAGAGCTGTGAGTATGCCTGCCAGGGGAGGGCCTGCTAGAGGCCCAGGCCAGCCCTGGGACAGTGGACTGTGCACTTTCGTGCCTCAGCACTGAAGCCATGTCTGGCATGGGGTCAGTGATGTGTGAAGGTGGACAGGCAGGGTTGGAGTCCAGGGGAGTCAGGGTGAGGGACAGGACCAGATCCTACTAGTGTGCAAGGGTGTATATATATATTGTTGTAGGGCACAAGAGAGAGTCTAATCTCAAATATAACATAAAGAGCACACTGATTAAGTCTGAAAGAGACAACGACACAGATATTTCATCCAGATGGGAGGTCATAATTCGCAGTCAGGACACCAGTGAAGCCAGGCAGGAGCAAAGGGAACTGTCACACAGTCCTGGTGGGTGGCAGAGTGAGGCAGTGCAGCTACAGGTGGGACAACAGGGGACCACGGCCAGGGTTGGGACATGGCACAGTGTGAGGTAAGAGCTTATGCGATGGGCCAGGGCCTTCAGACGAAGGCAGTCGACAGGGCAGGACTCATGACCGGGGATGCCACCCCCACCCCCCAGGACTGTCCATCAAGGACATGTCCAGGCGAGCACTGAGGGAAACTGCCCTCCCCTCCCTGGGGTGGGTGGAGAGGAGTGGGGGGCATCCACTTTCCAACCCACTCTGCCTGGGGCCAAAGCTGTCTACACCTTAGTCCATGATCAGAAGGGATCGGCAGAGGCTTGATCTCCGTGGGGTCTCTGCACATGGATGCTGGGCCGTCATCGCCACCCTCCGCCTTCTGCACACGGTGCTCAGAATTTCAGATCTCCCACAGCTGTCCCCTACCCTTCAGCCTCCATCCCCCAGCCTCCTCCTCCAGGCCCAGCTGGCCCACTGGCCTCTTGTCTCTGCAAACCTCTCCTCCCCCTGTTCGTCCTGAACAACTCCCAACGCACATTCTGGCCCCCTACTCCCACCCTGCACACCTCCTCCCCACCCCCACCCTGCCCCTGTGTTGACACACAAGAGAGCGGACGCCTCAGAATCCCTGAGGACATGCACCGGGGCCCCCATGAGCAGGCCAGGGTGGCAGGGCTCTCCCAGGTGGTGGGGCTTCGGGGAGCCTGGGAGAGGGGTGGGGGAGGGGCTGCAGGCAGCTGGGAGCTGAGTCACACTCCCACACAGGCTGCTTCCTCCTGAGGAGGAGGAGGAGGAAGGAGATGTGGGGAGGGGCCCTTCCTCAGTTAGATAGGCAGGCAGCTCTCCCTTCAGCCCCAGAAGGGCCCTGGCAAACCAAGAGTGGGTATCAGAGCTAGGGTGTCCCCCCCACTCCCACACTGCCCTCAGCTGGGCACCGGCTGCTCAAAGCTGTGCCTGTGGCCACACCAGGGACGCCCAGAGAAGAGTTCACTCCCAGAGGCTCCTTCTGGGGGCTCCCTTTAGGGGGTTGGTCCCTCTTGTGCCCCCTCCTAATGCAGGGAGCTCAGCACAGCACAGTCCCCATCCCCGTCGCCCCCACCACACCATCCTCTGTGTTGTGCGTGGCTCACTTGTCCCCAAGGGTCCCAAAGCGTGGCCTCTGGGTCCCTTATACCTGAACCACCACCTGCTGGCCAGGCCTGGCCGCCCTGCATGTGGGAGCTGCACCTCCCACTGGGGGTGATCATTCTCCCCAGAGGCCAGGGCAGAGGTCACCAGACACCTCCATTCTTCATGGCCTGCTCCCAGCTTCCAGCCCTCTCCCCTGGGCAGATGTGGGGGCTGGGAGCCCCTTGGAATGAGGATAGTGTCCCCCTCCTGTTACAGGCAGAGGAGGAACATGGGTGGCGCCGCGTGTTAAGTGTTGGGCGGGCTGAGGAGAAGGTGGGCTGGTCGAGCGCCCGCTCCATGGGAGGGAGAGGAGCTGCTCTGCTTCCTGAGAGGTGGACCCCGCAGGGGCAGCTCCGCTCTGTCCTGCAGGGCCACGTGGAGTTGGGGATCCACTCGGCAGTGGGTCTGGGTTCGGGCTTTTATTATAGGTGGATGGGATGCTGGGAGCTATAGCACCCCTCTTTCAAACACCAGCAGGGTCACCCAGGCAAACAGGTTTAAGCAGAGCTAAGGACTAAGGACGGATCCGAAAAAGGACTTGGCTGTTTCCTCCTGAGCGATGAGCCACTGAAAACCTTATGCACCGGGGCTGACCTGTCAGATACCGGAGGATGACCCCTCTGGTCGGAAGGCCTCAAAAGACCACTGGGGAGAGTGGGTCTTAGTGATGTGGAGGGAGCAAAGGGCAGGGCCTTCACCTCCTGATGGGACAGGACTCTCAGTGGGAACAAACCACTACAAACCTCCATTAATAATCAGGACGGATGCACATAGGAGCTGGAAACACAGGGAATCCAGCACAGATAAGCCCCTTAGGACCAATATTGAGAGTAGCCATACCAGGAGGGGAAGGAGAAAGTGGGGTAGAAAGGGGGAACCGATCACAATGGTCTATATATAACCCCCTCCCTGGGGGACGGACAGCAGAAAAGTGGGTGAAGGGAGACATTGGTCAGTATAAGATATGAAAAAATAATAATAATTGATAAATTTTCAAGGATTCCTGAGGGAGAGAGAGTGGGGGAGGGAGGGAGGAAAATGAGGAGCTGATACCAAGGGCTCAAGTAGAAAGAAAATGTTTTGACTCCCCCCAGAAGAATTTATTTCAGAAGCCAGCACTGAATCTGCAGCTCCGGGAGAGGGACGTGTCTGATCAGAGCACAGGGAGCAAATGAAGGGGGAGGAAGAGAGTGGAGCACATCCTGGCCCACCAAGCCTTGAGGACAATATTCCCGCTCAGAGCAGCCAGTCCACAGGGAGGACCACATGGCGGCCCCACTATGAGACATGACATCCCTCACTGACCCAAAGCCCTGCAGGGGACAACACTGGAGACACAGTGTCAGAGTTGCACTTGATCTGATCCCACCACACCGAGGCAAAGCACTAAGGGCGTGGAACAGAACAGCAAGGGGAACAGAGCAAGAAGTCCCCAGGGAATACCAAAAATAGACTTTGGGACCAGGGCTTGGTGCCCCAACAGACTCGACTGGAAAACCCACCTAAAGGCCAACAAACAGTCCTTGGACTAACTACAAGCTCTTCTTTCTTATTGTGTTTTGTTTTGTTTTTTGTCATTGGCTTCTTTTGGTTGTTGTTGTTTTCTTTTATTTTGTTCTTGGTTTTGCTCTGTCTTGTTTTTGTGCATGTTATTATCTCTGCAGGTCTGTCTAAATAAGACAGGCTGGATGAACAATCTGGAGGAGAAAACAATGGGACCGACAGTTCCGGGGGGACATGGGAGAGGGTGAGGTGGGGGGAAAGGTAGTGATGTTAACAAACCCAGAGACAAGGGAACAACAAGTGAT
>NW_022103915.1:629093-637130 GCF_000313985.2 Echinops telfairi
GGGGAGGAGACGAGCCAGTCAGGGGGCGATGTAGCAACGATGAAACATACAACTTTCCTCTAGTTCCTAAATGCTTCATGACTATCATGACCCCAATCTACCTTGCAAATCTGGCTACACCAGAGGATGTACAGTGGTACAGATAGGAATTGGAAATACAGAGAATCCAGGACGGATGATCCCTTCAGGACCAGTGGTGTGAGTGGCGATACCGGAGGGTAGAGGGAGGGTGGATTGGAAAGGGAGAGCTGTATGAGCCCCAATGAAACGATTAAAGGGACTGGGCGGGCAGGACGTATGAGTGCTGGGAAGCTGCGGACTTCGACAATGATGGACGCACAAAGAGGGATGTCTCAGGCCTCGTGGGCAGAGATGGACTGGGATTGGCTGCTCTGAATCAGACAATCCCATCACTGACGTTGCCAGGTCATCAAATCAAAGAAGGTCACCTTCATTGTCAAAAGGGGCCTTGTGAGATGTCTTGAAGTACTTACGGTGCTTTGTGTGACAGGATAATGTCAACCTGCCTGCGAGGAAGTCTAGTTGGTACAACTATTGTTCAAATTCACCCACAACATCTGAAACCAACCGTGAGGACGTGGAAGCATGCCACCGAGTTCTTTGGTCTGAGGCGGATAAACGTGCAGTCCCGATGCATTGAGTGCAAATGCTGGGAGCAGGAGGAAGGAGGAAGGGTCGGGCATGTGGCCGTGGTGATAGCCACAGAGCTGGCGGTTGTGTGGCAGACTTGCACAAGGCCCCCAGCGTCTTCATCACAGAGACCTCTTTTCGACTGCTCCAACGGCGCAGCCAAGGAGTGTGGGCAGCCTCGAGGCCTGAGGACAGGAACAGGAGGGACATGGCTTTCCCGGGGTCTCCAGAAGGAACCAGCCCACTGACGCGGACCTGCACTCTGTAAGGCGGTTTTCTGAGCGGGAACAGGACAGCAAGTGCTGGACACCCCCACAGGCCAAAAGCCACAGCAGATAAGATAGGATAACCGGTGAAACCAGATGCCCCAGGTTTGAAGAAAGCAGCCAGGAGTCCACAAGCAATCTCGGAGTGTCCAGACCCCATATGCTAATCGCCATAATTGCCCTACATTCCTCACCACCCCTTAAAAAACCCGAGCCCCCCCCCCTCCCACTGTGCCCCAGCTGCTGAGCAAGGCTTCCCTGACCTGTTGGCCTAGGTCACAGAACCTCCTAATAAAGCTATTTCTGTCTCTGCTGTCCCTGGTCCTGTCAGTTATGTCTGTCCGTCTCCCTGTACCTCATTTCACTTTACAGCAATCATTTGCTGTCCCAAGGCTCTGAGGTTGTTGGGGTTTGTTCCAGCGGCCGCAGAGGAGACATGGAGGCCTGGCAGACAAGTCCTGGCCTCCCCATCCTGGGAGCCAGCATCTGGTGCTGCAGTCGATTCCCAGGCTACAGGTAGAGTCCGCTAAGGTTGTGTGTTGGTCGTCTAGGGCAGTGGTTCTCAACCTTCCTAATGCTGCAACCCTTTCCCATAGCTCCTCATGTGGTGGTGACCCCCAACCGTAAACTGATTTTTGTTCTTACTTCATCACTGTCATTTTGCTACTGTGATGAATCGTCATGTAAATATCCAATATGCAGGATGTATTTTCATTGTTATAAATTGAACATAATTAAAGCATAGTGATTAATCACAGAATAATACGTAATTATATATTGTGAAATATTTATGTGTTTTCCGATGGTCTTAGGTGACCTCTGTGAAAGGATCATTGACCCCCAAAGGGGTCTCGACCCACAGGTTGAGAACCCCGGATCTAGTGCCTGGGGAGGGTGTAGTTCTTTTGCAGGGAGGCAGCTTTGTGCCAGGTGCCACACGGTTCATCCAACTTGCAAACTGCCCCTTCTGTCCAAACGCCCCACATGCCCCCCAGGAGCCAGTTTGAAAACGTTCAGTGCGCTGACATTGAGCGGCGTGATTCAGGGGTGCTCCCACACACTGGCCTGGCGACACCATTGTCTTCACTCTAGACAGTGCGGGGGTGAGAGTAACCAGCCTCTAGCAATCGTGGGTGGGTGGGGGGTGGTCGGTAAGCGCAACTGTGTTGCGATAATCTGTAAAGATCATAGTAAAGTCATAGAGAATCGGAGAGACAGATAGGAGAGGAGATAAAATAAAGGAGTCAGACACATTTCATGGTAGCATGCTCACGTCCTGGACGGCCATGCTCTCAGCAGCCAGGTCTGTACAACGAGAGGGAGGAGGAGAGACGGAATATGTTTCTAAACAAGGCTTACATATACTTAGGGGCTTGCAAGCCCCCCTGATGACAGGTAACCACATATGTCACAGGAAGGGGTTGTACCATAGGCAATGCAAGCAATGGAAGGGGAATGATTTAGGGGTGTACATGCAATAGGAAGAGGAGGGATTAGGGGTACACATGTGACAAGATGGTCGGACCCTAGATTCAAGACGGCAGCCTGACCTTGGTCCTCCTTGAGCTGGCTTGACTTGTTCTGAGCGCTCCTTCAGGAAAGCAATCCTCTCTCCCTGTCAGCAGGGTGCGAGCCCCACTCTGGTGGGACAGACAGCAGAGTGATTGCTCTAGACGGCCGCTGTCCACGGGGAGAATACCTCCAAGCAGCTGACCTCACAGTGCCCTAGCATGTGAGCTAGCAGCTTGACCACCGGGGAGAAGCCTTTCTGTGCCCCACATGCAGGGGTTCCCTGCACTGGCTGGATCCACCAACAGGTTCTCACTTGTCCTTGCCCACTCTCGTTCTCCAAGAGGCACAGGTTTTCTTCGTATCATTCAATCATTCCAGGCCTTGCGTTTCTTAACAGCCATCTAGCAGGGAGGCAACAAAGCCCACCAGCCTGTGTGGTCACAGATGTCAATGGGATGAGGTCTCAGAAGATCACAAACAAACAATTATATCTACGTGAAGGAGAGGGGTCGGAGTGGAGACCCAAAACCCGTCTGTAGACAATTGGACATCCCCTCACAGAAGGGTCACGAGGAAGGGACGAGATAGCCAGGGTGCAGAATAACACCAATGAAACCAACATTCCCCTGGTTCTTTAATGCTTCCTCCACCCCCCACTATCATGACCCCAGTTCCACCTTACAAATCCAGCTAGGCCAGGGCATGTGCATTGATACAGATAAGAGCTCTTGACACACAGAATCCAGGACAGATAAACCCCTCAGAAACAATAATGGGAATAGTTATTTTATGAGGGTGGGGGAGGCAGGAGAGAAGGGAGAGAAAGGGGGGACCGATAGCAAGGACGGATGTATAAACCCCCCAAGGGGAACGAATAACAGAAACATGGGTGAAGGGATACAGTGGACTGTGTAAGGTATGAAAAAATAATAAAAATATATAATTTATTAAGAGTTCATGAAGGTGTTTGGGCTGGGTCCGAACTAGTCAGCCCTGTTTGGACTAAGCTGAAGCTTGTCAGGGCCCTGCACGAGCTTCCCTGCACATCCCAAAGGTCAGCAGTAGATGGTGCCAGAGAAGATAACCAGGGAAACCAGATGTTCCGGGTTCGGGGTTGAAGAAAGCCGCAAGGAGTCAACAAGCAGTTCTCCAAGAGTGTCCAGACCCCATATGCTAATTGCTTTAATTGCCATACATTCCTCACCACCCCTTTAAAAACCCTCGCCCCAGCTGCTGAGTACAACTTCCCTGACCTGTTGGCCTAGGTCACTGGAACCTCGTCTGGGAGCTCCCCTAATAAAGCTCTTTCTGCTTCTGCTCTCCCTTGTCCTGTCAGTTCTGTCTGTCCATCTCCCTGTACCTAAATTCCACCTTTACAGAAGGGGGAGGGTGGGGGAGGGAGGGAAAATATAGGAGCTAATAATAAGGGCTCAAGTAGAAAGATGACGTTTTTGTAAATGACGATGGCAACGTATGTATAAGTTTGCTTGATGTAATTGATGTTGGGATTGCTACACTACCTGTAAGAACCCCAATAAAATGAAAAAAGAAGACATCAAGCCCCTCCTTGGTCTTCACGTAGCCTTCCACTTTGTCCACCAAAGGACGTCCAAGAACCTCTGGACATGGTCAGCCGGGGGTAGGAGGAGGCAGCCAGGGTGAGCACAGGGCTTAGACAGCGCTCTGAGTCCTGCTCACTCTCGGGTGCTGATGCCGCCAGGTTTTGGTGGGCACAGACACACGGCCGCCTTCACCCGTATTTCCAAAATCACCCGAGCCAGAACCGCGTGTCCACCCCGAACTCTGGGAACTCTCGCTGCGGCTCGGCCAGCACCCCAGGACCCAGCGCTGGTCTGAGGGTGGCCTGCCGGGTCTCTGGCAGCACAGGGCTGCCTCCTGTTCTTGCGCAGGTTGGTGAGGACAGAGTTCATGACCCCTGGCAGGAGGGAAGCCTGGACACAGCAGGCAGAGTACGTGGATGGCAGTGGACGAGCCCACTCAAGAGCCCAGGAGAAGGCCACACTCCTCAAAGGCCGTCTTCACATGGCACTGCAGGGGGCACTGTACCCGTTTCCCTGTTTTGTAGACGCTGGTTGTGCTAATTAGGTTGATTGTGCCAACCTGGCCGCCCGGAACATGTGGGATTAGACAGGTCACCATTTGATCGGAGGGCTAAGAGATAAAGAGCTCTTCAAGGCCCAGCCCCAGCTCTCTTGCTATCTGGCGATCTGCTGCTTGAGCGAGTTCTCTGCTCAACCTGTGAGCTACACTACCTGTGGACCAAGCCAGCCCGTGTATCTCGTTGTGAAGCTTGAGGCTCCTTCGAGACCTGCTTCACCATGCTGCTGCTGGTGCACTGCTTGAACTTGAGGTTGGTGGATCCTATTGCCTTGCATTTGAGTTTGATACCCCATCTGGTCCTGCTTCACGAAACTTCGAGCTACTGACGGTTGCTGACCCATCAAGCCGCTTGCTGCCTGCGGGCAGACTCTGCTTGCCTTACCTGAGGGAAGACTCCCTGTCTGCTTCCTTGACCTTGGACTCGGCAGCCCATTTGAGTTGAAGGACTTCCAGTGTATTAAGTGTTCCACGGAAGTTATTGAGCTGTAGTCTGTACTTGTGTGTGGGTTAATTAACTGTTATATTCCTTCTCGCTGTTTAAACCTATCCTCATATATATAATCATACGGGTCCTGGTTTTGTTTCTCGAGAGAACCCTGCCTAACACACTGGTCACACCGGGTTTGGACCCCCTACTGCTGCAAGACCTCACGCTAGCATGGCTGCTGACCTCTGCAAGGGAGGTGTGGGGGCCGGGTGTCAGTGCTGTGGCGTCGGCCCTGCAGTACGACTGGGGCGTCCTGCTGTGCCGCATCCCGGGCTGAGGGGGAACTCCCCTGTGTCCTGGGTGTGAGGCGTGGCACTTGTGTGCGTGTGCATTTCATGAGGGTGAAAGAGCCTGTGTGTACAGTGCGTGCCCATGTCCCCTATTCGTTGCTGGTGGCTCTGCGCAGGGAGACCTTTCCGTGCATCCTGGCCACGAGCACTTTGTCCTGGGGAGCCAGCAGTCTACTCCCTGGGGAGCTGTCAGGGTCCGGAATGTGCCTGTGGTTCCAGCTCTCCGGACACAGAGGCATCCTGTTTGGACGTCCGGAAGCCGGCGTAGAGAGAGAGGGTTCCCAACAACAAAGGGGGGTGTTGAAAAAGAGGAAGCCCCTCCACGACATGGCCTGCCACAGTGGCTGCCACAGTGGGCTGAGCACAGCCGTGGTGAGGCTGGTGCAGGCCTGGGCAATGGTCCGGCTTCCTGTACATCAGGGCCCTGCTATCTGGCACCCAACATCATCATCATCATCAACAACATTGGTGGTGGAGGTGGGGGGTTGCTGACAGACAGGTTTGGCTCATGCACCCAGCATAGACATCCTCCTTAGCCCGGTCACTGCACATTCTGGCCAGGATAGTGGGGAGGCGGCTGTTTTCTTACTGATAGGAAGGCTGGGTGGCAGCTTCGTGTGGACAACTGGGCATGGACCGGTGTCTGTGACCAAAGGAATGTGCCCTGTTTTATCGCTTCCTGTGATGTTAAAATGCAGTGCCAGTCTGCGGACGCTGAGGCTGTGTTGGGGAAGGAGGGTGGACAGACTCAGACACCAAAGACACGGTTCTGCCCGGTCCTGTGGAGCCATCGTGAGTCAGAGAGGGTTTGCTGGAAACCCATGAGGCTGTCCTGCCTTGTCCTACAGGGTCCCTGTGAGTCCCTCCAGAGCCGTGGATTTGAAAATGAGAGGCAGAAAATGGGTAAGATGGGTGCAGCCCCTTCAAAGGCAAAATGCGCAGGACCCAGCAGAGCAAGCTGCCCACCCCCCTCCATCCCAGCTCTCACAAGACACAACGTTGTCAACTCGACACTTCTTACACGTTGTTCAGGGCCACTGCCTTTAGCGTGTTCTTCCACCGGCACCCCAGCCCCTCGCCAAACTCCCCGTTACCCGCCACCAAAGCTCAATGCCCCCAAGCAGTGATCCCCCTCCCTACCTCCCTGGTGACCACTTGTAAACTTTGGTTTCTAGACACATGTGCCTCTTCTCGACTTTTCTCCCCAAAGGGGCCATGCAATGCTGTCGCTTTCTGAGGTCTGGCTGTGCGTCTGAAGTGCACAGTTGGATGCTGTTGCTGTGGGTCGCCGTCCACCAGGTCCGCGCCAACTCACAGCGACTGACGGACAACAGCGCGGAGCACCATCCATCCCGTGCGTGCCGTCCTCACAATGGCTCTTGTGTTCCAGCCTGTACTTGTCTGTCCAGCTCATGCAGGGAGGGGCTTCCTCTTTGTCACTGCCCCTCCCCCCCCCAAGCATGGCGTCCTTCTCAGGGCCTGGCTTCTCCTGGCAGCACGACCAGAGTAGGTGAGACAAGGCCTCAGGGGAGCCCTCTGTCTGTGCTTCTTTCGGCAGCCTGTGGTACGGTCGATATTCTCATTCAAATGCACCGGTTCTTCCTGGGCCCTCCTGACCCAAGGTCCAATTTCACATGCAGAGGAGGCAATGGCAAATACCACCGCCTGAGTCACACCTGCCCGAGTGCTCAAAGTAAACTCCTTGCTGTAAAACACTTCAAGGAGGGCTTGGCAATGCCTCGTCGGATCTCCCGACTGCTGCTTCCTTGAGCGCGGGTTGTGGGTCCAGGCAAGACGACATCTCTGACAACTTCCGTCTTTTCACTGCACATTGTGATCGGTCCAGTTGGGACGATTTTGGTTTTCTTTGCATTGAACTGCAATCCATACTGATGTTTACAATCCTTTATCAGCAAAGCTGTTTGCTTGTGTCTCATTCACTATGCGAAGGTGTTGGACTGTAAGGCCCATAATACACTGTGGATAACCTTGAGAAGAATGGGAGTTCCCGAACACTCCACTGTGCTCAGGAGGAACTGGTACGTGGACCAAGAGGCAGCTGTGCAAACAGAACAAGGGAGTGTTGCTGGTGTAAAATCAGGAGAAGTGTGGGTTAGAGTTCTACCCTCTCCCCATGTGAGTTAGTTAGTTTATTGTGCCAACCTTGCCAATAAACACATGTGGGATTAATTGAAGGGCGGAGGGATAAATGGCTCGGTGAGCCTCACCTTTCTAGTTCTCTGGTCTCTTGCTTTGTGATGGTCGGACCAGGGTGCAGCTGCCTTAGCCAGTTCCCAGCTTCAGCTTGCAAGGCTCACTTCCTGCAAGACATCCTCAAGGAGAAGCCACATGGACCTCCCTCGATGCAGCCCTGGGTGCTGGAGCAGCCGTGCGGAGACCCCTGCCATCGCTGAGATGCTTACACACTCACTGACTCGGCTTTCCTCCTGCAGTTGGCATCGTTGTGTTCTTTTTGTGAGATGGAGGAGAACTTTGGGGACTAGGGTTGGACATATGAGTTAATGGGTTAATGTTGGCCTTGTGGGCTTGGGCAGCACTGGGTTGGGATATTTTCTTTTAAAAAAAATCATTTTATTAGGGGCTTATACAACTCTTATCACAATCCATACACACATCAATTGTGTAAAGTGCATTTGTACATTCATTGCCCTCATCATTCTCAAAACATTTCCTCTCCACTTAAGCCCCC
>NW_022103915.1:637609-654645 GCF_000313985.2 Echinops telfairi
GAGACCCCTCTGCAAGGGGGTCTCCAGTGGCCTACTAATGGGCTTTGGGATATTTTCTTGATGCGCACTTAACCTTTCCACAAAACTCTCTCTGATACATGAGTTTCTGTGGATTTGTTTCTCTAAAGTCCCCAGACTCACACACTGTGCTTGTTCCGTCTGCTGGGCAAGAGGACGAGCCCCGCGGGTCAGGGTTGGCAGGAGGGTCATCGACAACCTGCGCTGTGCAGAGGACACCCCCTGCTCGCCGACAGCCAGCGCACTTGCTGAGGACGATGACGGCCGCAGCCTTCAGCAGGGCTCACAGGTGGACGCAGATGGCGAGGGACCTGCATCGGGAAGTGGACAGTGAAAACCCAGGTTTCAGGGCAGACGCCAGCCCGCGGCCGCTGGGAGAGCAGCCCCCAGACCCGTGACTGTCAGGAGGGGCTTGGACACGCTAGCAGACAGGTGGACGGACCCTGCTGCTCTCTGCGCTGTGGCCGGGAGAGGGTAGGCAGGTGCAGTGACAAGCCCGTGGGGCTTCCCTGGCCACCTCCATGCCTGTCCATCAGCGGTCACGTTTCCTCCAGTGCTGATGTCACCTTGGGGCCACTCAGCCCCGGAAGGAACAGAAGGCCCTTCTCCTGGGGTGTGATCGGTCCTGCAGTGGGGGTGGGGGCAGGCCCCGTCTGGGACCCAAAGCAACCAGGCCTTTCTTCCTCGTGGTCTGAGGAGGCCATCTGTGGCAGCTGTGCCTGTCTGGTGGGCAGTGGCCGACAGGGGCAGGCATGGGGCGCCGAGTTTGAGGGTAGAACACAGGCCAGGCAAGGCCACCTGGCTGTTGGTCCCTGGTCCCACTGGCTGGGCTCCGGCAGGCACAGGCCAGAGTGGGTGGGTGAGTAGCACTCACTCTCCCTGCCTCGTGGGGACCCTGGACCACCCTCGCAGGCCTCTTTCCCTCGACTTTGCCCCCTGAACCTGCATGGTGCTCACCCAGGCTGGCTGGGAAGGCAGTAGCTGGGTCCTGGGGGAGGGGCTTTCTTGCCCCCACTCCTGCAAACACAATCTGCCTGTCATTGACTCACAGGGTCCCTTCTGAGACTGTAATTCTTCCTGGGAGCAGATGGCCTCCTCTGTCCCGTAGGGTGGCTGGTGGGATTGAACCACAGACTCTTTGGCTTGCAGCCCGTGGGTAACCCACTGAGCCTTGGGGCTCCCAAGCCTGCCACTTCTTTGGTCAAAGGAAGGCACAGGTGAGGGTGTGGGGCCGATGGGCGGGGGCCCTGGGGACGCTGCGGTGGAAGCACTTGGGGGGGCCAAAAGGCAGATCAGGGGTCTGGACCCACCAGCTGCTCGTGTAGAGATGGACAGCCCCGGAAGCCCGAGAGAAGCTCTGCTCTGCCCTCCAGGGTCTCCGCTGCCCAAACGGCCTTGATGGCCATGGTTGGTTTGGTGGGGACATAAAATGACGTGGCCACTGTGGGAATCAGCCTGGTGGGTCCTTAGATGGTCAAACACAGAGTGACCATTGCTGCTGTGAGGTGTCGTCCAGCAGGCCCTGACTCATAGTGACCCCCGTTTCAACTGTGGGAAACCCACTGGCCCTGTGCCACGCTCACAAGGGAGCCACTGTTGCAGCCACTGTGGCGCTGAGCCGTCCGTCTCTGGGAGGACCTTCCGCTTTTTTATGGGACCTTCTCCTTTACCAAGCACAGGCCAACCGTGGTTCTCCAAGCACGTGCAGAAAGGCCTGCAGGGACGGAAGCAGAGACCTGACCTGTGCTCCTTGTCCCAAGACTCAACTAGCCCGCGGGTGGAACGCCCAGCGTCCGGCGGCAGGCGGTCAGTCCACACAGTGTGCTGTCTCCTCCCATGGGTGCTGCTCACAGTCATCCAAGGCGCTGACGTCCTGCTCGATGCTCCGGTCTGCATGGCGGGAAGAAGTCAAGCCCAAACCCGTTGTACTGCCCGTCAGGCGCCGTTCCCACTCCGGGCCACCCGGGAGCTCTCTGTTTGGTGGTCCGGGCCCACCTGCGTGCCACTGCGTGGGCTTGAGTCACCAGCCTCCCTGCTGATAAGACAGAGATACAAAGACAGAGACTGTGTGGTCCCACTTACGGGAACTGTCTGGAAACTCCCACACCAACCTCCCTGCCGTCAGTTGGTGCCGACTCACGGCGGCGACGCAGTAGGACAGGGTGGAACTGCCCTTGGGAGGTGCCGAGATGGTCACTCTTAATGGGAGCAGAGAGCCCCGACTTTCTCCCTGAGCTATCCAGAACAGATTCATAGAGAGAGATGGGAAGTAGTTCGTTGCTGGTTTCCGGGGGCTGGGCGGAGCGGGCGGGGGGAGAGGAACTCTGGCCTAAGGACGCTCAGAAGTCAGCTGGAGGCGGGAAGACTTGGTCAATGACAGCTGCCCAATGCCACTTAAGTCACTGGATGGCCCCAGAAACATAGTCCTCACTGGACAATTCCCGTGACGTGTGATTTGGCACAATAAAAAATTAAAGGGAGACAGTAAGGTGCCTTTTGTGAAGGTGCATTTGATCTCATTCATTCAAGCAAATGGCCTTAAACCTGAGTGTTAGCTGCTCTCTCCCAGAGCTTCCTGGATTGACCAAGCTCTGAAGAAAGCAGGGGTGGGGTGGTCGGAGACAGCAGTGAAGGTGTTGTGTTGGACTGGGGTGGCTGTAGCCCTTTGCCGGCCTATGTGAGGCTATCAGCAGGGCCCCCTGTCCCCTCTGGCCAAGCCCTGTCTGGGTCAGGGAGAGGGATGACCTCATTCCCTGGACCAGGTCTCCCTGGGTGGCTCTGAACAAGGGGTGGGGTGGGAATACACACAAATGGTGAGATTGCTGACAGCAGCAAAGGGGGGGCACTTCTGGGGGACCCCTGGCTTTCAGTCAGTGGGATCTCGGGGCTGCCTCTGGTGGCAGATCTACCGTGGCCTGCAGGGTGGGTCTTGGTCCACAGGGGCCAGTTTGGTTGCCTCCGTTGGAGGAAGTGAGGATCCTGCTGGAACCCAACCCCCCCACCGCCCCCGCCCACACTGCCCCTTGTCCTCTGACTTCAGCTTCGGAATCCACCGGAAAATCAACTTTGGGGAAATACACAGGGGCGGGCTTCAATTTAAGGAACTAGGACAAAACAAAACGCGGGTGGGAACCCCTGGAAGTAGAGGTCATCTTGAACCAGGTGGCTGGGGTGGGGGGGCCAGAAGTGCAGCTGGAGGCCAGTGAAGGTGCTTCCCGGAGGGGATTGCCCCAGACCAGCTGTTAGTGGTCAGGGGACACTGGACAGGGCCTCTACTCGGCTGGGCTGGAATGTGCTCAGACAGGTCTCGGAGCTGCCCCAGCCCCCAGGCAGGACGGCTAGGAGGCAGCCTCTGGAAGAGAAAAGTGAGGCTGCCCAGAGGCCTGGGTGAGAGAGCATTGACCGAGAGGCCTCTGGGGCCCTGAAGGCACAGCCCTGGGGTGCAGTGCCCTGGGGTACAGGCTTAGGCCTTCTCAGACCAGAATAACTGGCCCCTGACCAGTTCGGCTGCAGGTAAGGAGAGTGGGGCCGCTGGAGCCCACCACCTTCTGCAGCAGGTAAGGCCCCTGGCGCAGGACTGCATCGGAGTGTTGTTGAATTGCCTGAACAGACGGAACAAGCATTTAAAAAGAGTATTTGAAAAAAGAAGGAGGAAAGAATTAAGCATTCATTTTGACATGATAATAAGCGTATGGAGATAAAGGAAGACTTTATCAACGAGGAGCAAAGGGAACGTCATTAAAGGAGAATTTATGGGAATATTAGTCCTGATAAAGCAGGATTGCTGAAGTGGGGCGTGTGAGAGGTGAGCTCATGGTGGCCGGGCTCAGCTGAGGGCTTGTGGGCAAGTGGTCAGGGCAGATGAACACCCCCGGGGCAGCAGGAAACCATGGGAAAAAGGCCCAGGAAGCCAGGACAAGGTGAGGACAGGGGGGGGGGGGCAGGAATCCCCCAGTGGGAGGGACAGGGGGAATGGGGCAGAGGAAACTGGTGGCGGGGTGAACAGGCAGACCCACTTTGCCTCTTGCTTTCAGAAAGCATGTGGGGCGCTGAGACGGGGCTCCTGGACAAAACCTCCCAAGGAGAAGGGTGTGTGTGTGTGGGGGGAAGGGGGTTGTCTGCTGGAGACCAGAAACCGGGATTCCCCAGTGTCCGTCCCTACAGCACCCAGGCTGCCGCAGGAAAACACAGCAAGGGTTTTTAGTACCAAGAAAACCCTAAAACGGCTGCTATTAAAATACAGGGCCCAATAAAAATGTTCTCGGACCCTCAGATCCCTGGAAGTCTGTTCGGGAAACAGCCACCCGGAAA
This sequence comes from Echinops telfairi, assembly GCF_000313985.2. NCBI lineage: Eukaryota > Metazoa > Chordata > Mammalia > Afrosoricida > Tenrecidae > Echinops > Echinops telfairi. The sequence goes on from NW_022103915.1 coordinate 641,939, forward strand.
ATATGTTTGGGTGGAGGACTGACCCAGGGAGCGGCAGTGCAGCAGGAGACGGACATGGGTATAGAGGCAGGCCTGCTGCTGCCTGCCGGTAGCGTGTGAGGTTCCGGGAAAGGAGGGAGTGCATTCAGCAACACTCAGACACAAGCCCTTCCCTCGGACTCCACCGGTCACAAACTCCGAGGTTAAGGTGACCAGATGTTCACATTGGTAAAGCGGGACAAAAGCGGGACACCATTGATAAAACTCCTATCCTGGCGAAATAGCCACATGGCAGCCGAAAACTGTATACCCTTGCTTGTCGTGTATACTTTCCAAAAATCAGGACATTTTAAAAATGCTGCAGGACACGGGGAAAATTGTTAAAAACCGGGACTGTCCCGCCAAAAGCGGGACGTCTGGTCACCTTATCTAAGGGGCACATCAGCTTGGACCGGAAGAGCTCTTTATTTTCCCTGATGGTAGTCTGGACCACAGAGCCCTGGTGGGTGACGAGGCTGCTATGAGTCAGAATTGAGTGTCAGGGGAGCCAGCCCTAACAAATCATCACAGGCCTGGCAGGTGCAATTCTACGGCGATAATATGTGAAGATGACAGTAAAGCCATAGAGCATAAGAGAGAGAGGAGAGAAAGTAAAATGAAGGAGTCAGGCACATTTCATGGTAGCATGCTCACCTCAGTCCCACTTGGTGGTTCACGTGGGGACATGGAAGGTGGGTGTTTGGACTGAGCTGAAGCAGGTCAGGGCCCTGCTTCCCTGCACGTCCCCAGAGGTCAGCAGCTGCCCCGCTGGAATGAGGAGACGGGAAAACAATGCCTGGGATGCCTGACTCTTTGAGAATTGGTCAGCCTGACTGCAGGAGCCCATGAACTACATCCTGGATCATGAACCTTGCTGCTGCAGCAAGACACCCCCGCTTTCCTTTAAAAACCCTGTGCCCCATACAAAGCATGAGATTTCCCTGGGCGACTTAGCTAGACCATGGGGCTTCGCCCAGAACTCCTTCTCTCTTTCTCTCTCTCTCTCCTTACTACAATAAAGCTGTCTCTGACTTCACCGAGTCATCCTGACTGTTCTCGTCCGGTGCCTCAGTTTACCTCTCAGTGGGGATGGCAGGGGAGAGGACAGGGCCGGAGAGGGGCACGGGGACTGGAGGGGAAGGACCAGAGAGAGAGAGATTTCTAACTAAGGCTTATATGTCTTTTGGGGGCGTGTAAGTCCCCTGATTACAGGAAAAGGTTGTACTGTAGGTAATAGAGTAACAAGAGGGGGAGCGCTAAGGGTGTACACAAAATAGGAAGGGCAGGGATTGGGGGTACACATGTGACAAGATGGCAGATCCTAGATTCCGGACGGCAGCTTAGCTTCAGGAAACAATCATGATCCCATCAGCAGGACCGGACAGTAGTTAGATTGCTGTGGGTGGCTGAATGCCTGCAGGGAGAGTAGCTTGGCAGTCATTTACCATTCGTTGCAAGCAGAGTCCCGGGACTGACATATGGGGGGGAGGCGAGCTGGGGAACAGTCGTTTTGTGCCCCACAGGACTTGGTGGTGGAGAGAAAGACGTGGCTGTCCTGTCTCAGACGCCCGTCGGGGAAGTTCTGCCCTGTCCGTGGGCGTCCCTGTGAGGTGGACTGTCTGGCCAGTAGTGAGTTGTTGAGTGAGTCTCCAGAGCCGGCTGCTGTCTGGTGCAGGTGAGCCAGTTCTGACTCACGGAGACGGTGGATGGGCCGGAGGACACGTCCCCGCGGCGGCGTCCACCTCCACGTGGTTCTGATGTTTGAGCCCGTTGCTACCGTCGCTGTGTCCATTCATCTCCTGGACAGCCTTCCTCTTTTGCGCTGACCCTCTGCCAGGAGCACTGCTGCTTTCCAGGAACCGGTCCCTCGCGCTAACGACCAGGTCTCGCCCTGTTGGCTTCCGAGGAGCACTCTGGCTGTCAGAGCGACGGATGTGCTTGTCCTTCTGGCAGGCGTGGGCACACAGTAGCCTCTGCCAGCACGTCTCTCAGAGCTGCCACTCCTCGTGCCTTCCTTGTTCCTGGTCCAGCCATGGCATGCATGGGACGACGGAAAACACCGCGACTTGCGTCGGATACCCCTCAGGGTCCCCAAGGTGACATCTCTGCTTTGTAGCACTTCACAGAGGTCCTTCAGGGGCAGTGTTGCCCAGTGCAATGTGCCCTTTGATTGTGATCTTTTTGCTCCCCCCACCGTTTATCATGCTGTGGCTTGCCCGTCCAGTTGTGAAAACTTGTGACAGATACGGAGCGGGTCCACATGGCAGCGTGTCGTCTTTGGTCTCCACCAGCAGGGGCTTTAGGCGCTCTTTCCTTCCAGCCAGCACGCTGTGTCGCCTGCAGGCTGTAAACGAGCCTTCCTTCAATCCTGGTGCCGGGTTCTTCTTCACGTACTCCAGTGCTCAGACTGTGCTCGGACGGTGAAGGGCTAGGACCTTCACGCACGTCTCTCCTGACTTAAAAGCAGGCAGCATTCCCGGGTGCTGTCGGAAGGACTGCCTCGGCATCGTCTTTGTGCAGGTTCCGCATGAGCACCACGAAGGCTGCTCGAATCCCACTCTTCTCCACGCTGTCCACAGTCCGTTACGACCCACACGGCCTCGGCACAGTGCACTACGCACAAGCCAGCCTCTTCCTGGCATTCTCTGCTTTGAGCCAAGATCCATCTGACGTCCCGCGATACCCCTTGTTCCAGGTCCTCTTCGGAATAAGCCCGGACTCTGGCAGCTCCCTGTGGATGTACTGCTCTAACCACTTTTGAGTGATCTTCAGCAAGCTTTCCTTGAGTCCGACCTTCGCTGGCACGGGCACGTGGATGGGTCCTTTGCAGTCAGGTGGCCAGGCTGTCCTTTGGAGCTTCTTGGCAGAGGTGTGTGAGGGCTCCCAGCACGTGGTCTGCTTGTGGAAACGATGGCATTCTGTCACATCTTGGAGCCTCGTGTTCTGGCTGATGCCTGCAGCGCAGCTCGGACTCCTCCTTCGGCACCTCGGGTTCTCGGTCTTGAGTGTCCCCCATTGTTTCTGGCCAGTGGCTCTGTGTTTGGTCTGCCTTCTTTGCATGCTTTCTGCATTGTCCGATACGTTTGTCTATAAACCCCTCCGTATCGCAATTGGAGGACTGCACTTTTTCAGCCCAAGACGTTCTGCGCATGCTCTTCCCTTTTGGTTTTCTGAGGGCGGGTCTGCGCACGTCACAGGATGCTTTCCTTTATCGCCCCAGCAGCCTGTGCGATGCCCCGTCTGCCTCTTCGAGGCCACCCTTCCTTCGATCCGAGAGCAGGCTTTGTCTGTCTTTCCGGTGCTTTTCAGGGTCCTTGATTTCCTCGTGGGCCATGTCCTGGATGTTGTCCTTCAGCGCCTCTGGTCTTCAGTCAGCCGGTCGGTCGATACAGCAAATCAGTTCCTGAAATGGTCTCTGAATTCAGATGGGATTGACTCAAGATTGTACATTATTGGCTCACGCGGACTCCTGTTAATTTTCTTTCGCGTCAACCCGAACTTGCCCGCCAGCAGCTGATGGTCTGCTCTTGCAGTGGGCTGCGGGCCTTGTCCTGACCGCGGACAGCGAGCATCTCCAACACCCCTGATTTCCACAGACGCGCCCCCTCTGATCCCTGGGCTCTCCATTTGATGAGGTGTCTGTGTACAGCTGCTCCTTGTCTTGTTAGAAGGAGGTATTTGCTACGAACGAGTCATGGTCTTGCCAAAACGCTGTCATGTGATCGCCAGGGTTGGGTCTGTCCCAAGGGCCACGTCTCCCAATGACTGATCCCCCTTTGTCCCCAGCTTCCACGTTCTAAGGCCAGTAATCACCGGTGCACCGTGACGGCATGCTTGGTTAAGTTCAGACTGTCATTGTCGTGTCAGGTGCCATCAAGGGGCTAAGGTTAGAAATCACAGTTTCTCTCCAAACTTTCCATCACCGGTGACTAAAGCTCAGGCACGGTTCCCTAAGGAGAGACCCCTTGTGGTGGTTACATCATCTGGTGTCAATTTGGGACTTGAGAGGATTAAGAGTGAAGGGGTGGAGTCTAGTCTGTCAATCGGGTCATAGCCAATAAGGCCTCTGTGTGGGCATGGCCTTCTCCTGAGAATTCTGGAATCTCCTGTATTTCCTCCTTGGAGGCAGGAGACAGTTTCTCTCTACACTCTCTCTCAGAGGGACTTTTTACTGACAAGACACATGGAACTACACTAGTGGCCTGAGCTGAAGGAACCATGTAGAGACTGCTGCCATGTGAGAGGTGTACAGTGCCACTGGATCCAGAAGACTTTGCACCCACTGGCCTGTGATCTTCCTGCATTCGGCGTCATTGCATGTGTTTCATGAGTCTAAAGAGGGCTTTATGGGTTGGTATCAGGCACATGTGTCTATGAATTTGTTTCTCTGGTCTACTCAGACTGGTGCACCCCTCCCCCTTCCATTCCTGGTGACCACTTTGGTCTCTATACATATTGTGCCTCTTCTAGAATTGCCCCCCCTCCACCGCCCAACCCGCTGATGCGGCTGTGCTGTGTTTGTGCTTCATGCCCATTGGCTTCCCGCCCTCACCACCTCTCATGTGGCAGCTACAGTGCTTGCCTGGGGGCAGCGGGATGCTGGGTTTCCAGTACTTTCAGATGTTGCTACAATGTGGGTTGTGTGTTTGTGGCTCTGCCCGGGGTCTGATGCTCGCAGCTGGTGTGGGTTCTGACCCATGGCGACCCTACGGACAGCAGAAGGACAGCAGAAGGACGCACCGTCCAGCCTGCAGCGCGCACAGCCGTTCTTATGTCTGGCTGCGGCCACAGGGTCAGGCCTCGCCAAGGGCCGTCCTCCCTGTCGCGTCTGCCGTACCGAGCGCGTCCTTCCCCAGGGCCTGGTCTCCCCTGACAGGATGCCGGGAGCTGAGACAGACTCTCGCCGTCCTGGCTTCTAAGGAGCGTCTGGCTGGCCTTCCTCCAAGACAGAGGGTCGTCTGTGGGACGTTCACTGTTCTTCCTCGCAATCCAAGCACCTCGGTTCTTCTCGGCTCTTCCGCGTTCAGTGCCCGGTTCCCGCGTGCACGCGAGGCGGTAGACAGTGCTGTGGCTTGGTTCAGGCGCATCCCAGTTCTTGACCGTCGGTGCTCAAAGCAGGTCCTGAGCAGCAATGCTTGGGACACGTGCCTTACTTTGGACAGAAGAGCTTACGAGATTGGCTCAGGCCGTCCAGCCAAGGCTGTCGGGACCCGACGGACAGAGCCTGACTCATGGCTCTGGGTGCCCCACTACTGTCCATCTAGGACACACCCATGCAAGCCCCTCAGAGACTGCCCTCCCTGGGCTGGCTGGAGAGGGTGGAGCCACCCACTTTCCAGGGCCCAAGGCCATCTCCCCAACCAAAGCCCACGGCGACGGAGTCGATGGCCATTCGTGACCTGACAGGACACGGTAGAGCTGCCCCGGTGGGGCACAAGAGCAGACAGCCTCCCCTCCTCTGAGGAGCAGCTGGTTGGTGGTTTGGAACGACTGGCCTTGCAGTTAGCAGCCCAGCTTGGTACTCTGGGGACGCGCAGCCCTCTGCACACGGGCTGTTCAGACTTTCAGCTCCAACACAGCATCAGACCATGTCCCACTCCCCCCACTAAGGTTTCACTGGCCTTTTCCCTTTGTCTAAACGAAGCAGATAACCAAGTGTGGCTTCTCGGTCTGCTTACTCTGGGAGCTCCCCTGAAACCCATCCACCCTGGGTGCCCTGGCTGGTAATTGAAACGCCAGCATGGCAGCCACTCTGCCATCCGACAAGGGACAGGCGGGCATGGGTGCGGTGCGGGTCTTGGCGGTGCCGGGGAAGCTGTAACAGCCTGCTGAAGCCGGAGGTGGGTCCCCACTGCCCCTCCCTCGGCCACTGCCATGTCAGGGGGGCCTCTGTTCTCTCATCAGCCCTGTGCTGTGGGGAGACCTGCCTCTGTGTTGTCTGTTGACGCCGCACCCTACTGAGACCACACGGCTGAGACACCCTTAGAATTTAGAACAAAAATGTTACTGAAGGAAGAACTGTATTTGCCGAAAGGGGGCTGCAAGAGCCGTGGTGGGGTGGGGGGGGCGGGGCTGGGGTGGGCGCTGGCTTGTGGAGAAAGCAGTGGGTGGGCTTTTCATTGGGCAAAGCAAACAAAGATTACAGGTTTCAAGGAAAAGGACAGGGAAGCGAGGGGCATTTACAAGGAGTGGCCAGACTTTGAACCGTCCACCTGACAAAGGTGGCGTTTCTCAATTAGGTGGGTGCTGGGTGTTGTGGGTGATTGTAGTTTAAGTCTAATGGGCGTTGTGGCAGTGACATCATCGCTGATCAACGTGAGTGAAGGGGTGGAGTCTAGCCTGTCAATCAGGGCATAGCCAATGAGGCCGCTGCATGGGCATTGCCCTTTCCTGAGGATTCTGAGAATTCCTGTCTTCCTCCCTGGAGGTGGGGCACACTCTCTCCCTGCCAGACATTCCTGTTGACAAGCCACATGGAGCTATGCTGATGGAACTAGAGCCCTGGAGCTGGAGGAGCCATGCGGAGACCCCTGCCAGTGCCGAGATGCTTCCACCGCCACTGGATCCACAAGACTTTCCATCCACTGGCCTGTGATCTTCCTGCATTTGGTGTCATTGCATGTGTTGCGTGAGTCTAAAGAGGAATTTACAGACCAGTATCGGACATATGGGCTAATATCAGGCTTAAGGACTTGATCTGGACTGGGCTGGGATGTTTTCTTAATGTACAATTCTCTTGTATATAAAGCTCTTTCTTAGACATGTGAGTGCCTACGTACTTGTTTCCTTCATCAGCCTGGACTGACACAGGTGTCCTGGGAACAGGAAAGATAACCGCTAGGTCTAAGGTACATAGGTCCGGTCGGCTCTACCTGGGAGCGTGGGATGCAGACACTGCCCCTTTGGCTCAGAGGGCAGACAGCGAGGATGGGAGAGGCAGTTGCTTCGTCAACATCAGAAGCTGTTTTTGTGGGTGAGCCCCTGACTGTGTGACACACACTCAGCATGTTCACACCTGAGGCCTGCCTTCCCATGGGCACACACGCGTGCCAGCCCAAGTAGAACAGGTGCTATGAAAAACTCACGAGTGGAAATTACATGAGAGTGCGGAGGAAGCACAACCACAGTGTCACATTTCATTAACCCCATCAGCTCTGTTGCTGGCCTGTCTGCAGGGTCAGGCATCTTCCCGGAGGCCAGCTGTACTGCCAGCGTAGCAAGCCTCCAACGGAAGGCTAGTTCCGTGCCCAGTCAATGGAGTAGGGGCCGAGCTGACTTCAGAAGCAGCAAGCTCCTTAGAGAGAGAAGCACCCTACAAGGGGAGGTGTGAGAAGGTTTTATGGGTGGAGGAGCATCTTGTAGGGAAGGCGGGGGGCAGAGAGTGGGGGCCACCTGCTGAGCACAAAGGAAACGGGGAGGTGTTGCAGGGAGTTTAGGGGGAGGGACGTGTTTATTCAAAGATGAGGTGGAGAATTATGCCTACAGCGTGGGGGATGGTCACTGGATGTTCATGAAACTCACGCTCACCAGGGGGTTCAGAGTCATGGCTCCTGCGGAGGAGCTGGTGGTTTTGAACTGCCGACCCCGAGGTTAGAAGCCCGGCGTGTGACCGTGCAGCACGGAGCAGACGTGTAGAAGGCAGTCTTTGGCGAAGGCTCTGGGTCGGGGGCATCCCTTCCTCTGGGATGCTGCAGTCCTCGGATCCTGGCCCTTTGCCTGGTGTGCTTTGCTCTTGGGTTCGACCCGGGGCACAGGTGTCTGGTCGGCTCCGCACCTGTGTCCATCAAGCCTGCCCCCAGCTCAGTCTGCAGGGTGGGGTGGGACCAGAATGGGAACAGGAATGATGCAGGTGTGGTCGTGCCCCGAGCTCAAAGCTACCTGGGCAGAGGGTATGGCGGAGCCGTGGGGGTGGGCCTGGGAACGTGCCTCCACACCACAGACCAGGACGCATTTGGACAGAAGGGCCACCAGCCCACTCCTAAGTGGTCTCAGTGTGAAGGTGCCCATCAAGCACCCCCTTGTCTCAGCTAGAACGCAGCTCTGGGCTCTCCTGGTCACCCCAGCAGGAACGCTGAGGCCTAAGGTGGGCCTGACCCAGGCCATGGTGTCCCCATGGGCTCCTGTGCAGGTGGCAGTTGGACACTGGACAAGGAGGCCAGAGGGGAGTTGGGGCCTCTGAGCTGTGGTGCTGGAGGAGATTGTCGCAAACACACGGACTGTGTCGGAAGATGTGCGGCCAGCACGCTCCTTCGAGGCGGAGACGGGGAGACTTCATTTCAGGGGAGACCAGTCCCCGGAGAAGGACATCCGCTTGGCCAAAGGGCAGGGCAGCGGAAAGAGGCAGGCCTTCGACCAGGTGGGTGAACACAGCGGCTGCCTCAGTGGTTCGGATGTGAGGACAGAGTGAGATGGCTCAGGGCGTCCAGCCGGAGGGAACCTGGTGACGACGACCGGCAGCCACCAGAAGACCATCGCGCCATTTTAGAAGAATCACAGCCAGCATGCAAGCCAGAAGCAATGAGCAAAAGGCTTTGGTCTGTTCACTTGGGCCATGTCGTCAGGAAAAGGCTGATTGCCCGGAGGACATTGTAGCTGGGAAAGTCGAGGGTGAGAGACACCTGGGAGACCGCCTGTGAGTGTACAGACACCAGAACCCCCGCGCAGTCCTGCCCCCGAGCGGCGAGAAGGAGCAGGCCCAGCTCACTAGGCAACGCGGGGGAGCAGCTTGACCTTCAAGGAAGGAGTCTGTCAACAAACACCCACCATCTGGGCGGATGTCCGCCACGGACTTTGACATGCAATGGCCGAAGGTGGATCCCCCAGCTGTCTACCAGCTATACTTCCTCGGACTGTTCCTGAACCAGAGAGGAATGAGCCTGGTACCTGCCACAGGGTGTTGGCTGAAGTGAGTCAGAACAGAGGATGAATATTGCACAATGCCACCAACAGGGAATATCTCAAACAGGAAAAGCTCCAGCGATGGATGGGTGCAGGGGCCGGGGAGAGCGGGTGGAGAGCGTTTGATGAATGTGTCAGAAGTTTCTGGGGAAAGAAGAGGTCAGAAGGGTAAGGGTGAAGTTGCACAGCTTGGAGAGTGTAAACACTACCACCGAACGGTCGACTTACATGCGCGCGCACACACACACACACATACACACACACGCCAAGGGATGGAAGGAGACCTGGGAGAAGGAGGCAGTCTGGACCACCATATCCGGTGGCAGGCTCTTGGGACCACTGTGCAATCTCCCCCGCTGTGCTGTGCCCGAAAAGTTTTCATCATGAAGCGATGAGAGTGTGTTTGAAGAGGCCCAGGGCAGGAGACCTGGCTCTACAGGAGGGCATGGCTCTGCCAAATGGCCCCAACTGACCGTCCCTCCTTCCCTGGAGCCGCCGCAGCCCGTGGCTGGTGTGTGAGAGGCAGGCAGTGACGGGACTGACCTCCTGGGCTCTGGAAGGGGTGCATCGACCCCAGCGTCCAAACAGAGTCTCACATTTGTCCTTTGCAATAGCTTCTCTTTTGCATTTTTAGAAGTAAACGGGAGGTCCTCCTAACTCCCCAGCCAGGGTAGTAACAGATGTTATCCTCACCTGAGAGGGACAATAGATGGGGGCAGGGGCCTGGTTAAGCTCCCCCAAATCTCCTTTGCATCTTCTTCATCCTTCTTAGAGAAAACTGTCGTTTTGAACCTTTTTTGCTCTGTGAGGACTAAGGTACTCCCGACCCAAGCCGCGGTGTTCTCTGTTGCCTCCTGTGCAGGTGAGAGTCAGACAGTGAACCAGGAAGACTGGAGAGGAATGAGTCATTTGAAAGTGCCACGGCTGCTAAAGGACAAACCAGTCTGTGGAGGAAGAGTGTGGCCAGACTGCTCCTCAGACGCGAGCTTTCCTCTCGGTCCGTGGACACCTTGTCAGGAGAGACTAGTCTGGGGAAGGCCGCCATGCTCGGGAACGTGGAGGGCAGTGAAGATGGGCCTCAGGGAGATGGACGGATGCTGTGACTGCATCCCAGGCCCAGGCACGACTGGGAGGACGGCACAGGGCCGGAACCGACGGGACGCCTCACATCACGACCTCACTATTGGTACTGCCCCCTCCTTGCCCTACTGTTGGGCTAAAGGGTGAGTGGGGGCCCTCATGTCCAGGGCCCCACCACGCCAAGGCATGCTATTGTTACTGGTATTTTAGTGCTCACGAAAGCATTTCCCATTCAATTTTTTTGGGTGATGAAATAGAAAAGTTCATAGAGAAATACCACGAGCTTTCCACTCGATTTCCTCCTGAGCTTTTGAAAGGCCCTTGTAGCTGTGACAGACGCTTCCTCTCTGAGCAGTCGGCCACCACACTGGGTGACATCACCACTCTATCTGTTTAGAAATGTCCATCGCTCGCCACAGAAAGTCCATGTCCCTTCAGCAGCACGCCCCTCTCCCCTGCCCCACACCATGACCCCCAGCCTCCATTAATGGATTGGATTGTGTCTCCCCAAAGGGGTGTGAACTCTGACCCCAATACCTGTGCTTCAGCAGCAAGGTGAGGCTGACTTCTGGACCACAGAGCGGGAGCCAGACCACAAGGGCGCGTCCACCCTGAACTGTGCCGGTTCCCCTGGTGGCCGTGGGGTCCACCTGGGACCCGGCTGTCTTTGCTATGCGAATGGGGTAGCAGCAGGGGAGGGACATACTCTGGAACAGGAAAGAGGGATGGGGAGGCAGACGCCACCCCACAGTGGGGGGACAGCTGGGGAGGACCAAGAGGCTTGCTTCCCTGGTTCCCCGGGGCATTCCCTAAGCTGTGAGAAAATGTGTTTCTGTGTGCGAAGGCCACCCCCTTGTGGCGTTCCTGCCACAGCGGTACACAGATGGAGACATCTCTGTGTTTTTTCCAGGCTGCCCGGTAGGGGACAGGCAGTGACTGACCTCTCCTGTCTGGCTTTCGCCACTGATGTCCATCCTGAGGTCCAGCCACATGGTCGAGAGTGTCCTCAGGTGTGACTTATCTTCACCTCCCGGAGTGGCCGCTCTGGGCTCAGTCAGGGAGTCCAGCCTCTGATGTGCCTCTTCTTCTCCCTTAACTTGACACACGGCCACGGTCCCTCGCCTCTAGAGAGGGGCTGCCACTGATTGTGGGGGCCTGGTGGTTCCTGCCTGTTTGACCTTTGGAAACCCCAAGATGGGCGGCCACCGCCCAGAGGAAGAAGCAGATCCCCCACCCCACCCCGTGTTAGGCTGGGTGTCTAGAGAAAGAAACCCGTGACACCCATCTGGGTCTAAGAAAGCACTTTCGATCAAGAAGTATTTCTCTATTTTTAATTTCAAGAAGTATCTATACACAAAGAAGGCTTCCCAATCACATCACTGTGAAGGAGGGGGAGTGTGGAGTGGAGACCCAAAGCCCATCTGTAGACAACTGGACACCCCCTTACAGAAGGGTCGCGGGGAGCAGATGAGCCAGTCAGGGCGCAGGGTAGCAATGATGAAACATACAACTTTCCTCTGGTTCCTAAATGCTTGCCCCCCCGCCCCCCATGATCCCAATTCTACTTTACAAATCTGCTAGACCAGAGGATGTACACCGGTACAGAAAAGAGCTGGAAACACAGGGAACCCAGGACAGATAAACCCCTCAGGACCAATATTGAGAGTAGTGATACCAGGAGGGTAAGGGTAAGGTGGGGGATAAAGGGAGAACCGATCACAGTGATCTACAGATAACCCCTTCCCTGGGGGACAGGCGACAGAAAAGTGGGTGAAGGGAGACATCAGTTAGTGTAAGATAGCGGTTTTCAACCTGTGGGCTGTGACCCCTTTTGGGGTCAAACGACCTTTTCACAGGGGTTGGCCGATTCATAGCAGTAGCAAAATTACAGGTATGAATTAGTAACAAAAATAATTTTATGGTTGGGGGTCACCACAGCATGAGGAACTGTATTATAGGGTCGCGGCATTAGGAAGGTTGAGAACCACTGGTGTAAGACATGGAAAAATAATAATTTATAAATTATCAAGGGTTCATGAGGGAGGGAGGGGGCAAAAAGGAGAAGCTGATGCCAAGGGCTCAAGTACAAAATGTTTTGAGAATGATGATGGCAACAAATGTACAAATGTGCTGGACACAACGGATGATGTATGGATTGTGATAAGAGTTGTATGAGCCCCCAATAAAATGATTAAAATGAAAAGAGAGAAGAATGATTCCTGGGGGATAGGTGGAGGAATTGGGGATAAAGCAGAGCTGATGTCAAGGAATTCAAGAAGGAAGAAAGTGTTTAGAAACGGATTATAGTACCATACTGATCGATGTGATTCCACGATGGAATGGCACGGTATCTGTATTACCTCGCAACAAAATGGTCTTGGAAAGATAAACAAGAGAAGGCGTCCGGGCCTTGAGTTCCATACTAGTCCCTCGGTCCCTCCTGAGCCTCACGGAGCTACACGCAGTGATGCAGCCTGGGGAGATCACAGGTGGTGGGTGCAGAGTCCCCGAGATCCAAGGTGGGTGGGAACATGGTAGGGTGCCAGCAGCCCCCACCCTCAGCCCACATGGACCACCTTAGGGGGCAGGCAGAGCGCCCAGTGAAGTCCCAGCGGGAGGAGGGAGGAGTGACAGAGAGAGATGGCACCTGTTCATCTTGCTCTCAGACCCTGGCCCTGGCCCTGGCCCCGGCCTCCTCCACTGCTCTGGGC
>NW_022103915.1:654939-665341 GCF_000313985.2 Echinops telfairi
CCCCCCCCGCAGCGCAGCCCGGTGGTCCCGGCTCTAACCTGAGCGGGGTGGGGGTCACGCTGCTGCCTGCAGACCCGAGGGTTTCCCAGGGGAGGGCTCAGCCAGGGAGCTGGAAGAGGAGGGCGGGCGTGGACGCCCTTTCCCCCGGGGGTCACCGCCCCCCCTCCAGGTGAGGCTCTTTCCTGAGGCCCCCCGCCCCTCCTTCGGTGGGGGACAGACCCCAACTCTCCGGGGGGTGGAGGGGCGAGGTGAATAATAGATGATGGGCAAACACGCTTTCCGGGAGGGAGCAAGCGAGCGAGCAAGCGTCCTTGTTAATATTTATTAAACCCACAGTCAATCCCTCATAAATATTAATTCTCAATTAAACATTTATATGAAGAAGATTGGTTCTGCCCCCTCAAAGAACCGTTTGAAGTGTGTCTGCTGGGGGTGGGGCGGCGGGCAGTGCGTGTCCCCTGTGGGCTGTGGCCTCGGCACTGTTGGGATGCCTGTGCTGAGCCCACGGACCTCTGGCTTCGGAATGGCCTCCTGGAGCAGGTCCCCTCTCCGTCCGGCCTGGTGAGGGAGCTGGCTTGGGGTAGTGGGCTTCATGACGGTGCCCGTCCCTGGGCACTTTGTGGTGCTGTCTTTACCCCCAGTGTGAACACCCTTCAGTGGGTTGGGCTCCTGTACAGAGCAGGAGGCTTGTACAGCCTGGGGAGCAGTATACAAACCGGGGGATTATACCAAGTGGGGGATGGTATAATGGGGGGCATTGTACCAAGTGGGGGATGGTATAATAGGGGGCATTGTACCAAGTGGGGGGCTCTGCACAGAGCTCCACACTTCCCGTCCTCAACACCCTTTCTGTGGCTCCTGCTTGTCCCTCTGTGGCTTTGTAGTTTCTGGCGTGAAGTGAGCCCCTGTCTGATTCCTGGGACGCCCCCTGGTCCCTTCTCTCCTCTGTGGGCCCCAAGTGGCCCCCTCGCCCGCCCCGGCCAAGAGTCATTCTCTCCTCTCTAGGAGCCAACGAGTTATTTGAGCGGTGGTGGTGGTGGTGGTGTGTGTGTGTGTGTGTGTTCATACGCATGCCCATGCACTGCAGTCAACTGCACCTGTGGACACGGGCCCCATGGTCACACGGAGACTCCGCAGTCAGCACCCAGGGCCCCTCTGGAGAAAACCCACGGGTGTCAAGTCAAGTCCGACACCCAGGAATCCTGGAGGGCAGAGTAGAACTGCTCCTTAGCGTTTCAAGGACGGACTGTAAATCTTTGCAGGAGCGGACAGCCTCATTTTCATGCTGTGGAACAGCTGGTGGGCCTGAACTGCCTACCTTGTGATTAGTAGGCCAACACGTAACCTGCAGCGCCACCAGGGTTCCTGCCTGCTGCTGTAAGAGCTCACTGCCATCGTGTCCACTCCGCCGGCTCACAGTGGCCCTGAGGACAGAGCAGAACTGCCCTATGGGCTTCCAGGACGGTGGCATATAACCCTGTAAGAGAGAGACAGAGTGCGTGGGAGGAAGGGGTGGGGTGGAGGGGTGGGGGAGAGAGAGAGAGGCATCTTCTTGCTGGAGTCTTCTGAGGGAGTCAGTGAGGCCCTGCCAGCGCCCTACCCCTGGCACCCACCCTGTGTGGTCTGTGCTGCACCCCACCCCCCTTGTATGGCCCCCAGTGCACAGTAGCAGTGAGCAAACCCATGACCTGAGGTAGGAGAGTGGCTGTGTTGGGGGTCTTGGCGCTGGGTCTGCGGGTCACCCTGCCCAGCGGGCCCTGGGGACTGCTTACAGCCGTGATTTGTCACCTGGCGGTGGATGGATGGTCCCCATTACAGGCGTTTAATCAGGGCCACCCCCAGGAGCTGCCTGGCAGCTGTCAGAGAAGCTGAGCCTTTCTCCATCTGATGGCGCCACTGTACGGTCACCGAGGGCCATCGTGCTCTGTCCCCTGGATAGTAGGTGAGCTGCGGATGCTCTGCCGGGTCCAGCTCAGTACCACTGATGGACCGTGGCGGCTGCATGGGACGACCACTGGCTGGAACTGAGTCCAGGCCTCCTGCTTGGAAGGCAAGGCTGCTGCTACCTGGCCCCTTGGCCCTGGTGCTTAATGAGTCATGGCCATAGGGTTCACTGGCCCTGGTGGTTCACGTGGACCCTGGATGTCCAGTCGCTGTGGCCCCTGGTGTCCTCATGCGTCAGAGGGCACTGCCTGGCCCAGGGCCTTTCTGAGGCAGCTTACTTCTGGGCCTGTCGGGCTCGGACCATCCACACCTGGCCTAGCCTCCGGTGCTCAAGCATTTGCCCTCTCGGGCCGCTGGGTGTGAGTGCACACAGGGGTTCGCTCTGCCCCGCTCTGCACCTCCGCTCACGCACGGCTGTGTGCACAGTGTGCTTTGGACAACGGGTCCTGTCACCACACCCTTCATCGTTCATCCGCGTCTTGGTTCAGAGATGGCAGGCAAACATACTCTCCTGCATTTCGTATCTCACCGCTGAGGTCCGATGCGCTCAGAGTGCGAACTAGGCGTCTGACATAATCTTTCACTTGCAAAGCCACTTTCCCTGAAGCCACGTGTTCAGCAGAGCAGCTTTCTCTGGCCGGGGTTGCTGGGAGGCAGCCGCTGGCTGTGGGTCACGGTTTACATTTAGGCTAGTGAACGTTCAATCGAATTTAGAACTCAGTTTCTCAGTTGGGCCAGCCACGTTTCTAGGGCTCAGTGGTCACAGGCAACAGAGAAATTGGTTCTAAAAATTAATAGGGATCCGACAGATGTGGACGACATAATTAAGCTGCTTAATCAAGTGGACGCAAGTGGGCAACAGTCGACTGGAGAGGGACCTTTGTCTTCAGCTCCAATGTGACACTCGCACACACTGGCCGCAGTGCCAGCACGGGCAGACATGGGCACCTAGAGCTGACCCTCCTTTCTTGACCAACTGCTGGAAAACCAGAAACCAAAGCCGAAGCCCAGGCTCTTGCATTTGACCATAGAAGACACTTCCCGAGTGTCTTCTGGCTAATTCGCAGAGGCACTCATGATGGGAATTAGAACATGCTTGTTGTTGCTGCCAGGGGCCATGCAGTTGGCTCCCGCGACAGCCACCACAGACAGCGGGACGGGACGAGACGCAGCCCCGTCCCGCGCCGTCCTCACAACAGTTGGTGCGCTCAAGCCCATTGATGCAGTCCGGGGATCAGTCCATCCCCTTGAGGACTTCCTCGTTTCCACTGCCCCTCTCCTTTCCCGAGCACGATGTCCTCCTCTAGGGACTGGCCTCTCCTGACAACATGGCCAAAGCACGTGAGAGGACCTCTCACCGTCCTTGCCTGTAAGGAGCCCTCTGGCTGGACTTCTTCCAAGACGGATGGGTTTGTCCTTTTGGCAGTCCGTGGTACTTTCGATAATCTTTCTCCGGCACCACAGTTCAAGCACATTGATTCTGCTTAGGCCTACCTTATCCAACTCCTGACTTCCCTGCGTGTGGGGCAGCGCAGGCACCATGGCCTGGGCCGGCGAACCTGCTTCTCCAGGCTTCTCTGTCTCTTGAGTTGGCTTCTTAACTCACGGGCTGATTCTGTGACATCGCATGGACTTTCAGGCTATGCATCGGCCTTCAGATGTTGCTGTGGCTGCACCTCATTCAATTAGGTTGCTTCCCTATATTTCTCAAGGAGCCCTGGTGGCGCAGTGAGTTAAACCTCAGGCTACTAACAGAAAGGTTGGTAGTTCAAATCTACCAGCCACTCTGCAGGAAAAAGGTTTTTGCTCTCATAGAGATGTAAAGTCTCAGATGCTAACGAGCAGCTACCTCCGACCTGTGTGAGTGGGACGTGATGCGATGGCAGTGGGTAATCTCTGTGGGAGCAGAGCACTAGGCCTTTTGTCTCTGGGTGGGTCCTAATTGCTGGCCTTTGTGCCTCTCTACCCCTCCCCACCCCTCCGCCCAGCAAGCCTTTTGTTCTCCTAACTTTGTCTCCTGCCTGCTTCCCCAGACCGGGCGATAGACATCACTCCTTTGCATCCACCCAATATGTCTTGTTCTGAGGATTATGTGCCAAAGCCTGATGTTCCTGTAACCCCCGTGCCCCATGCCCTCGCTCTGCTCAGCGGGAGGCTGTGGTCTCCGCGGCAGTGCTTTCACCTGTCTTGTAAGTGGTGTCCTTTAGTACTAAGAGGTCCTTTCTTGGCATGTGGAATGCTGTTTGGCTTCGGTTCTGGTTTGCCTTACGTCAGCATACCTACCTGTGCTCGGCCGGGTTGACGAGAGAAACAAGCCCAGTGACACTCAGATAGGTGTATTAAAGAGCTTTCTAGCAAGAAGTCATGGTATATCAGGAAAACACCCCAGCCAGGCCCAACTCAAGTCCACAAGTCTGATACTAGTCCGTAAATACCTTTGCAGACTCACTCAACCGCATGTAACGATGCAGATGCAGGAAGGCCACCGGCTGGTGGGTGAGAAGTCTTGTGGATCCAATGGCAGTGGAAGCATCCCGGGGCTCACACAGGGTTCAGCCTGGCCCCAGAAGCTCTCTAAGGGACTCAACAGGAAGGTGAAGGTAGAGAGAGAGAGAGGCCAGACTCCAGCAAGCCATTTATCTGTCACCCTCCAATCGTTCTGTGACCTGCTTGACAGGCCAAGCTCTGCTCACATGTTCCTGCGGGGGCAATGCTGGCACAAAACACCTGACTGTCACAGACCCTTTCTTAGGCGCCCGGCAGCACTGTCCAGTTGAGAGGCTGGGGTCAAAGCCAGTAGTGCCTCTGAGAGAGATAGAGGAGGCTGTGTGCTCCTGGAAAGGCCGATGGTCTCAGAAATCTATGCAGGGCTGAATTAGACTTGATAGCAGGGGTTGGGGTTTGGGTCACCCCTTTCCTAAGGACCTTGGTGGCAATGCTTACGCACTTGGAGGCTAATTGAAAAACTTGGCAGACTCCCTCCATGGGCAATGCCTGATCCTGTTACTTAGAAGGTCACTATGAGTCAGACCCACATCGATGGCCACCGTCCATGGCGGCCCTTTCCCCGGTCCCTTCCAGCTGCCCGTGTGCAGCTGTTAGGGCCACCAGTTTGAGCCTCAGGATCACTTTATCTCCACAAGTGTCATATGCAGCCTGGAATTACTCTGTGTGTGTGTGTGTGTGTTGAGGTGGTGGGGAAGGACTGTCAGTCTTTAGCAGTGGCTTTGTTTTGGTTGTCCAGGGCCGTCCAGTCATTTCCGACTCAGAGTGACCCACGTACAAGTGAACGAAAGAAAGAAACACTGCCTGGTCCTGCATCGTCCTCACAACTGTGCTGAGCCTGAGCCATCGCTGCAGCCACCGTGCCCATCCCTCCCCTTCAGGGTCTTCCGGTTGACGAGAGAAACAAACCCAGACCCTCATCTATGTGTAAGAAAGAGCTTTCTGTCAAGCAGTAATTATGTATCAGGAAAACACCCCAGCCCAGACCACATCAAGTCCATACGTCTGATATTAGCCCGTAAGTTCAATACTTGTCCATAAATTTTTATTCAGACTCACACAGCACATGCAATGACGCAAAATGCTGGAAGATCAGTGGCCTGTGGATGCAAAGTCTTGTGGACCCAGTGGCAGTGGCAGCATCTCCAGGGCTCTCGAAGGTCTCAGCACGGCTCCACGTGGCTTGTCAATAGGAAGGTGAAAGGAGAGAGGTGGGGGTAGCCTCCTGTGAGTCATTTATCTTGGTCATTCTCCGATCAAGCTGGGACCTGATTGACAGGCTAAGCTCCACCCACCTGTTCCTACAGAAGCAATATTGGCCCAACCCCCCACTAACTATCACAGCGACACTCCCCGAGCTTATTCTTGTTTCTTTCCTTCCGTTTGAGAGTCCGTTGTTTCTACCTTGTTGCAGGACACAGTCTGACCCAATCCTTGCCAATGTGGCCTCTTTCACCCCCAAGTTTCCCCAGACATATTGTGAGTAACATTCATCTTCTGGTATTTTCTGAATCCAGCGTCCACGGTTCAAAATACCCTGGGTTTTTGCATGTTTGGGGCTGTTTCTGAGACTTGGTGGCATCTTGGCATGATATTGATATGTCTTGAGTGTTTTCTCTAACGTACGCATGGGACTTCTGTACTAGATATCAATGACTTATTGGAAGACCACCGGGCAGAGCCCTCACAATCACTGTCGAAGAAGCGGGGTCAATAATACAGGAAAGCCATGAGGTGAGGGTGTTTACCACAGGAGGCTCAAGAACTGGGCAGCACCAACCCCACATGTGGAAAGTGATTCCTCTAAGTACCGAGTACCGGCCTTTCATTGATGAGCCAGGAAGTGACCGTTTTCCCTGCTCCGTTCCTACAATTTCCTGTAGAAGGGATTTTTGAGAAGCCTTGTGCCAGGTGTTGGGGACTGATTGTGTTCCCCCAAATGTGAGTCAGGGTCCTAACCTCTGTACCCGTGGAAAGGAGCTGTGGCTGATCTGTCAGGCAAGTGCTGGACTGCTGACCACAAGGCTGGTGGTTCTAACCCGCCAGCTGCTTTGCAGGAGGACGATGAGGCTGTCTGCCACGCTGCCGTCCAACTCCACTCGGACTCGTCCTGAGCTGTCTAAGGTGAATGAGGCTGAGGCAGGAGCAGAGGCATCGTCTTATACGCAGGGCTGGCTTTACCAGCTCCACTTATGCCTGTGTCGGACCTTCCCGGGTGCTTACTCCCACCGCGCTCCCTCTGGCTCTCCTCACCCCCAAAAGCTAAGAAGAGGAGCCGTGCAAGGAAGGAAGAAGGGGAAAGAGTGGGTTGAGACCAGAAAAGAAGTGGAAGAAATAGACAAAGTGGTTCGCAAAATCGCCAGCCTCGATAGAGGAGGCGTGGGAGACTGTCAGCCAGATAGCAGAACCCCACTCTTCTCACTTCTTCCTTCTCTGCACCTTCCTCTTCTTAGCTTTGGCCTGAAAATGCATTTCACATCTCAACGTTTCAGTGAGTGCATTGAACTCCGTTTAAAGAGCTGCCCCACCCCTTCCCTGTTATTGCCCTTCCTCCTTTGAGCCTTCCTGTCTGTCCTGCCCCTGGGCAGGGAAAGGGGGTTTTATCAGCCTCGGTCTGCCGATGCTCACTCTCTGATAGGTGACCTGATTTTGAATAAGTGAACGTAATTTTCTTTCCTGTGGTTTTGGGGTTGCTTGCAAGATCGCTGGTCCAGAGGTGGCCCCTTGTACAGCGGGGCAGAGTCTGGTGTAGACCCTCCACTGTGTTCTGGTTCCTTCTTGCCGCCCAGGCCCCAGGATCCGCCCCTCACCCACTCACTAGCGTCCCATGAAGAGCGGGCGCAGCCCCGCTGCCCCGTGCCGCTCTCCCCCAGAGATGCCACTTCACACGGTGAGTGAGTACTGTCCGTCTCGGCTCCGATTTACGAGCACTCTCATTCAGGACTTTCACCCTGAAGGACCGTGCTCTCTTTCTGACGAGTTCCCAGCACCACACACCTGCCACCGGCCCTCTCTCTGGTCCCAGCCCCTCCCAGACCCGCCTTGCTCACTAAAAAACGTGGGGGAGCGCGCATGCCAGGCTCTTTTCCCTCTGGCTCGCTCTCTTTCCGTTTGTTTGGTTCTGAAGTTGGGGCATCCCTGCCCTCTGGTTGGTGCTTGGTGCTGATTTGGGGGGCAAGGGCGGGGGTGCACAGAGGAATGCAGACCCAAGCAGCTGCACTGCCCGTGGCTGGGAGCCTTCCTGGGACCACTTCAGGCCCAGTTCTGCACAGTGAGCGGCTGCGGCTTTCTTTCCTTAAGGGTTCCTCTGAGCGCCCTCCTGCTGGCTGGCTGACACGTCCCTTGTTGGTTTTCAGGAAGTCTTTGATTAGCAGAGAAGTCAGGACACGACTTGAAGGTGCGGTTCCTGCAGTGTCCAGATTGTCATTTGTTGATGGACCGCGGTGTGGGCTGGGAGGGCAGGCATCTGCATGGGCAGAGAAATAGGGCTTTCCAGTGAGGAAGGCAGGCCTTGGGCTCGCTTCCTGAGGGGCTGCGAATGGAGGGGAGGCGGCTACAGGGGCAGGGAGGGAAGCAAGTGAGTGTGAGTGTGGGGGCTTCTGCTGCCTGCACCCGCCAGCTCCCAGAGATGAAAGGGGCGTGTGTGTGTGTGTGTGTGACAAATGTGCATGTGTAGTGTGTGCAGCTTTGCAGAGTGTGAGGCAATTTGCATAAATATTGTTTGCAAAAAGCAATTAGCGGCTCATTTACATGCAGGGAAGTAGCAATTTGCACGTTCTCAGGAACCATTTCTTTGCCCGTACACACGTTCGAGGACTTGCAATTGGTCTTCCAGCAGAGAGGCATCGAGGCCAGTACTTTATTTTTGGTTCCTCTCTTGGGTTCTTGAGCTAAAAAAACCCTTTTCTTTGAATAAAGGCAGTTCTCCAAGCTCACCACCCTCAGCCCTCCCGCCTCACCCCAGAGAGCCAGATATTCTCGAGTTGGGGAGCACTCTCGCACCTCTTCTTTTGGCTCAGAGTTCTGAGGAGCAGTGGGTGGGGGTCTCTGGGCCCTGGAGGGAGGGAGCACCCTGTTAACCCGGGTGAGGCATGCCCATGACACACAGAAGGCTGGCAACATCCTCACAGCACGGGGATGGCCGGGTGGCTTCTTCATACCTCTCAGAATTCACACACCCGCATCTCCCTCGGCTGAGCACACACCCTGTGCTCACGACTTCCATACAAGCCCCGCGGCCTCGCTCCAAGCCTGTGCCAACGGTGCCCTGGCTTCTTGGCAACCAGTGCCGGTGTGTGAGGGAGGTGTCCCTGCGAGGCTGGGATGGTGTCTGAATCCTCAGCCTGGGGCAGATGGTTGACAGACTGGAAGCCACCAAGTGTTCTTGAATGGAAAGTGAATGAATGAAACATCCAGGAGACAGCGGACTCTGCTGTCGTCTCCGCGTTTGCAGGAATGTGTGGGGCTCTCTCCTGTGCATGGACCATGTGCGATGCTGACAGGATGTTCACACTCGAGCCAGAAGGCGCCTTACGAGACAGCCAGCCTTGTGTCTCGCCCCAGTGTCTGCAGCGGGACCTGCACAGGGCTCCTGTGCAGTAAGCATGCGTCGGCTTTCTCGGGATCATGGTCGCGGTTCAGGCAGAAGGAAAGGATGGTGGCAACTCCCGTTGGCTCCTGAGGGGCCTTCCCTTCCTCCCGCAGCCCATACTAGGCTGGCACGACTCACTGCTCTCTGGAGTTTCATTCCCAGCCTCCGCTCAGTACAGGTGTGCGTCTCTCCACGTGATTGTTTAAAGAGCCTTTGTTTGACCGTGGAATTCACCTGTCTGCTACCTATCCATCCTAGGACCAGACTCTTTGCTTGATAATTGGACTCATTTATCTAGCACCCACGATCTATCCACCCATTGGTGCACCTATCACCGCACATATCCACCCATCCATCCATCCGTGCCCAGACCTGTGTGCACGTATCCATTCCATCTGTCCACCCCGTGTGTCCTGCATTTCCTCCCACCATCTGTCCACCCTGCAGATGGTGTCTCAGGACCTTGAAGACGATGAAGCTGAGAACTCTCCTAGAGATGTGCAGTGGGAAGGCCACGGCGGGGGTGGGAGGGGTGCAGAGAAGACTCACCAGAGGTAGCAGGGCTTTCAGGGGCGCTCGCCTTGCCTGAAGCTGTTGACAAGTCGGGGGATGCACACAGTGTCTGGTTCAAGATGGGGATCTGAGTGTCAGTGGAGGCACCCTTGGAGACTACACCCATGGGAATACACCGTGGGCCTAGAAACTGTGTGGAACCCCAGGATCCCACAGAGAACTCCAGGCCTGGGACCGAGCACTGAGCCCACTCCCCGCAACGTGATTTGGCTTTCCCAGGATTCCTCTCAGCTCCAGAACGTAAGCCAGCAATGAACTTGATGACTCACTTCAGCAAAGTCCCACGAGCCCCTTCGTCTGGGCAAACACTCTGCTCCTTGGCGAACAGTGCTCCTCTCAGAACGGCCCCTTCCTCGCTCGGGGAAGACCTTGCCCCCCAGCTTCTCCTCAAGGCCCTCCCACCTTGTGAGGCCACTCATCTCAGCCACGATGCCCTGAGCCAGCTCCCATCCTTTCTCCGAGGCACCCTGGTGGCGTCGTGGACGTGCATGGGCTGCAATCTGCAAGGTCAGTGGGTGGAAACCACCGGGCAGCTCCGTGGGAGAAAGACATGTCTTTCTGAGCTCGTCAAGAGTTACAGTCTCAGGAACACACAGGGGGCAGTTGCACCCTGCCCTGTAGGGGCACAGTGAGTTGGCATTGACTGGACTCCATTGGTTTCAAGTTTGAATCAGTTCTTTGTGTTGAGAAAGCCCAAACCACCCACCCATCCATCCATCCATCCATCCATCCATCCATCCATCCATCCATCCATCCATCCACCTATCCATCCATCCATCCATCCATCCA
>NW_022103915.1:665461-669372 GCF_000313985.2 Echinops telfairi
CCATCCATCCATCCATCCATCCATCCATCCATCCACCCATCCACGCACTCACCCATCTACCCATCCATCCATCCATCCATCCATCCATCCATCCATCCATCCATCCATCCATCCATCCAACCAGACAGCCAACCAACCAACCAACCAAACTCGCTGCCGTGGAGTTACCACTGCTTCCCAGCGACCCGGCAGCACAGGGTAGACCTGCCCCCATGGGCTTCTGAAGCGGTAACTCTTTATGGGAGCAGAAAGCCTGCATTGAGAGGGTCCCCTGAAAACCACTTGATCTTCCCCATCCCTCTCCGAGTCACCACTGCCGCTTTGTTAGGAGCCGTCCTCCGTTCTGGTCACTGGGTCCTCTGGTCCTGGGGGACGTCCGCAGTCAACAGGGACCAAAGGGACAGCCCTTCAGGGGGATGGGGAGTGAGAGTCCGGGGAGCTGACAGAGGAGCCTGGCTGTCGGTGTGAACGGAGAGAGAGAGAGAGCGCCTCCCACTGGATGGGAGGAGTGGGAGCCAGCAAATAGCTGATCAGTTGTGTCCTGGTGGGAAACGGCGGAGTCAACACATTCCCAATCATCCCCTCCTCCTCCTTAAATCAGCCGAGAAGGCGCTGGTAGATCCCCTCAGCCACCGGATCTTGGCTCAAGGAGAGGGATCGTGTCCTGGTCCAGTGGTCACTGACAGGAAGGTGCAGCAGCCAGGCCCTGAAGCGGCCGTTGCTTGCTGGCCGCCTGACACAGCAAGCTGCAGCATGACTTGTCCTGGCCATCCTGTGACCCGCCAGGTTCTCATGGACTGGTTTTGGAGGTAGATCAGCAGACCTTTCTTCAGCTCAGCACCAGCCTGTGCCGGCCTCCGCTGACCGGTGCCTGTGGCCCCTCTGGGGGAGCACTGACTGGGTCCACATGTGGATCTCTGGCGTGGCAGGAGAGCATCCTACCAGGAACCCACCAATGTCCTCTTCTGCTCAGAAGACCCCACAGCAAATAACTGCTCCACCCCCAGATGCGGACGACTCTCATTGAGCGCAAAGTCTCGGCCAAAGCTGGAGCCTCCCCAGCAAAAGGCAACACACAGTCGTGACCCCGACTTCTGAGGAAAGCCCTTGGCCCGAAAGAGATGGGAAACCCAACAAGAGGAGGGAAGCAGGTGTGGTGGGGTCCCCCGAGCAGGGCACGCGGCCCTCGCTGATGGCCTAGCAATGAAACAGGCAGGAGAACCACGCGGGGTCTTGGGAGGTCGGACAGAACTGAAAGCACAGCCAGGCGGCCTGTTCGGATGGTCTGGTGCCGTGGCAGCTGGAAGGCCACGCCGAGGAGCGCCACCGGACGCAGCAGAGCCAAAGTTCGGCGAAGGCCAGATGAGGAGCCCCGACCTCTGACCTCTGTGTGAGAGCATCCCGGGACGAGGCAGCTGGTGATGGGGATTTTCCAGAACCGGGAGACACAGAACCTCCAATTCTTGCCACACGGAAGCATCGAAGAGACACCGAGCACCCTGAAGGCTGGCGGAGAGGTGGCGGGAGAGCGTCCTCGGACCCTGGAGCAAAGACATCCCTCTCCCACAGCCCACCGGCTCTGAGGCCGCTGGCCAGCCGGCGCTGAGAAGCAAGCAGAGCAGCCGGCCGCCAGTGGCTGTGGGCCTGGCTGTCCCTCACCCGGCACCCTGCGACCTGCTCTATACGGGTGATCCACTGGGTCAGCCGTCGCCTGTTCCCACTGAGAACATCCGGGACCCGAAGGATAAGCGAGTGTCGGGTTCGAGCAGGTGTGCATTGTGGGGGGAAAGAGTTGCTTGTTGTTGCGAGGGCGCTGAGTCTGTTCCAAGCCAGAGCCGCCCTGTCCACGTGCAACAGGACAAAACGTGGCCCGGCCCCGCGCCACCCTCAATACCGTGCCCACGTTTGAGCCCACGGTGCGGCTGGGCTGAGGCACCACGTGGAAGGCCCTTTCATTTTCGCCGCCCCTCCAGATGGGATTCTGGGTGGGAAGGGTGAGGCAGACGTGGGCGGTGGAGACAAGTGAATCAGGAAGGCGGTGTCCTCTTTGGAAAGCGTCCAGACACGACTGCTTCTAGGCACCGTTGGAGAACAAGCTTACATACATCTACGTACCTTCTAGATCTACAAGGGGTCACGAGGAGATTGGGAGTAGAATTTAAATATTTCCAGACCAGCAAAGAAAATGAAAAATTAAGTAGAATAAATATTTTCTCTGAAATAAGGTGACAATGGGGAAAAGCAAAAGAATAAAATACAAGACAAGATTTTATTTAATTTTACCAGAACCATAATCCATGTGTTAAATACACACACGAAGAGACAGAGGTTCTCATGTTGAATAGAAGCAAATCACAAATTCTAGAGAAACAAACCCAGAGACTCTCAGGTGGGTGCAAGAGAGAGCTTTCTATCCACGGGTAGTTGTCTACTGAGAACACCTCGCAGCCCGGTCCATAATAAGTCCAATATTAGCCCAGATGTCGGATACTCATCCACAAGTCCTCTGACTCACACAGCACATGCAATGATGCCAACTGCAGGAGGATCACTGGCCGGTGGGTGGAAAGACCCATGGACCCAATGGTGGGGGAGGCATTGCCAGGGCGCTGGCTGCCATCAGCGAGGCTCCACGTGGCTTGTCAGTGGGCATGTGAGGCAGAGAGAGCGTGTCCCGCCTCCAGGGAGGAAGAGAGGAAAACTCCCAGACCCCTCATGAGAAGCCCAAGCCCACAAGGAGGCATCATCAGGCTGTGACGGACTGACAGGCCAGACTCCACCCCTTAACCTGTTGGTCAAGTTGCCAGGAAGGATGTAACCACGGCACCCACAATGCCCTTTGCTTAGCCACTCCCCACGGTTCCTATTCCGGTTTCCTCGTCTCTCCTAACTCCTCTCAACTTTCTTTGTTCCTGGTCAAATGGTCCATCATTAAACCGGGCGTGGACCCTAGTGTTATCGTTCCTCTTGTAGACCTGCCCACTGTGTGGGTGTGTCATAGCTTGTTAACCCCTCGTGTGTGTCGTGTGTGGGCAGCGCAGCTTGTTTGCCACTCCATTGATGGGCATGTAGGTGTTTCTCTGTGTTGTTGTGAACAGTGCCGTGATGGATGCAGGTGTGCATCTCTCTGTGCTGTTGTGAACAGTGTTGTTGTGAACAGTGCCGTGATGGATGTAGGTGTGCATCTATCTGTGCTGTTGTGAACAGCATTGTTGTGAACAGTGCCGTGATGGATGTAGGTGTGCATCTATCTATTACCCTCACGGCTCTTGGTTCTCTGGGATACTCGCAAAGCAGAGCAATTGTTGGATAATTCGGGATTTCTTTTTCTTTTAAAAAAATACTTTCATTGGGGGCTCTTACATCTCTTATCACAATCCATACATTCATCCAGTGTGTCAAGCACATTTGCACATGTGCCACCATCATCATTTTCAAAGCATTCTCTTCCACTTGAGCCCCTGATATCAACTCCCCATTTCCTCCCCCCCCCCAAACCCTTGATCACTTATAGATTGTTGTTTTCATAATACGGGATTTCTGTTTCACGATGTAAGAAAGTGCCGTACCGTTTCCCACAGGGACTGGCCCACTTCCCGGTCCCACCAGCAGTGGACGGACCCTTGAGTCTCTTCGCGTCCTTGCCAGCAGTTGTGCTTTGTGTCTCTGCACCCGCACACTCTCTGTGGCTGGATTCTGCACCCGCACACTCTCTGTGGCTGGATTCTGCACCCACACACTCTCTGTAGCTTGATTCTGCACCCGCACACTCTCTGTGGCTGGATTCTGCACCCGCACACTCTCTGTAGCTTGATCCTGCACCCGCACACTTTCTGTGGCTTGATTCTGCACCCGCACACTCTCTGTAGCTTGATTCTGCACCCACACACTTTCTGTGGCTGGATTCTGCA
>NW_022103915.1:669476-670944 GCF_000313985.2 Echinops telfairi
TTGATTCTGCACCCGCACACTCTCTGTAGCTTGATCCTGCACCCGCACACTTTCTGTGGCTGGATTCTGCACCCGCACACTTTCTGTGGCTTGATCCTGCACCCGCACACTTTCTGTAGCTGGATTCTGCACCCGCACACTTTCTGTGGCTTGATTCTGCACCCGCACACTTTCTGTGGCTGGATTCTGCACCCGCACACTCTCTGTGGCTGGATTCTGCACCCACACACTTTATGTTGCTTGATTCTGCACCCGCACACGTTCTGTAGCTGGATTCTGCACCCGCACACTTTCTGTGGCTTGATATATTCCCACTCTTTGACCTCCAGCCAGTTCTGTCTTCGTGGCTGAGGTGCGTCGCTTGTGAGCAGCATGCTGCCGGGTCCTGGTTTCCTATGCATCACGCGACTCTGTTTCTGGACTGGTGTGTTGAATTCCTTCCATTCAGTGTCAGTATCCACACATAGGAGTTCATTGCGGTCACTCTACTGTGTCCTCCGTCTGTCCTTCCTTCCTTTCCGGTTTCGGTGCTGCGGTTTTCTTGGTTCCACACAATTTTCTGCGCACTTAGTTTGTTTGCATATTTCTCCCCACTTTCTGCACTCCCTTCAGTGCTGCTGAGTGGACCCCGGCTCACAGTGACCTGGTGTCCAACCGAAGGACGCACCGTCCGGGCGCAGCCGCCCGCCCCACGGCTGTGAGGTTTTTGAGCCCATTGCTGCAGCCGCGGTGTCTGCGGACCCTGCGGAGGGTCTTCCTCCTTTCTCGTTTTAGTGCTTGCTCAGTCGTTAGGACCCCCTCTTGTTTGTTTCAAGGAGAATGGTCTTGCTGCCTTCCCATTTGGAAGGTTGGCACCAGCACCATTGATTCCCTCGTCCCCCTGCACACCGATGCCCCTGGCCTCCATGTTCAATCTTGTAGGTTTGCTGTGCTCTGACGTCCGTGACTGAGTGGACTTCCGGGTGGCGCTGCGTGTGCATCTCAGGTTAGTGCCTGCACCGCGGGTTCGCTGTCTGACGAACTCTGTTAGTATGTGTGCTAGTCCCGGTACTTTAGAGAAACAAATCCACAGAAACTCACGTAGAAGAGAGAGTTTTATATAAAGGTAAGTGCACATCAAGAAAACATCCCAACCCAGTGCTACCCAAGTCCACAAGTCCAACATTAGCCCACATGTCCGCCACCAATCCACAAAGTCCTCCTCCATCTCACAAAACACGCACTATGATGCCAACTTCAGGAGGAAAGGCGAATCAGTGAATGTGTAAGCATCTCAGCGCTGGCAGGGATCTTCACACGGCTGCTCCAGTACCCAGGGCTGCATCGGGGTAGGTCCATGCAGCTTCTCCTTGGGGATGTCTTGCAGGAAGTGAGCCTTGTCAGCTGAAGCAGGGAACTGGCTAAGGCAGCTGCACCCTGGTCTGACCATCACAAAGCAAGAGACCCGAGAACTCAAAAGGTGAGGCTC
>NW_022103915.1:671887-675056 GCF_000313985.2 Echinops telfairi
GCTCAGTCTCACTGGCAGCTCAGTCTCACTGGCAGCTCAGTCTCACTGGCAGCTCAGTCTCACGGGCAGCTCAGTCTCACTGGCAGCTCAGTCTCACTGGCAGCTCAGTCTCACTGGCAGCTCAGTCTCACGGGCAGCTCAGTCTCACTGGCAGCTCGGTCTCACTGGCTGCTCGGTCTCACTGGCTGCTCAGTCTCACGGGCAGCTCAGACTCACTGGCTGCTCAGTCTCACTGGCAGCTCAGTCTCACTGGCAGCTCAGTCTCACTGGCAGCTCAGTCTCACGGGCAGCTCAGTCTCACGGGCAGCTCAGTCTCACGGGCAGCTCGGTCTCACTGGCTGCTCAGTCTCACGGGCTGTCCTTCACAAGTAACTTTGTTTTCCTTGAGCTGCTTTCAGGATTTTTTCTTGTCTTTGGTTTTGAAAGTTTCATGAGGAAATGACTTGGTGATTTACTTTTGAGGTCTAGCCTGCTTAGGGTTTGTTTAGCTTTGTGAATGAAGCTCTTCTTGTCTTTAATAGTAAGAGAGTTTTCCTCCAATAGCTTTTGGACAATTTTCTCTGTGCTCTTTTGGTCTCATCCTGTTCTGGAATTCCGATCACTCGCATCGTGTTCCTTCTGACGTGTCTCATGTCACCTAACCCTCTCTCTTACATTCACTTTTGTTTTCCCCCCTGGTCGTTTCTGTAGCAGATTGGTACTGACAGATTCATCTCCAAGCTTACTAATTTGATCCTCCATTGACATAATTCTGTTATTTGGTCCTTTCAATGAATTGTCTGTTCTGAAATCTTAGTCTGAATCTCCTGGTCTCTATCTTTGTATGGCTTCTAGTTTTTCATAGACGTTCGTCAGTTTGCTCTTGCACTTTCTGGTTCCGGAGGTTCTGAAGTCCCCGTGCTTTCTGTGCGTTTGCAGGCCGCTTTCTGGGTCTTTATCACAGGCTGTTGGAAGTGCCGAAATATCTCCCTGTGCATCCCTCATCAGGCATCGTCTCCCGTGATGTTGCTTCTTCAGGGAGGCTCTCTGGCTCCATATCATTTGTTTTCAGTCCTGTATCTTTGTGTGAACGGAAGCTTTCTGTTGCCTCTGGGACACCAGGTGTTGTTGTATTTGTGTGTAATCGGTGATTGTATGTTGATGGATGCGTCAGCACGCACCGTCTGCCTCTTGCTGTGTGTGACAGAGAATGGAAGTTGAGGGTGGGTTGGGCTAGTGTTGGCTGCTGTCTACTGTAAATAGAGAAGTGGGCACTTTGGCCAGTGGAGGGGCTGCATGAGGCCTGGCTGTGGCTGGCCCATGTTGGTACAGTTGCTGGTTGGCACAAAGTACAAATAAAACAAACATACAGACAAAACAGAACAGCACTAAAAGCCAGCAAAAGCTGCAAAGAGCAGAAAAGAATATATTAAAGGGGAAAAAAAGAACACATCAAGAAAAACAATTTAATAACAAAGGAAGAAAAAAACAAAAACAAATAAAGAGAAGAAAGAAAGGAAAGAAAACACCCTAACAACCCAAATTGACAAGGGGGGAAACGGGAAAAAGCAAAGACGAAGAAACGGAACGAAGCCGCAGCAAAGGCTAAAGGAAGCCTGAGGAAGAATGGAAAACAAGGGAGGGAAACGGACGGAAGAGTTCGAAACAAAGAGAGGAGAAGACGCCTCTTCTTGGCCGCTGCCTCCTGAGGGCAGCCGTCTCCTACCGGCACCAGGGCTGCCCTCAGGCCCCTGGTGAAGCCTAAAATTGTCAAAAAGAGGCCCAAGAAGTTAGTTCATCCAGCACCGGAGCACTGACAGCAGGGTGAGGAGAAGAGTCAGGGGCCACATCTCGATGCCCGACATTGGAGACGGAGCAAGAGAACACCAAGCGCCGCTGCCCAGCGTCTTCCGAGGGCTCCTGGTCCACCGCGTCAAGGAGCACGTCGCACCGTGCGGAGAGCGCTCACAGCGTCTCCTTCAAGAATCACAAAGCCGTTGTAGAAAGAGCAGCCCAGCTGGCCACCAGAGTCACCAATCCCAACGCCAGGCTGTGCAAGGGAGACAATGAATAGATGGCCCATTTGCCATCTATTTGTGCTAAATAAAACCATAAATAAAAAAAAAGAAAGGAGAAAACCCAGGCGGTGGATGGTAGGCAAGGCCCAGAGAGCAATCTGCGAAGGTGGACACCTGGTGTGGGTTGGCACTGCCCTCAGGAAAGCAGGTGATGGGAGGCGGGCACCCAGGACAAGGCGGAGTTCCTGCTGGCATAGGTGTCTGGGGTGCCTGGTCTGGAAGGAGTCTGTGCCATCTCACCAGGTGACTGTGGTAAGGATGCTGTTCTTGGAAGGGGCTCCTTTGGGCCTAGAGGGCAGTTGAGGTAGAGCAGCCAGCTATCTGGCACTGTACCATCTGCTGGGGCAATGAGGTGTACTTTCATGCCTCCAGACGTGGCGGTGGGAAAAGTGGCGTGCACTGGACGCCTGAACTGCGAGGGCATGTGCCCGACCATAGTCTGAGCAGGGGCTCTGCAGGGGAAGGTGTGACTGGACACTGGGTGGGTGAGAATGGGGGCTGGCCATGCTCTGGTCACCAGGAAGGCATGGGGAACAAGAGGAAGAGCAGCTTTCCAGTAGCCAGTCACCAGTGCTCGTGCTTGTGCTGCTGGGGGGCGGTGACCAAGTCACAGTCCTGACCTGACGCAGCTGACCGCTTCCCGGTCTGACTGTTCAGAGTGGCCGTGCCCTGGCTGGTCAGCTGACAGCTTTCCGGTCTGACTGTTCAGAGTGGCTGTGTCCTGGCAGGTTGGCTGACAGCTTCCTGGTTCTGTCGTCTTTTGTTCACCTTTCCAGCCAATGTCCAACCCACTTCTTTTTTGCTGACGCTCAGGTTCCAGGATTGTCATCCGTACCTGTGTGGTTTGGGCTCTTGTATCTTTGCTGTAGAGGGTCTGCCTACTCCACCATCTTGGTGGAAGTCCCTCTACTAATCATTTGTCACTCCCTACCTCTCCACCCAGAGATCCTCCCACCCACCTACTCATACATTTATCAACCCTTCCTCCCCTCCTGCTCAGGCAATCCATTCTTCATTCAGCATCCTCCCAGCCTGCCAGCTGTCCTCCCACCCACCTGCCCATGTATGCATCTATCCATCATCCATCCATCCATCCACTCATCTGTCCATCC
>NW_022103915.1:675830-680832 GCF_000313985.2 Echinops telfairi
CATCCATCCATCCATCTATCCATCCGTCCATCCATCCATCCATCCATCCATCCATCCATCCATCCATCCACCCACTCATCTGTCCATCCATCCATCCATCCACCCATCCATCCATCCATCCATCCATCCATCCATCCATCCATCCACCCACTCATCTGTCCATCCATCCATCCATCCATCCATCCACTCATCCATCCATCCATCCATCCATCCATCCATCCATCCATCCATCCTTTCACCCATCTAGCCACCCTCTCACTGATTTGCTAGACCATTCTCCTCCACTGATGCACCCATTCATTTACTCAACCACTTGTCTCTCAGTCAGTTGCCCCCGCCCCCCCCAACCCCCGCCTCCCACACTCCATCCATCAGCTCTCTCCCTGACTTGTTTGGCTTGCTTTTCTGGAATAACACAACCATTTCTCCCGCTGCCTCGGGAGCGGAGTCTGTCATGGGGGAGCCAGTGAGTGAGGTGATAGCTGGACTGTGTGCTCCTCAGCACTCCTTCAGAGGGAAAACAGTCTTCCTGACACCACCCTTTCTTGACCCCCTCCCCAACAGGAGCTGGCAAAGTGGGGCTGGGCATAACGTCATTGATCCTCAGGGTGTGCTCACGCTCCACTCACCCCTTTCCCTCTGCAGTCATGGCCCCCAGCGTTGCAGCCTTCTCCAGTGTGGTCCCCCTCCTCAGGCCCACAGCCCCACAGGCACCATCATTGCTCAAACCACGGACACACGTGGAGCCCTCTGTGCGGCCCAGGAAGGAGGGCCACTCATACCACGCCAAGGCTTTTGGCAGGGCCTCTTCCTGTTCTGCACCCAGTCAAAGCTGGCGGTCCTCCATGCCCCTCGGGGTTGCCCGGGGTCACCACGATTTCAAGTCCCAGCCCCTCCCCCCCAGGACCCTGCTGCTCTCCATGTCACGCCCCCCACCCTCAGGGCAGTGGTGGTGATTCTGGTAGATGGTGAAGGGGTGCTGGTGGGGGTAGTAGGGTGGCTGTGGGGGGCTGATGGTTGGTGTGATGGTTGTGGGGTGACAGTGGGGGTGGAGGTAGTAGCGGTAGTAGGATGGTTGTGGTGTAGTGTGTGTATGTCCTCAGCACCAAAGGGAGACACAATTACACAAATAAACTCACCCACACTCAGTGACCCAGCAGCCACCAGCCCAGCTCACTGCCACTGAGTCCATGCCGGTTCAGAGCCCCCCCACGGGACAGGGTAGAACTAACTGAGTTTCCAGGTATGTAAGTAGAAAGCCGTCTTTCTCCCATGGGGCTTTGAACTGCTGACCTTGTGGATGCAGCCCAACTTGTAACCACTACACCCCCGGGCTCCTTCTAAGACAGAAAGTCTCACTTTTCTCCCTCGGAGTGGCTGGTAGTTTAGAACTGTTGACCTTGACCACTACACCACACCGGTGTTCTTTGGTCCCCATCACACCCCCCTTTAACTCATCAGCTTGGCTTCTATAAAGAGCAGACGGATTCTGGAGATGACCTGGGACCCTGCAGACTCAATGATGTAGGATGAACTGCAGTCCCTGCACCAGACGTGCGCCTTTGCTGCAGCTGCAGAGCCCGTTGCCGGGTGCGTGGCATGCAGCCACCGGTCTTGGTTACCATCGGAACCTGTTTGAGCTCAGGTGGGTAGCAAACCTGCTCTATGGTTTTGCTTAGGGCTCTGCTAACGCTCTTACCTTCTGTCAGAGCGTAGCCAGAGGGATGGCAGCCATGTGGACACCTGGGAGAGTAGCACCTACGTCCCTGCATGGATGACGTTGTGGTTATCTGCTGGAGCATCGAGACGTGGTGAGGTCCGTGGAGTGGGCAGAAGACCGGCAGAGACTCAGGACCCACCTCAGGGGCACCCTTTAGGGGTTCGTTGGACAAGGCATGCTACGTCTGGAGACTGGCAATGCGAGAGTCTGGAGGCCTGCCCTCCTGGCTTCCATCTGGGACAAAGGGGCTTCCAAGAGAGCCAGCGGAGGCCTTTGCGACACTGGATTCACCGCCCCACCCCAGCTTCTCCCTCTGCTTCTGAAAGCCTGGGCACCCCGAGGGGCACGGAGGACCGCCAGCTTTGACTGGGTGCAGAACAGGAAGAGGCCCTGCCAAAAGCCTCGGCATGGTAGGCGTGGCCCTCCTCCCTGGGCCACGCAGAGGGCTCCACGTGTGTCCGTGGGATGATCATGTTGATGGCGAAAAGTCCTGTGGTTTCGGGGGACACACACGGCTGTTACCTGAAATGCTGGTGCACTGAGCCCGCTAGTCCCTCCTCTGGAGAAGGGTGTGGTCCCTGCTTCCGTAGAGAGTCGCGGCCTTGCAGAAAGTTCTGCCCTTCCCGATGGAGTCGAGAGGAGTCGGCGCAGAGTGGACACCGTGTGGGAGTGATGCGCTGTGGAGGGACGCAGCTCCCGCAGGACACTCACTCTGCAGACACTCGGGCTTCCGGAGCCAGGCCAGGCGCTTTGCTTCAGGGAACTGGCTTCATGAGACGTGCCTGGGAAACACCGCTGGGCATGCCACTTGAGAGCCCCAGTTGGCACAGACCACCTACCCCCGGGGCATCACGTGGTGAGAGGGGTCAGGATGGTCTGGCACTTTCAGGTCAACTAACCCATCTGCTGCTGGTGTGGACCGCCGAAAGAACAAACACGTCTGTCAGGAGAGACCAGCCCCTGGAGACGGACATCAGACATGGTACAGAGGAGGGGCAGCCAGGAGGGGGAAGGCCCTTGACGAGATGGATTGATTATGTGACGGCGAGCATGGGGTTGAGCACAGGAGCGCCTGTACGGGAGGTGCAGGCACAGGGGTGTCTGACTGTTGTACACAAAACAACTGTAAGGAAGGTGCAGGCACAGGGGTGTCTGACGGTTGTACACAGGAACGACTGTACGGGAGGTGCAGGCACAGGGGTGTCTGACGGTTGTACACAGAACAACTGTAAGGAAGGTGCAGGCACAGGGGTGTCTGACGGTTGTACACAGAACAACTGTAAGGAAGGTGCAGGCACAGGGGTGTCTGACTGTTGTACACAGGAGTGACTGTACGGGAGGTGCAGGCACAGGGGTATCTGACTGTTGTACACAGAACAACTGTAAGGAAGGTGCAGGCACAGGGGTGTCTGACGGTTGTACACAGGAGTGACTGTAAGGAAGGTGCAGGCACAGGGGTGTCTGACTGTTGTACACAGAACAACTGTAAAGAAGGTGCAGGAACAGGGGTGTCTGACTGTTGTACACAGGAACATTGATTGCTATAAACTGCTTGACGGCAACTCATGAGCCAGAATCGATTGGGCCGCAGGGTTTAAACCAGGCTTATCCTCGTAGGATGAAGCCTGCTTGCCCCCATTCTCAGTTTTCCTTATTATGTGGGAGCGTGTTGCAGTCTCCAGCTCTTAATTGGAACCCTTGTGAACGAAACACCTTGTTCCTTTCCCGCACTACTCTAATTAGGTCTTAACCTTAATGCTGGTGTTCACCCCGCCCCCCTCCAGCAACTCCTCCCTCCCACGTGTCCTGGTGACTTCCGTTTAGGGCAGAGACCCACAGGAGCCACTCCTGAGCAGCTCACCTCCCTGAAGCCACCTGATAATGAGTGGGCGGGATTTGCACCCTGCCCCAGCCTGGGGGCGGCATGTTCCGCGTGGCAGCTCCTCCCTCTGAATGGAGAAGACCATGGCAGGGCAGAGTCCCCAAGGGAGGGGCTCATGACTGGCCGACCGCTGTACTTCACCAAGCTGGGTCAGAGGGGAACCAGTGCAGGAGGCCTGGTGGTGTGGTGGCTAAGTGTTCTGCCGGGACCTGAAAGGCCTGCCGTTCTCCTGGGAGGAAAGGTGTGACCATCCGCCCCTGTGAGAGGTACAGCCTCCTCGGGAAGCCTGCGGGCAGTTCTGCTTTGTCATCTGGGTCGAGGCCGGTTGGGTTGATGGCAAGGGGTTCGACCTGCGCATTGTGCTTGTTTTTCACGTTGGAGTGAGCGTCAAGGGTGCCCCACCTCAGCAAGGGAGCAGGAGTCAGATCTTCCCCCTGCGGTGGTCCTCAGGGGTCGGCTGAGAAAAACTTTGAAAGGACGGAGGCTGCTCCTCTTTGGAGACCGTGTCCACACGGCTCCTTCCAGAGCCAGGGGCAAGGGCAGATTCCCACATCCTGTGTCAAGACGGCACAACTGGGTTTTCTTCTGAAATTCCACCTGTGCCTGCCGCATGACCAGGCAACTCCTTGGCATGGATTCCTCTACCAAGAAACATGCACAAAATGCAACGAAACAGAAAACCATTAACGGTGGGAGGATGTGGAGAGACCGGCATGCTCACACTGTGAGGGCGCCTGTAGGATTGTACAAGCACTCTGAAAGTCCTTAAACAGATGCAAAAACGATCCAACCATCTCTCCACTGGGGGCATACCCCAAAGAACGAAAGCACGCCACACGAGCAGGCAAGTGCACACCTATGTTCACAGCAGCCACTTCTACAAAGCATACACACGGAACCCCAAGCCTCACCTACTATGGCGGAATGGACAAAACACCGCCGCATTCATACAAGACAGTGTCTGCTTCAGTCCAAGCCCCGGCAACTCTCCTAAGCGCCACAGGACACGGCAAAACCGGAGAACAAGGTGCATGGCCAACTCAGGCAATCTTACCAGGATGCACATTTACTACCACCACTGCTGTCAGGAAAAGCAAAGGAAAAGAATCTTGGTTCATACACGGGGAGACAAGACTTTGATAACGACGATGGGGGTGGGGCGGCCACAGGGAGAGGGAAGGGATGGGATGTGGAGGAGGGGGAGGGGGCTGGTGGACAGAGAAAGAGCACTGCATTTATGGAGGGCTTAGCGGGATATTCTGTTGAATTTCATTTCTCAAGACGGGCTGTGTAAATAGACACAGCGTGCTTCTTTAAAAACAAACAAACAGATCTCTCCAAATCCCTTATGCCCCACACCTACACAGTGGTCTGAAGTCAGATCTCTCCAAATCCCTTAT
>NW_022103915.1:681121-688184 GCF_000313985.2 Echinops telfairi
CCCCACACCTACACAGTGGTCTGAAGTCAGATCTCTCCAAATCCCTTATGCCCCACACCTACACAGTGGTCTGACGACTTCCAAATAGAAAAGTGGGAATAGATGTGGAGTCTTCAGTGACGAGCGGTTCATTTCCAACAAGCCAACAAGCGAGAGACTCGCATTGCTTGGGTCCACCGGTGTCCAGTCAGCAGACCTGGGGGCCGTGAGCGAACACGGGGTCTCCATCACAGTTATCCAGACGGGTGCAGCGGCGTGGACAGGTGCTTGCCCCCGGAATATTCTGGTGAGCAGAGTCATCCAGCGTGGGCACTTTTGTTGGTGGTGTGGGTGTGCGTTTCCCCGCAAGGCCGGCCCTCACCGAGCTCCTGTGGGCACTGGGGGTGAGCTGGGAGAAGGAAAGTCCAGCAGAGATGTCCGAGGTGGCGCGTCTTTTGTTACACAGACACCACAATCGAACAAAAGGATACAGCGGTTGTGCTGGTGGTGTGATGGGAGGGGGGATGTGTGTGTGTAGTGGGGGCCGTAATGAGGAGGAGATATATTACACTGGCAATAAAACAACTAAAACTTTTATTTTGTGTGGGTTTGCAACAAAATGGGCTGTGACTAAACCGTCTGGCTGTTAGCTGCAGGCCAGACACCAGGATGGGTCTCCCTGGGAATTGGACTCCGTCAGGCCCCTCTTCAAGAGAACTGGGAAGGATATTAATTCTATTAATTAATGCATCCGTGGATTCCACCTCAGCAAAGCATGTCTTAATGAGGTGTCAGGGCATCCATTATTTATCTTGTAAATATCGACTTCAGGGTCGTGCTGAGTCAGACCGTGCAGCACATGTCCCTGCTGGGGACACAGGGCTGGAGGGCAGGGACAGCCGCTCCCCGCCCCCCCCCCTCGCCATCCCTCTATGGGCTGCCCCTCTGCCTCCCCCCTCCCCTCCTTACCCTCCAGCACCCTAGCAGTGGCCTTCCAGAGCAGGCGAAGCAGTCCTCCCTCAGGCTTTCCTGGACGCATTCCTTCCAGACCGCTCTCCGGCAGCGGCCGGCCGTTCTGCGGAGCACAACGGGCAGTACAGAGACTCGAACAGGCGACGTCGCAAAGCACTCGGTGCTGTCCATGAAGGAGACTGAACTCACTGGCAGCTGCCACCGCACGTCCATCGGAGGACGCTTTCCAGACTCAGACGGGCTAGGAGAAAAGACCTCCGCTCTCCTGGAGTTCCGCTACGATCGAACTCATGGATCCCAGTGGTCCCGTGGGTCCCCAACGCACACATTCCGGGCAGCGTGGGGTCACCATGAGTCCACCCAGATGCTAGCGACAACCAAGTTAATGGCACAAAGTCAGATCTCGTAACCCACTTAGCTTATGGCTGGGCCGCATTACCAGCGGGGTGCACAGCACCCACCCCACCCCTCGCTCCCTCCCTGCCGCGCGCGCCCCAATCCTGGAGCTGTCTGGGGTTCTGGCCGCAGAAGCCGCTACCCTCCGACCTGTGCGCGCGCGTTCCCGGGTCCGGGTGCGCGAGGATCCGGCGCTGCCTCCACTGCGCAGCCTCCGTGCGCCTGGCCCGGCCCGCGAGCGCGGAGACCCAGCGGCCACGGCTCGCGCCCGACAGGGCCTGCGCGTGAGAAGACCCCCGCGGCCGCGACTCCCTCCCTTCGCGGCTCGAGTTGGAGACTCAGCAGCCCGGCCTTCCGCTTCGCCCCGCCCGCCCCGCCCGGCCTTGACTGTGCTGGCGACCCCGCGGCCCAGGCCACCGCCGGTCCTGCCCTGGGCGCACTGAGATGCGGAGGCCCGGTCTCCAGCCCGGTCCTGCCTGCGCGCACTGAGACCCCAAGGCCCCAGGGCCCGCCTGGCCGGGCCTGCGCACAGAGCCCCCGCGGACCCGGCTGCCCTGGGTTACTGAGACCCCACGGCCCCAGCTCTCGCTTGACTGGCCCGGGGCGCACTGAGGTCCGGAGGCCCCAGCCTCCCGACCCCCGCGGCCCCGGCTTCCGCCCGGCCCGGCCATGGCGCTCCGCAGCGTCCTCCTGGCGCAGTGCGCCTGCTACTTGCTGGCTTTCCTCTTCAGCGCGGTGGCGCTGGTGCCGCTGGCCGAGAACGGGCACAGCTTCGGCGGCCGGTGTCTGCTCTTCACCGAGGGCATGTGGCTGAGCGCCAATCTGACGGTGCAGGAGCGCGAGCGCTTCACCGTGCACGAGTGGGGCCCGCCGGCCGCCTGTCGTTTCAGCCTGCTCGCCGGCCTCCTGTCGCTGCTGCTGGCCGCCGCGCACGCCTGGCGCGCGCTCTTCTTCCTCTGCAAGGGCCACGAGGAGTAAGTAGGCCCGGCGTCCAGCGCCAGCGCGCGCCCTCCCCTCACCGCCCCTCGCCTCTGGTCCCTACGCATGCACGGCCGTGGCCAGCGAAGCAACCCTCTGCCCCTCCAGGATCAGCTTGCTCTGTCGTCTCGCCGACCTGGCCCGCGCCTTCAGGACCCGGGACAGCTCCCTACGAGGGCTCGCCCGGGAGGGACCAGGCCCGGTGACTGAGGCTGGCTGGGGAGGGGGCTGGCAGAGTGAAGGCCCGGAAGCCCGCCCCCCATCCACTCTGCGCCTAAGATCGTGGCTGGGCATGCGCAAAACATGGCTACAGGCTTTGGGCTTCATGCCAGTCAGCCTCCCAGCCTCCGTTCTGTTTCCTGTCAGCACCAGGGCCCCAGGAGGGGCCAGGGGTCACTGGGGACCGGTCCACTCATCTGGCTCAGATCCCTGCAGAGGTCCGGTAGACCTAGAGTCCAGGTCTGCCCTCACTCACACCCTAATCCGAGCCCCAGGCTCTCCCACCCTGCCCCTGGCAGCCTTTAGTGGCTCTTCACTCCTTGTGGGAGGGGGTGAGGGAATGAGGGGCCCTCCCCCAGCACCCTGATCTGGCCTAGGAGGACCGGGACAGAAAGGGGCTGCAGGAAGAAAAGTGGGGTCTGGTGAGGGGTGTGAGTATCTGAGGCAGGTGCACCTCAGCCCAAGGCCTGGGACCTAGAAACTCCTCCCGCCCAGCTCTGGACCCCACAGTCTAGGTGTGGGCTGGCCAGGCTCTGGGGGCTCCAGGGAAGGTCTTCCCATACCCCCCAGCTCCTGGAGGACTGCCAGTGTTTGGCTTGTCACCCCATCCCGGGCTCCCTCTTCACATGCCACCTTCTCTGCGTCTCTGCACCTTCTCAACCAGACACTGGGTTTCACCCAAAGCAAACACCACGTCGGCTGCCCTGGAGCAGACCTACCCACAGAAGCCCCGTAGGTTTCCGAGATCGCATCTCCCCGGGGGCAGGCAGCTTCATCTCCTCCCTCTTACCCAGTTTGAACCGACAACCTGTGGGCTAGCAGTCCAACACCTGGCCCAGTGACTCCCGGGCTGCTGACCACTGGATCTCGGGCCACTAGCCCGCAGTGGAGGCCTGGGTGGTGGAAGGGCTCTCTCACACAGATGCCTCAAAGGCTGCAGGTTCGAACCCCATGAGCCCAGGAGAAAGGTCTGCAGAGCTGCCGTGAGAACCTGGGCACAGTCTGGCCCTCAGGGCCACCGTGGGGCCACTGTACGGTCATCGTGTGTCTGGCCACTGTGTGGTCATGGTGGAGTGACTGTGCATCTGGGCCACAAGGGGTTGACTCAGGGCCACTGGTTCCCCACCCCCACCCCCCACCCCCGCCAAGGGCCTGAGAAAGGACATGGGCAGCGAGAGAGGGAGGGACACCACGTGGACTGCCCTCAGATGAGCTTGCAGTAAGCTCAATGGACACCTCCTCCCAAAGTCAATGCTGTCCACTGCCTGTCCTGTGGGCAGGCAGTCCACCTACAGTGTTGTGGGAGAAAGCCCTGGCAGCCGACTGCTGAGGAACCAGCTACTGGCAGGTTGTGTGGGGACGTGGCTGGGCCATCGGTCCACACACAACTCCAGCCTCCTGGGCCCTGCACCCCCACTCCACTAGGGGAGGTGGCCTCCCCACGGTCCAGCTTGGTGGACCTGAGGGGGCTCTTAGACAGGATTGAGGTTGTATGCTTCAGAGGCGAGAAGTGTCAGGTAAGATCAGCCAGCAGAGAAGGCAAGAGGAGCTGGTGGGAGATGCTGTTTGTCCACCAAGAGGTGGGGGCCTGGGGAGGGTATATCAGAGCTGGGTCTGGGGCTCTGTGGGATGGGTGATGGGTGGTGGGGAGCATACTTGGAGCTGGGTCTGGGACCCTGGGACCCGGGGGCGTCCTCTGAGCCAGCCCTTCTTCTCTGCCTTAGTCTTTTGCCTACGCCCCCACGGGACCCGTCTGTGGGATTGAGAGTTGCATTACATGCTGTGGCTTGTTCGTGGTTGGGGGCACAGGGCACCTCACAGTGGACCCTTATGGCCTTACCTTGAAGATGCATACACAGACCCTGTTCTTGTGGCTGAGGACCTGGCAGGGGGAGGTCTTGTGGTCTTTGTGTAGGCCCCTTGACCTCCCTCCAATGACCTTTGTCCAGCCCTGGTAACTACAGTCAAGCTGGGCCTGGGGATACCAGTCTCAGCTGTTGGCCAGCATGGCACGCTTCTGCACTGTCTGTTCTTCTTGCCACCGACCGTGGGGTCCGGCCAGTGGTCAGCCAGCTGCCATGACCTGTCGAAGGCTCATCTCCAGCCCAATGTCCTTCCGGAGCATGGAGGTCCAGTTGGGTGGCTGGGCTGGGGCTTTCGGGATATTCCAGGGCATTGCTACAGCAGGTGTGCCTACCTTTGTCCCCAAGGTGGTCCTGGGTTGACAGAGGGGTGGCTGGTCTCCCTCATGGTCTTGGCCTTTATGTCTCGCAGATTTCCCACCTGGCCAAGGTCAGCTGGCCAGCCTTCCTGTGCAAGCAGGAGCTGGGCCCCAGGGAGGCAGGGTCTGCAGTCCAGTGACCGGCAGGCCACCAGCTCTGCTGCTGGTCAGGTGTGCAGGCCGGGTGACAAGTGCTGGTGGGTGGAGGAGACCCATGCAAGCTCAGGAGCCGGGGCAGGTGCTCAGAGCAAGCTCCTGGGTGGGTGGGTGGGTTGGGGGGAACGAGGGCTCCTGAGTCCACGTGTGGCCCCGTCTCAGCTCACCAAGACCACTGTATCCGACAGACCCTGGTATGGGAGGGTTGAGAGGCAGCAAAGGGGGGGCGTGGGGGCAGCTGGCTGCTGCCAGTAATCTGTCACTTGGCTCCGACCCTTGGTGACCCTGGTCCTTCATGGTCCTTGGTCTGTCTGGCCACTGTGTGCCAGTCCTCCCTGTGTGTGTGGGGTGGGGGTGGGGGTGTCTCCCTCAGTCTTACTGACAGCTACTCAACACGGGTCCCTCAGGACAGTGTGTTCAACCTAAGTGGGCAGAGCCTCGGGCAACTTCTGTGACCACGGGTTCCACAGGCTCCTTTCCAGAAGTGGGTCTGGGGGTCTTTCTTCTTTGTCTGAGTCTGGGGGCTCCATTGGGAGACCCTGCTGTATACAAAGTGCAGGAGGCACAGCTTCCAGCACCCCTGCCCACGGGAGCCTGCAGGCTGCTCACAGGGCAGCGACACGTGCTTGGGGCTGTCACCCACAGGCTCCCCCGGGACATCTCACTCAGAGTCCCTCCCACATGGCTTCCTCAGCGCTGGGAGGGGCCCTGCCCTGTGGTCTGTTTGAAGGCTCTCTAGGGACGTCCCCGGCTGTGACTTAGGTGCCCCCACAGGGATGCCTTCCCCTAAACAGGGCTATCTGTCCCCCGTACAGGGCTGTGTGACCCCATACAGGGTTGTCTGGCCCCCCCATACAGGGCTATCTGATCCCACACAGGGCTGCCTGCCTCCCACACAGGGCTGCCTGCCCCCCATACAGAGCATGTCATTGTAGGAAGGTCCCTGAGAGCATGTGTCCAGGAGTGTAACAGGTCACAGGTTGGGGGCAGCCTCCAGCACCCCACTCTGGTTTCTGGGGAGGTGGGTGGGACCCTTGGATTCTGGTTGCTGTTTCAGCCAAGTTGTGGGTCAGGGCGCTGGCCCATTGGTGCTCACACGGGGTGGTGGCAGCCTGGCCCCAGGTTAACACACCCCACCTGCCACCCACACACCTCTGCTCACATGCCTGGAGTCTGTCTCTGGCACTGTGGAGACAGCTGTCTGAGGCTGAGAGGCAGCCAAATGGGTTAACCCTGTTTGTGCCGGGCTCAGCTGTGCTGGCAGCTGGCTCCCCAGGAGAGGCCCAAGCTGCTAGGCACTAGGGGAGACCTGGAAGGAGGGGAGATGGTGACTGGGGTGTTCTGGTGGTCACCCGGCTTGAGCCTGTCCAGCCAGGACCTCTTTGTGGCTCACCAGTGGGGCGGGGTTCTGAGGTCAGGCCCTCTTAGCGGGGTGTCAGTGGGGTGCAACTGCACATCAGGGGCTCCTGTGTCAGAGGGGGGCTGTTAACCTCCCTGGAGGCGGGAGGGGAGGGAGCAGGCGATAGGCTGAGGCCCCTGAGCTCTTGGTGGGTCTTGGTCCTTGGGGGCAGGGCCCCCAAGAGAAGGGAGGGAGAAGGCCTGTAACAGCCCCTGGTGTAGCTACAGCCTCCAGTCAGGAGCCCTGGCAGAGAGGCTTGGGGTTCAGAACTGGGTCCCAGCAGGGAACAGATGTGTCCCTTGAGGGGAGTGACCCAGGAGGGCTGACCTACAGGGGCACTTCCAGAGGAGGGGAGGGGCCATGCAGAGGAGGGTCCTGTGGAAGAGGGCACCCTGAGGAGGAGCGGGGTGGGGTGGGCCTTGGTTCGGGACATGTCAGCCTGAGGCAGCTCCAGGAGGGGACACAGGAATAAGTACCCACCTTCATCCTCCTCTTCCTCCCACCCTCCACACGGACCCCCGCTGGCCAAACCTAGTGGGGAGCTAGGGTCAGGGCTCATCGCCGGGGTACATAGGGCCACTCAGGCAGGACTGGACATAGGTGGGGGGAGTGACTCTGAAGGCCAGGTGGAAGACTCAGTGAGTGATGAGTGAATGAATGAATGAATAGATGAGTCAGTGGACAAGTGAGTGAATGAATGAATGGGTGAGTCAGTGGATAAGTGAGTGAATGAATGAATGAAT